>NC_035168.2:24608946-24943452 GCF_001659605.2 Manihot esculenta
CTTTAAACATGAAATGAGCTTAAGATCGGCTCTTACCTCTTGAAGATCGAGGGAGAGACGTCCTAAACTCGGAGGTGGGAGAGATTTGAGTTCTTGAACCTCAAAGCTCCAAAACTTGCTCAAAACTTGAAAATCTTCAAAACAAGATGAAAACTTGTGAAAATCGTGAAAGATTTGAAGGAAAGAACTCAAGGATGGTGAGGAACGGCGGAAGGGCTCACCTTGGCCGAAAATGGGGAGAAAGCTCGCCCATTTCGGCTAAGGGGCTCCTTTGTAGTGGCTGGCCAGGCCACATTCGGGAGCCGAACGTGCCCCCGCATGCATGCCATGTTCGACGGCCGAACTTGAGGTTCGACGACCGAACCTGGGCTTCCCTCACTTATGCCTTCGGGGGCCTAAGGCTCACCCGAAAAGCATGCATGTTCGGCGGCCAAACTTGAGTTTCGGCGGCCGAACCTGAGTTTCCTCCAAGGGTGTTTTTATTCCAAAAAATCATTTCCTCTTTACTTAAAATCATCAAAAACATTAAAACATTTCATGAAAACATGGTTTTACCCTTCTAGAGGTCTCCGACATCCGAGATCCCACCGGACGGTAGGAATTCCGATACCGGAGTCTAGCCGGGTATTACATTCTCCCCCCCTTAAGAACATTCGTCCCCGAATGTTCCTCAACTAGCACATGCATAGAGTCATCACAACATACACATAACACACATGAAACATACAAGAAACTAACCTTAGAAAAGATAAGGGTATTGCTGGAGCATGGACTCCCGTGTCTCCCAGGTGCACTCTTCCATATTGTGGTGGTTCCACAGGACTTTCACCATCGGGATTTCCTTGTTTCTCAGCTTTCTGATCTGGGTGTCTATGATCCGCACTGGCTGCTCAACATAGGTGAGATCCTCTTGGATCTCCACATTAGGCTCACTAAGAACCTTGCCCGGATCTGACACAAACTTCCTCAACATCGAAAAATGGAAAACCGGATGGATTCTCGCCATTGAAGCAGGTAAATCCAGCTTGTACGACACATTCCCAATCTTCTGCAAGATTTCAAAGGGTCCGATGTATCGTGGGGCTAGTTTACCTTTCTTCCCAAAACGAACCACTCCTTTCATTGGAGACACCTTGAGCAATACCAGATCCCCCTCCTGAAACTCTACCTGTCTTCTGCGAATGTCTGCATAACTCTTCTGTCTGCTTGCAGCAGTCTTGATTCTCTATCTGATTATGGGTACCACCCTGCTGGTCAACCTCTTCGTAAGCTCTTCAAAACTCTCTTCGCACTGGTCGGTCCACACAAACTTCTGATTCTTCCTGGTTAACCTGGTCAGAGGAGCTGCTATTTTCGAGAAGTCCTGAACGAACCTCCTGTAGTAACCTGCCAAACCCAAGAAACTCCTGATCTCTGTCACTGAAGTGGGTCTAGGCCAGTTAGCCACAGTTTCTGTCTTCTTGGAGTCCACCTCTATCCCATTCTCTGACACTACATGCCCCAAGAACGAAATGCTCCTCAGCCAGAACTCACACTTAGAGAACTTGGCATACAAGCCATGTTCCCTCAAAGTCTGCAAGACCAACCGCAGATGATGGGCATGCTCCTCTGCATTCCTGGAATACACCAAGATATCATCTATAAAGACAATAACAAAGTGATCCAGGTACTGGCTAAATACTCTGTTCATGAGGTCCATGAATGCTGCAGGGGCGTTAGTTAACCCGAACGGCATTACAAGAAACTCAAAATGCCCATATCTGGTCCTGAAAGCTGTCTTCGGCACATCCTCCTCCCTTATCCTTGGCTGATGGTACCCCGATCTCAGATCTATTTTGGAGAAACAACCCGCTCCTGCTAGCTGGTCGAATAGATCATCGATCCTTGGCAGAGGGTACCTATTTTTGGTAGTGACTTTGTTCAACTGCCTGTAGTCGATACAAAGTCTGAGGGACCCATCCTTCTTTCTTACGAACAAAACTGGTGCACCCCAAGGCGAAGTGCTTGGTCGGATGAAGCCCTTTTCTACCAACTCTTGCAACTGTTCCTTCAACTCTTTCAACTCTGCTGGGGCCATCCTGTAGGGAGGGATAGAGATCGGTCTAGCTCCAGGCACCAACTCTATCTCGAACTCTATCTCCCTAACAGGTGGTAAACCTGGAAGCTCATCCGGAAAAACATCCTGAAACTCTCTGACAACAGGCACCGAGGCCGGCTCCCTGACCTGACTGCCTAGCTCTCTCACATGAGCTAAGTACCCCTGACATCCCTTCCTAAGCAACCTACGAGCCTGAAGAGCTGATATCAGACCTCTAGGTGTGCCACTCTTGTCTCCTCTGAAGACGACCTCAGACCCGTTCTGATCTCTGAACCTGACTACCTTGTCTCTGCAGTCCAAGGTAGCACCATGGGTAGATAGCCAATCCATCCCTAAAATGACGTCAAAGTCTGTCAAATTTAGAACCACAAGGTCGGCGGAGAGGCATCTTCTCTCAATAAAAACTGGACTGTACTGGCAGACTGACACTGCCACTGACGGGTCACACTTGGGTCCACTGACCCATAGGGGACACTCTAACCCAGAGACTATCAAACCCAACCTCTCAACGGCTCTCGGAGCAATAAATGAATGAGATGCACCCGGGTCCATTAATGCATACACATCAGAACACCCAATGACGAGATTACCTGACACCACGGTGTTGGATGTGTTAGCCTCCTGCTGTGTCATGGTGAAGATCCTGGCTGGAGCTGATGGACCTTCACCTCGGGAACCAGAAGAAGAGGCTGCCCCTCTCCCTCTACCTCTGCCACTGCCCTGAGTTGTGGCTGGAACTGCTGGCTGTGCCACACTACCAGAAGCTGTCTGCTGGGGCTGGCCCATAAAAGGCGCTCTAGGACGTTCCCGAGCTATGTGTCCCTCCTGTCCACATCTGAAACATGTATTAGTCCCAGCTCGACACACTCCCCTGTGCGGTCTTCCACATCTCTGGCATTCTGTACCATCTGAGCCTGAGCTCGAGCCACCGCCCAATCCCAGACCGGATTTCAACTTGTTCCAAAACTTATTCTTCTTCGGCTTCCTGGTGGTGTTATCCCACCTCTTCTTACCTGAGCTCTGAGAAGAGAAACCTGGTCCTCCTCTGCCTGGGGTCTTAACCCCTGAAGACTGGGTCACTGACTGCTTCACTGACCCCTCCACTATAGCACTTGCTTCCATTCTTCGAGCCATATCCACCACAGTGTGGAAACTTTCTC
Organism: Manihot esculenta; assembly: GCF_001659605.2. Lineage (NCBI taxonomy): Eukaryota > Viridiplantae > Streptophyta > Magnoliopsida > Malpighiales > Euphorbiaceae > Manihot > Manihot esculenta. Next base: position 24,612,205 of record NC_035168.2, read on the forward strand.
TCTCAGCTGACTGAATCAACGAGGAGTACCTGGAATGCAGCTTCATAACATACCTCTTGGCTTTCTTTGTGTCTGTATCTAGAGCTTGCCCTGAAAAAGGCAATAACTCTAAGAATTTATCCGTGAACTCCTCTACACCCATGTGCTCTGACTGCCTCAGTTGCTCAAACTCAATCATCTTCAGTTCTCTGGAACTGTCTAGAAAAGCCCATCCAGCGAACTCATTCGCAAATTCTTCCCATGTCATACCGTCTAGTCTCGGGTCCACATAACACTTGAACCACTCCCGTGCCTTCTTGCACTTTAAAGTGAACCCTGCCATCTGAATGGCCCTGCTGTCACTTGCCCCTAGCTCATCAGTTATTGTCTTCACCACTCTCAGATACTCAAAGGGGTCATCCCCTGACTTGTATTTGGGAGCATCTAGCTTGAGGTAATCTGTCATCTTTACCTTGCTCCCATCAGCTGAGCTAGGTCTAGGAGGTTGAGTAACTGGGGCTGCTGATTCTGTAGGTGGTGGAGGTGGAGGTGCAGCATTCCCCGAGGTGGGGTTTGCCGGGTTTGGATAGAAGGGTGAGGGTGGATAAGCTGGGTACTGTGTGTAAGGTGGATAGAAAGGTGGATAAGGCATGTAGGTAGGATAGGGGTTAATGCTGGAGTAATCCGATGTACCTCCCATCGGATACCCTGAACCCTGTGGGAAGGGTGGATAATGGGGTGGAAAACCATACCCCGAGGCCTGAACGCCTCCCTGCGACTCCCCTGTCCCTTCTTCCTCCATGCTCACATCCAGGTTCCCATCCCTCCTCTGATCCTCTTCCATAACCTCCCTCACATCTGCCGAACTTCCTCCTCTATCAGTCCCCCTTCTGCTAGCATCAAAAGACCTTCTAGGGTCCCTTGACACTCTTTCTCTGTTGGCTCTACAAGACATTGCCCTAGGCAATGTGGGAGGACGGGCGCTCGTGCCCTCATCCTCAGGTGGCACTCCAGTCAATCGTGCAGATCGACGAGTTCCTCTCATCCTGTTTTCTGAAAAACAGTACACATCATACAAGCATTAGCATCATATGGTTCATGTGGGTACACATGAACCCTCATCACATACATCACATAGCATAGCATATCATTAATGCACATGCACAAAGTCATGGCAATTCACATCATCATGCAAGACAGGACTCAACATCCTATCCTAGTGGACATGATCTTCCTATTGTTCTTGACCTTCTATAACATCTATGAGCCCGACACTCTAGGTCCGACCATATGAACCTAGGGCTTTGATACCATTCTGTAACGACCCAAAAATCGGACCGCTACCGGCGCTAGGATCCAGATCGGCTTAAGGCCGCCGGGACCTGTAGCAAGCCTGACATATAACCTGTAAACCTGTATAATCCCATACATGATCAACAACATGCATAAAAATTTAAACTTTTCTTTCATTCATTTCTCATACACCAAACTCAACCTGTGCATGCACTGAACATATACATAAACATCATCATAACCTGACCCCTATACGAGATCTCATCAATGCCCCAAAGGGCGATATACATGTGTTGAGTTTGGCTAACATCTGTATCATCAATTATCTAAGATCATGCATCAACAAGGGATTACAATACTCATAGGGTCAAGCACATCTATAACCTCATTATACCTCATTACATAACATACTGAAATCTCTTACATTACATCATAGTACAATTGTCATGTCCACAATCTAACTATTACATAAACATACTTCAAAACTCTGGCTAACCTCCTGGTCTACCCTGTACCTGCACAGCTGGGGTTAGGGGAGAGGGGTGAGCTACAAAGCCCAGTGAGCAGAATAGTGAAATCATATATTTAAAAATCTCATGCCATTATGAAATGCAACACATCACAACAAATCACATCTCGGATGGTATTGTCACCAATAGTCCTCTACATAGTCCAACTGTGTCGGGACGTAGAATGGGTACAACCGGTCTTTCTCTTATCATAACATATCATAACATACCAATGTGCCAGGGACGTAGAATGGGTACAACCTGGACTTTCTCTTACATCGTGCCAGGGACGTAGAATGGGTACAACCTAGACTTCCATACCATATCATGCCGTAACATCATCATAACATATGAGGACTAAAGGATCATCCAATAACCAATCCACATCAACATCATAAATGCAATGCAACATATTCGTGATTACTAATGCAAACAACCTACTAAATCTCATGGCATTCATGATGCATGGATCATGCTCAAAATTCATATTTCATTTATTTTAAACTTAAGGTTTATTCCACTCACCTCTGGCTAGCTCTGATAAACTCTGTAGCAGCTGGCTCACTGCTGGGGTCCTCGGTTCCTCGGGTCCGAACCTACACAGGTGGACTCCAATGAGGGACCAAACATACATAAACATAACTCTAATATACTCCCCAAAACCCCCTAAAACATCATAAAACAACTACATAAAAACATGCAAGAAATGGCTGGACAGGGCACTTTCGGCGGCAGGTTCGGCGGCCGAAAGTCCCTCCAGAGCCGAAAGTCAGGCAGGTTCGGCGGCACCTTCGGCGGCCGAAAGTCCCAGACAGAGATAAAAGTCTCATTTCGGGGGCAACTTCGGCAGCCGAAAGGCCTGCCTCCCCAGCCATGTTCGGCGGCCGAAAGTGCCTTCGGCTGCCGAACCTGGTTTCTGCCAAAGGGCAGAAACTTGGCTCCTTTATGCACATTTGCCTCCAAACTCTTCCAACATGCACATAACTCAACCAAAACATGCATACAATGCTCCTAGGGGTCTCAAACTACCATAAACCCCAACTACAACACACATACACAAGCATTTGCAAGCCACATTTGCATAAACTCAAAAATCATCCATAACTCACTAAAAACCTACACATACATTTCTACCCCATAGATCTTGCATAAAACTTATTTAAAACATATAATGAGCTTAAGATCGGCTCTTACCTCTTGAAGATCGAGAGAGAGACGACCTAAACTCGGAGATCCAAGAAAATGAGCTCCTGAGTTCCCAAAGCTCCAAAACTTGTCTTAAATGCTCAAAACTTGCAATGAGAGGTGAAAACTCAAGAAAAATGGAGGAGATTTGGAGAAAGAACACAAGATCTGGGGAGAGGGAGGTTGGAAGCTAGCTATGGCCGAAAATGGGAGAAAGCTCGCCCATTTCAGCTAAGTGACCCTTTTATAGTGGCTGGCCAGGCCACATTCGGGGGCCGAAAGTGCTTCCGCATGCATGCCATGTTCGGCGGCCGAACTTGACTTTCGGCGGCCGAACCTGGACTTCCCTCACTCATGCTTTCGGGGGCCTAACGTGCCTCCAAAACGCATGCATGTTCGGCGGCCGAACTTGACTTTCGGCGGCCGAACCTGGGTTTTCCTCCAAAGACTTTTCATGCAAAAACTCATTTAATCTTCATACTTAAAACCATGAAATACCTTAAAACATTTGATGAAAACATGTTTCTACCCTACTAGAGGCTTCCAACATCCGAGATTCCACCGGACGGTAGGAATTCCGATACCGGAGTCTAGCCGGGTATTACAGGTGATTGTGGACAGACTCACCAAATCTGCTCACTTCATCCCTATCAGGAATGGCTATTCTGTGGACAAGTTGGTGCAGGTGTATGTTGATGAGATCGTCAGGCTGCATGGGGTTCCTGTTTCAATAGTGTCTGATAAAGGGCCCCAGTTCACCTCCAGGTTTTGGCGGAGTCTGCAGAATGCCATGGGTACCAGGTTGGATTTCAGTACTGCCTTCCACCCACAGACGGACGGACAATCTGAAAGGACCATCCAGACCATAGAGGATATGCTCAGAATGTGTGTGCTGGACTTTGGCGGTTCTTGGAGGCAGCATCTACCTTTGGTGGAGTTTGCCTACAATAACAGCCATCATGCTAGCATCGGGATGGCTCCATATGAAGCTTTATATGGAAGGAAGTGCAGATCACCTGTTTGCTGGGAAGAGGTTGGAGAAAAGGCCTTGGCAGGTCCTGAGCTAGTAGAGATTACCAGCAGGGTAGTACCCCTAATCAGAGAAAGGATCAAGACTGCTGCAAGCAGACAGAAGAGTTATGCAGACATCCGCAGAAGGCAGTTAGAGTTTCAGGAGGGGGATCTGGTATTGCTCAAGGTGTCTCCTATGAAAGGAGTGGTTCACTTCGGGAAGAAAGGTAAACTAGCCCCACGATACATCGGACCCTTCGAAATCTTGCAAAAGATTGGGAATGTGTCGTACAAGCTGGATTTACCTGCTTCAATGGAAAGAATCCATCCGGTTTTCCATGTTTCAATGTTGAGGAAGTTTGTGTCAGATCCGAGCAAGGTTCTTAGTGAGCCTGATGTGGAGGTCCAAGAGGATCTCACCTATGTTGAACAGCCAGTACGGATCATAGACACCCAGATCAGAAAGTTAAGGAACAAGGAAATCCCGATGGTGAAAGTCCTGTGGAACCACCACAATTTGGAGGAATGCACTTGGGAGACACAGGAGCCTATACTCCAGCAGTACCCTCATCTCTTTTAAGGTTAGATCTCTATGTGTTTATATGCTATGTATGTATGTATGTTATGTTTTATGCCATGCTATGTGCTAGTTGAGAAACATTCGGGGACGAATGTTCTTAAGGGGGGGAGAATGTAATACCCGGCTAGACTCCGGTATCGGAATTCCTACCGTCCGGTGGAATCTCGGATGTCGGAAGCCTCTAGTAGGGTAGAATCATGTTTTCATAAAATGTTTTAAGGTATTTCATGGTTTTAAGTAAAATGGAAATGAGTTTTTGCATGAAAACAACCTTGAAGGAAAACTCAGGTTCGGCCGCCGAACCTCAAGTTCGGCCGCTGAACATGCATGCCTTCGGGAGCGCCTTTAGGCCCCCGAAAGCATAAGTGAGGAAAGTCCAGGTTCGGCCGCCGAACCTCAAGTTCGGCCGCCGAACATGGCATGCATGCGGAGGCACGTTCGGCCCCCGAACGTGGCCTGGCCAACCACTATAAAAGGGTCCCTTAGCCGAAAACGGGCGAGCTTTTTCCCCATTTCCGGCCAAGGTGAGTTCTCCGCCACCCCTCACCGATCTTGAGTCTTTTCCTTCAGATCTTTCGAGTTTTTCACTAGTTTTCGTCTTGTTTTAAAGATTTCTGAGTTTTGAGCAAGTTTTGGAGCTTTGAGGTTCAAAGGAACTCAACCCCTTCCATCTCCAAGTTAGGTCGTCTCTCTCTCGATCTCCACGAGGTAAGAGCCGATCTTAAGCTCATTTCATGTTTTAAGTAAGTTTTAAGTGGATCTATGGGGTAGAATGCATGTTTAGCTCATGGTTGGGTTTATGGGTTTTATTTGTGTTTTTGAACAATGTGAGTTGCTTGTGTGTTGTAGTTGGGGTTTTTGATGGTTTGATGCCCCTAGGAACTTGTATGTTTGCTTGTGTATGATAGGAAATGTTGTAGAATAGGTTTATGCCTGTTTGGGTAGTTTTGGAGGCATAAATGCATAAGGGAGCTGAGTTTCTGCCATTCTGGGAGAAACCAGGTTCGGCAGCCGAAGGAACTTTCGGCCGCCGAACGTGCTTGTGGAGGCAGCCTTCGGCTGCCGAAGCTTGCCCCCGAAAGGAGACTTTCGTCTATGTCTGGGAGTTTCGGCCGCCGAAAGTGCCGCCGAACATGCATGAGTTTCGCCTCTGTCTGGGAGTTTCGGCCGCCGAAGGTGCCGCCGAACCTGCCTGACTTTCGGCTCTGGAGGGACTTTCGGCCGCCGAACCTGCCGCCGAAAGTGCCCTGTCCAGCCCTTTCTTGCATGTTTTTCTATGATTATTCCATGATGTTTTAGGGGGTTTTTGGGGAATAGTTTAGAGTTATGTTCATGTATGTTTGGTCCCTCATTTGAGTCCACCTGTGTAGGTTCGGACCCGAGGAACCGAGGACCCCAGTAGTGAGTCTGTTGCCCCAGTGTTTGGTCAGAGCTATCCAGAGGTGAGTGGAATAACCCTTTTTGTTTTTAAGCAAATCAATTGCAAGGACTGAGCATAATCATGCATCATGAATGCCATGTGATGAATTAGATTGCTTGCATTAGAATTCACGAATATGTTGCATTGCATATTTTAAATGTTGATGTGGATGAATGCTGGATGATCCATAGCCCTCGATCTATGATATGACGATGTGATATGTACAGTACGGAATGTAAGACCAGTGGGACCCATTCTACGTTCGCTGGCACTATGTAAGGGAAAGACCAGGACCCATTCTACGTTCTGGCACAGTTGGACACTGTTATGTTATGATATGTAAGGGAAAGACTAGGACCCATTCTATGTTCTGGCACAGTTGGACCATGTAGAGGGCTATTGGTGACAGGTTCATCCTTGATGTGATTAGCTGTGATGTGATGCATTCCATGTTATCATATGTTTTTAAATGTTTTATTTTTTCTGCTCGCTGGGCTCTAGTAGCTCACCCCTCTCCCAAATTTCCCCAGGATTGCAGGTACAGGGTAGACCAGGAGGTTTACAAGAGTAATGAAGTCTGGTATATGTAATAGATAGTGTGGACATGATAAATGTATTAATGTTATGTAAAAGTACAGTTTCAGTCATGTAATGATATTGAGGATTAGAGATTGTGCTTGACTTTATGTATTGAGGTATCCCTTTTAATGCATGATCAGAGATGTTTTATAATGTTCATGTAAGCCAACTCATCTTATGATGTATCGCCCTTTGGGGCATTGATGGGATCCCACAGAGGGGTCATGATTATGATTATGGCTATGTACAGTGCATGCTCAGGTTGAGTTGGGTATATGAAAGAAAAGTTTTAAATTTTTATGTATGTTGTTGATCATGTATGGGACTAAACAGGTTTTCAGGATGTATGTCAGGCTTGCTACGGGTCTTGGTGGCCTTAAGCCGACCCGGATCCTAGCGCCGGTAGCGGTCCGATTTTCGGGTCGTTACAAGCATCTTCCCTCAACAAACACAGGACTACACTGGCAGACTGACTCTGCCACCGATGGATCACACTTGGGTCCACTGACCCAGAGAGGACACTCTAACTCAGAGATCATCAACCCCAACCTCTGGACGGCTCTCGGAGCAATAAAAGAATGAGATGCACCAGGGTCCATCAAGGCATACACATCTGAACAACCAATGACTAAATTACCTGCCACCACGGTGTTAGATGCATCTGCCTCCTGCTGAGTCATTGTGAAGATCCGTGCTGGAGCTGATGGACCTTCACCTCTAAAACCCGCTGAAGAAGAGGCTGCCCCTCTCCCTCTACCTCTGCCACTGGCCTGAGTCACGGCTGGAGCTGCTGGCTGAGCCACACTACCCGAAGCTGTCTGCTGAGACTGTGCTCCAAAAGCTGCCCTAGGACACTCCCGAGCCATGTGTCCCTCTTGCCCGCATCTGAAGCAGGCTGCTGTCCCAGCCCGAGAAACTCCCCTGTGTAGCCTACCACACTTTGCACAAACTGCATTATCCACGCCAGAGCTTGAGCCACTCCCTAGTCCCAGACTGGACTTGACCTTGTTCCAAAACTTGTTCTTCTTGGGCTTCCTAGTGGTGTTACTCCACTTTTTGCTACCTGAAGCTGCTGCACTGAAAGAAGAAGAGCCTGGGGTCTTGGAACCAGAAGGCTGTGCCACTGACTGCTTAACTGTCCCCTGAAAGATGGCACTGGCCTCCATTTTTCGGGCCATATCCACTATGGCATGGAAGCTCTCCCTATCTGCTGACTGGATCAAGGAGGAATATCTAGAGTGGAGTTTCATGATATACCTCCTTGACCTTTTCTGGTCTGAGTCAAGATTTTGCCCTGCAAATGGCAACAGCTCCAAGAATCTGTCTGTGAACTCCTCTACACTCATCTCATCAGTCTGCCTCAACTGCTCAAATTCTATCATCTTCAGCTCTCTTGAGCTATCTGGGAAAGCCCATCCTGCAAACTCGTTTGCAAACTCCTCCCAAGACATGCTGTCTACTCTGGGGTTCACATAATTCTTGAACCACTCTCGTGCCTTCTTGCACTTAAGAGTGAACCCAGCCATCTGAATGGCTTTACTATCATCAGCCCCAATCTCATCTGTGATCACCTTAACCCTTTCCAGATACACAAATGGGTCATCCCCTTTTTCATACTGAGGAGCACCCAGTTTCATGTAGTCTGTCATCTTGACCTTGCTCCCACTGGCTGAGCTAGGTCTAGGAGGTTGGGTAACTGGGGCTGCTGGTTCTGCTGGAGGAGGAGGTGGTGCAACATTTTCTGAGGTAGGGTTTGCTGGATTTGGATAGTAAGGTGGAGGTGGATACATTGGGTATTGTGAATATGGTGGGTAGTAGGGTGGGTATGGCATCTGTGTGGGATAAGGGGTGAAGCTAGGGTAATCCGATGTACCTCCCATCGAATACCCGGGGTTTTGTGAGAAGTATGGGTAGTGGGGTGGCTGAACAAATCCCGAGGCCTGAGTGCCTCCTTGGGACTCTCCCATTCCTTCTTCTGACATGCTAACTCCCAGACTGCCATCCCTCCTCTGCTCTACATCCATATCATCCCCCATGTCTTCTGACATTCCTCCCTGAACTGTTCCCCTCACTGATCTGCTCCTACCCATATCCAGAGACCTTCTAGGGTCTCTTACTGCTCTTTCTCTGTTAGACCTACTAGACATTGCCCTAGGCAATGTAGAAGGACGGGCGCTCATGCCCTCATCCTCAGGTGGCACTCCAGTCAATCTTGCTGATCGACGAGTTCCCCTCATCCTGTTTTCTGAAAGGCAGCACATAACAAGCAAACATTAGCATCATATGGTTCATGTGGGCACACATGAACCCTCATCACATACATAACATTCATATCATAGCATTAATGCACATGTATAAAATCATGGCATTTCACATTATCAAACAAGACAGGACTCCACATCCTATCCTAGTGGACATGATATTCCTATTGTGCTTGACCTTCTATAACATCTATGAGCCCGACACTCTAGGTCCGACCATATGAACCTAGGGCTCTGATACCATTCTGTAACGACCCGAAAATCGGACCGCTACCGGCGCTAGGATCCAGATCGGCTTAAGGCCGCCGGGACCCGTAGCAAGCCTGACATGCAACCTATAAACCTGTTTAATCCCATACATGATCAACAACATACATAAAAATTAAAACTTTTCTTTCATTCATTCCTCATACACCAAACTCAACCTGTGCATGCACTAAACATAATCATAAACTTGACCCCTCAGTGGGATCTCATCAATGCCCCAATGGGCGATATACATGTGTTGAGTTGGCTAACATAGTCATCAATAAACATAAGATCATGTAATAAAAGGGATTACAACATCTATAGGGTCAAGCACAACTTCTAATCCTCAATATCATTATACATAACATAACTATTCAGTTATACATCATCTTACAATTTATCATGTCCACTTTCTAACTATTACAAATACAAGACTTTACTCTTCTTGACTTCTCTGTCTAGCCCGTACCTGCAATCCTGGGGGATTAGGGAAAAGGGGTGAGCTACTAGAGCCCAGTGAGCAGAATAATAGAAAACAACATTTAAATCTCATGCCATCATGTAATGCAACACATCACAACAAATCACAGCTCGGATGGTATTGTCACCAATAGTCCTCTACATTCCAAAGTGCCGGGACATAGAATGGGTACAACCGGTCTTTCTCTTAACATAACATATCATGCATACCAATGTGCCAGGGACGTAGAATGGGTACAACCTGGACTTTCTCTTACATAGTGCCAGGGACGTAGAATGGGTACAACCTGGACTTCCATACCATATCATGCCATAACATCATCATACCATATGAGGACTAAAGGATCATCCAATAACCAATCCACATCAACATCATAAATGCAATGCAACATATTCGTGATTTCTAATGCAAACAACCTAATTCATCACATGGCATTCATGATGCATGAACATGCTCAACTGTATAATTCATTTGCTTTAAAACATAAAAGTTTATTCTACTCACCTCTTGGCTAGCTCTGACAAAGACTGAAGCAGCTAACTCACTGCTGGGGTCCTCGGTTCCTCGGGTCCGAACCTACACAGGTGGACTCAAATGAGGGACCAAACAACTAGAACATAATTCTAAAAACATCCCCCAAAAACCCCCTAAAACACCTTAAACAATCATGCAAAAACATGCAAAGGAAGGCTGAACAGGGCAGGTTCGGCGGCACCTTCGGCGGCCGAAAGTCCCAGACAGAGACGAAAGTCTCTTTTCAGGGGAAACTTCGGCAGCCGAAAGGCCTGCCTCCCAAGCCATGTTCGGCGGCCGAAAGTCCTTCGGCTGCCGAACCTGGTTTCTGCCAAAGGGTAGAAACTTGGCTCCCTTTGCACAAAACTTCTCCTTTCCATTCCAACATGCATATAACTCATCCAAATCATGCAAATATACATACATTGGCTCCTAGGGGCTTCAAACTAACTTAAACCCCAACTACAACACACATTGCTCAAAAACACAACATAAACTCAAAAACCTATCTATGAGCTAAACATGCATTCTACCCCATAGATCTTGCATAAAACTTACTTTAAACATGAAATGAGCTTAAGATCGGCTCTTACCTCTTGAAGATCGAGGGAGAGACCTCCTAAACTCGGAGGTGCGAGAGATTTGAGTTCTTGAACCTCAAAGCTCCAAAACTTGCTCAAAACTTGAAAATCTTCAAAACAAGATGAAAACTTGTGAAAATCGTGAAAGATTTGAAGGAAAGAACTCAAGGATGGTGAGGAACGGCGGAAGGGCTCACCTTGGCCGAAAATGGGGAGAAAGCTCGCCCATTTCGGCTAAGGGGCTCCTTTATAGTGGCTGGCCAAGCCACATTCGGGAGCCGAACGTGCCCCCGCATGCATGCCATGTTCGGCGGCCGAACTTGAGGTTCGGCGGCCGAACCTGGGCTTCCCTCACTTATGCCTTCGGGGGCCTAAGGCTCACCCGAAAAGCATGCATGTTCGGCGGCCGAACTTGAGTTTCGGCGGTCGAACCTGAGTTTCCTCCAAGGGTGTTTTTATTCCAAAAACTCATTTCCTCTTTACTTAAAATCATCGAAAACATTAAAACATTTCATGAAAACATGGTTTTACCCTTCTAGAGGTCTCCGACATCCGAGATCCCACCGGATGGTAGAAATTCTGATACCGGAGTCTAGCCGGGTATTACATGTCTGGTACAGGTGCTTTAGTGGCCCAGATGAGAGTGACACCTGTGTTTCTAGAGCAAGTGGCTCAGAAACAGCATGAGGACCCAGAGTTAGTAAAGATTGCCAGGACTGTTCAGTCAGGCAAGGACAGTGAGTTCAGATTTGACAGTAAGGGGATCCTCCGCTATGGGAGCAGACTTTGTGTACCAGATGAAATAGGGCTAAAAGGAGACATTATGAGGGAGGCTCATAATGCAAGATACAACGTTCACCCCGGAGCCACCAAGATGTATCAAGATTTGAAGAAAGTTTATTGGTGGCCAGCGATGAAGAAAGAAGTGGCACAGTTTGTGTCAGCCTGCGAAGTGTGTCAGAGGGTGAAGCTGGAACATCAGAAGCCGGCTGGAATGCTTAACCCGCTACCTATTCCAGAGTGGAAATGGGAGAATATAGCTATGGACTTCGTAGTGGGGTTACCGGCGACGTCCAACAGATTGGACTCCATATGGGTGATTGTGGACAGACTCACCAAATCTGCTCACTTCATCCCTGTCAGGAGTGGCTACTCTGTGGACAAGTTGGCGCAGGTATATGTGGATGAGATCGTCAGGCTGCATGGGGTTCCTGTTTCAATAGTGTCTGATAGAGGGCCCCAGTTCACCTACAGTGTAACGACCCGAAAATCGGACCGCTACCGACGCTAGGATCCGGGTCGACTTAAGGCCGCCGGGACCCGTAGCAAGCCTAACATGAAACCTGTAAACCTGTTCAATCCCATACATGATCAACAATCATACATAAAAATTAAAACTTTTCTTTCATACATTCTATCATACGCCAAACTCAACCTGTGCATGCACTAAACATATACATAATCATATCTTGATCCCTCTGTGGGATCTCATCAATGCCCCCAAAGGGTGGCATAACATGTGTTGAGTTGGCTAAACATAGTTATCAATAAACCTCTAGGATCATGTAATAAAAAGGGATTACAACATTCATAGGGTCAAGCACAACTTCTAATCCTCAATATCATTATACATAACATAACTACTTAACTTTACATCATTACACAATTTACCATGTCCACCATCTATCTATTACAAACATAAGACTTCAAGACTCTCGCTAACCTCCTGGTCTACCCTGTACCTGCAAGCCTGGGGGTTAAGGGAGAGGGGTGAGCTACTAGAGCCCAGTGAGCAGAATAGTAAAGCATTTAAAACATATGATAACATGAAATGCATCACATCACAACTAATCATATCAAGGATGAATTTGTCACCAATAGTCCTCTACATGGTCCAACTGTGCCAGGGGCGTAGAATGGGCCTCACTGGTCTTTCTCTTTCATAACATAACATAACATTCCATAATGCCAGGGGCGTAGAATGGGCCTCACTGGTCTTTCTCTTACATAGTGCCAGGGGCGTAGAATGGGCCTCACTGGTCTTCCGTACCGTATCATCATCATATCATAATATACGAGGACTAAAGGATCATTCAACATTCATCCACATCATCAACATATTATGCAATGCAACATATTCGTAAGTTCTAATGCAAGCACCCTATTATATCTCATGGCATTCATGATGCGTGAATCATGCTCAAACGGGTTTATTTATTTAAAAACATAAGAGTTATTCCACTCACCTCTGGCTAGCTCTGACACTGACTGAAGCAGCTGACTCACTGCTGGGGTCCTCGGTTCCTCAGGTCCGAACCTACACAGGTGGACTCAAATGAGGGACCAAACAACTAGAACATAACTCTAAAAATATCCCCCAAAAACCCCCTGAAACATCTCAAAACATCCATGCAAAACATGCAAGAAAAGGCTGGACAGGGCACTTTCGGCGGCAGGTTCGGCGGCCGAAAGTCCCAGATAGATCCGAAAGTCAGGCACTTTCGGCGGCACCTTCGGCGGCCGAAAGTCCCAGACAGATCCGAAAGTCCTCTTTCGAGGGCAAGCTTCGGCAGCCGAATGCTGCCTCCACAAGGGGGTTCGGCGGCCGAAACTCCCTTCGGCTGCCGAACCTGGTTTCTCCCAAATGGGCAGAAACTAGGTTCAAACGAACCTTTTGCCTCCCAAAACCTCAAATCATGCATAAATTGGTTCTAAAACATGCATACATATCATACATCACACCTAGGGGTCTCAAACTATCAAATACCCCAACTACAACACTTCAAACATGCCACATTGTTCAAAAACATAACATTTGCTCAAAAACTCATACAACCCTAAACATGCCATTCTACCCCGTAAAACAACTTAAAACTTACTTAAAACATACAATGAGCTTAAGATCGGCTCTTACCTCTTGATGATCGAGAGAGAGGCGACCTAAACTCGGAGATCCAAGCAAATGAGCTCCTGAGTTCCCAAAGCTCCAAAACTTGTCTTAAATGCTCAAAACTTGCAAAGTGAGGTGAAAACTCAAGAAAAATGGAGGAGATTTGGAGAAAGAACACAAGATCTGGGGAGAGGGAGGTCGGAAGCTAGCTGTGGCCGAAAATGGGAGAAAGCTCGCCCATTTCGGCTAAGTGACCCATTTATAGGTGGCTGGCCAGGCCACGTTCGGGGGCCGAAAGTGCTTCCGCATGCATGCCATGTTCGGCGGCCGAACTTGAGTTTTGGCGGCCGAACCTGGACTTCCCTCACTCATGCTTTCGGGGGCCTAACGTGCCTCCAAAACGCATGCATGTTCGGCGGCCGAACTTGACTTTCGGCGGCCGAACCTGGGTTTTCCTCCAAGGACTTTTCATGCAAAAACTCATTTAATTTTCATTCAAAATCATAAAAAACCTTAAAACATCTCATGAAAACATGGTTTTACCCTTCTAGAGGTCTCCGACATCCGAGATTCCACCGGACGGTAGGAATTCCGATACCGGAGTCTAGCCGGGTATTACATTCTCCCCCCCTTAAGAACATTCGTCCCCGAATGTTCCTCAACTAGCACATGCCTAGCAAACAACATAACATACATACATAAACACATAAAGATCTAACCTTAAAAGAGATGGGGATATTGCTGGAGCATGGACTCCCGTGTCTCCCAAGTGCACTCTTCCATATTGTGGTGGTTCCATAGGACTTTCACCATCGGGATTTCCTTGTTTCTTAGCTTTCTGATCTGGGTGTCTATGATCCGCACTGGCTGCTCAACATAGGTGAGATCCTCTTGGATCTCCACATCAGGCTCACTAAGAACCTTGCCCGGATCTGACACCAATTTTCTCAACATTGAAACATGGAAAACCGGATGGATTCTTACCATTGAAGCAGGCAAATCTAGCTTGTACGACACATTCCCAATCTTTTGCAAGATTTCAAAGGGTCCGATGTATCGTGGGGCTAGTTTACCTTTCTTCCCAAAACGAACCACTCCTTTCATTGGAGATACCTTGAGCAATACCAGATCCCCCTCCTGAAACTCTACTAGTCTTCTGCGGACGTCTGCATAACTCTTCTGTCTGCTTGCAGCAGTCTTGATTCTCTCTCTGATTATGGGTACCACCCTGCTGGTGATCTCTACTAGCTCAGGCCCTGCCAAGGCCTTCTCTCCAACTTCCTCCCAGCAAACAGGTGATCTGCACTTCCTTCCATATAGAGCTTCATATGGAGCCATCCCAATGCTAGCATGATGGCTGTTATTGTAGGCAAACTCCACCAAAGGTAGATGTTGCCTCCAAGAACCGCCAAAGTCCAGCACACACATTCTAAGCATATCCTCGATAGTCTGGATGGTCCTTTTTGACTGTCCGTCAGTCTGGGGGTGGAAGGCAGTACTGAAATCCAACCTAGTACCCATGGCATTCTGCAGACTCCGCCAAAACCTGGAGGTGAACTGGGGCCCTCTATCCGACACTATTGAAACAGGAACCCCATGCAGCCTGACGATCTCATCCACATATACCTGTGCCAACTTGTCCACAGAATAGCCACTCCTGATAGGGATGAAGTGAGCAGATTTGGTGAGTCTGTCCACAATCACCCATATGGAGTCCAATCTGTTGGACGTCGCTGGTAACCCCACCACGAAGTCCATAGCTATATTCTCCCATTTCCACTCTGGAACAGGTAGCGGGTTAAGCATTCCAGCCGGCTTCTGATGTTCCAACTTCACCTTCTGACACACTTCGCAGGCTGACACAAACTGTGCCACTTCTTTCTTCATAGCCGGCCACCAATAAACCTTCTTTAGATCTTGATACATTTTGGTGGCCCCGGGGTGAATGCTGTATGTTGCATTATGAGCCTCTCTCATAATGTCTTCTTTTAGCCCTATGTCATCTGGTACACACAGTCGATTCCCATAGCGGAGGATCCCCTTACTGTCAAATCTGAACTTGCTGTCCTTGCCTGACTGAACAGTATTGGCAATCTTCACTAACTCTGGGTCCTCATGCTGTTTCTGAGCCACCTGCTCCAGAAACACGGGTGTCACTTTCATCTGAGCAACCAAGGCACCTGTACCAGACAACTCCAACTGTAGACCTTCCTCAATGAGCTTGTAAAACTCCTTCACCACTGGTCTCCTCTCTGCCGTGATGTGGGACAGACTGCCTAGGGACTTCCGGCTTAGGGCGTCTGCCACGACATTCGCCTTACCCGGATGATACTGAATCTTGCAATCATAGTCACTCAGCAGCTCCACCCATCTCCTCTGTCTCAAGTTCAAATCTCTTTGACTCAGGATGTACTGCAGGCTCTTATGATCTGTAAAGATCTCACATTTTACCCCATAGAGGTAGTGCCTCCACATCTTGAGCGCAAAGATTACTGCTGCCATCTCAAGGTCATGTGTGGGGTAATTCAACTCATGCTTCTTTAGCTGCCTAGAAGCATAAGCAATCACCCTCTCATTCTGCATCAGTACACAACCCAGTCCCACACGGGACGCATCACAAAAAACTGTAAAGTCCTCATCACTAGATGGCAGAGCTAAAACTGGTGCTGAAGTCAACCTCTTCTTAAGCTCTTCGAAACTCTCTTCGCACTGGTCGGTCCACAGAAACTTCTAATTCTTCCTGGTTAGTCTGGTCAGAGGAGCTGCTATTTTCGAGAAGTCCTGAACGAACCTCCTGTAGTAACCTGCCAAACCCAAGAAACTCCTGATCTCCGTCACTGAAGTGGGTCTAGGCCAGTTAGCCACAGTTTCTGTCTTCTTGGGGTCCACCTCTATTCCATTCTCTGACACTACATGCCCCAAGAACGAAATGCTCCTCAGCCAAAACTCACACTTAGAGAACTTGGCATACAAGCCATGTTCCCTCAAGGTCTGCAAGACCAACCGCAGATGATGGGCATGCTCCTCTGCATTCCTGTAATACACTAAGATATCATCTATGAAGACAATAACGAAGTGATCCAGGTATTGGCTAAACACTCTATTCATGAGATCCATGAATGCTGCAGGGGCGTTAGTTAACCCGAACGGCATTACAAGGAACTCAAAATGCCCATATCTGGTCCTGAAAGCCGTCTTTGGCACATCCTCATCTCTGATCCTCAGCTGATGGTACCCCGATCTCAGATCTATTTTGGAGAAACAACCTGCTCCGACTAGCTGGTCAAATAGATCGTCGATCCTTGGCAGAGGGTACTTGTTCTTGGTAGTGACTTTGTTCAACTGCCTGTAGTCGATACAAAGTCTAAGGGATCCATCCTTCTTTCTGACAAACAAGACTGGAGCACCCCAGGGTGAGGTACTCGGTCGGATGAAGCCCTTGTCTACCAGCTCTTGCAACTGTTCTTTCAATTCCTTCAACTCCGCTGGAGCCATCCTGTAGGGAGGGATAGAGATCGGTCGGGTTCCAGGCACCAATTCTATCTCGAACTCTATCTCCCTAGCAGGTGGTAAACCTGGCAGCTCGTCTGGGAAGACGTCTAGAAACTCTCTAACCACTGGCACCGAGGCGGGCTCTCTAACCTGACTGTTAAGCTCTCTCACATGAGCCAAATACCCCTGACATCCCCTCCTAAGCAACCTACGAGCCTGAAGAGCTGATATCAGACCTCTAGGTGTACCCCTCTTGTCTCCTCTGAAGACAACCTCAGACCCATCTTGACCTCTGAACCTGATTACCTTGTCCCTGCAGTCCAAGGTAGCACCATGGGTAGATAACCAGTCCATCCCTAGAATGACGTCAAAATCTGTCAAATCTAGAACCACAAGGTCGGCGAAAAGGCATCTTCCCTCAACAAAGACTGGACTGCACTGGCAGACTGCCTCTGCCACTGATGGGTCACACTTGGGTCCACTGACTCAGAGAGGACACCCCAACTCAGAGATCATCAACCCCAACCTCTGGACGGCTCTCAGAGCAATAAAAGAATGAGATGCACCAGGGTCCATCAAGGCATACACATCTGAACAACCAATGACTAAGTTACCTGCCACCACGGTGTTAGATGCATCTGCCTCCTGTTGAGTCATTGTGAAGATCCGTGCTGGAGCTGATGGACCTTCACCTCTGAAACCCGCTGAAGAAGAGGCTGCTCCTCTCCCTCTACCTCTGCCACTGGCCTGAGTCATGGCTGGAGCTACTGGCTGAGCCACACTACCAGAAGCTGTCTGCTGAGACTGTGCTCCAAAAACTGCCCTAGGACACTCCCGAGCCATGTGTCCCTCCTGCCCACATCTGAAGCAGGCTGTCGTCCCAACCGGACATACTCCTTTGTGCGGTCTCCCACACTTCTTGCATACTGCATTATCTGCACCAGAACTCGCGCCACTCCCTAGTCCCAGACTGGACTTGACCTTGTTCCAAAACTTGTTCTTCTTCGACTTCTTGGTGGTACTGCTCCACCTCTTGCTGCCTGAAGCTGCTGCACTAAAAGAAGAAGAGCCTGGGGTCTTAGAACCAGAAGGCTGTGCCACTGACTGCTTGACTGTCCCTTGAACGATGGCACTGGCCTCCATTTTCCGGGCCATATCCACTATGGCATGGAAGCTCTCCCTATCTGCTGACTGGATCAAGGAGGAATATCTGGAGTGGAGTTTCATGATATACCTCCTTGACCTTTTCTGATCCGAGTCAAGATTTTGCCCTGCAAATGGCAACAGCTCCAAGAATCTGTCTGTGAACTCCTCTATACTCATCTCATCAGTCTGTCTCAACTGCTCGAACTCTATCATCTTCAGCTCCCTTGAACTATCTGGGAAAGCCCATCCTGCAAACTCGTTTGCAAACTCTTCCCAAGACATGCTATCCACTTTCGGGTTCACATAATTCTTGAACCACTCTCGTGCCTTCTTGCACTTAAGTGTGAACCCAGCCATCTGAATGGCTCTACTGTCATCAGCCCCAATCTCATCTGTGATCACCTTGACCCTCTCAAGATACACAAATGGGTCATCCCCTTTTTCATACTGGGGAGCACCCAACTTCATGTAGTCTGTCATCTTGACCTTGCTCCCACTGACTGAGCTAGGTCTAGGAGGTTGGGTAACTGGGGCTGCTGTTTCTGCTGGAGGAGGAGGAGGTGGGGCAACATTTTCTGAAGTTGGGTTTGGATAGTAAGGTGGGGGTGGATACATTGGGTATTGTGAATATGGTGGGTAGTAGGGTGGGTATGGCATCTGTGTGGGATAAGGAGTGAAGCTAGGGTAATCCGATGTACCTCCCATCGAATACCCGGGATTTTGTGAGAAGGGTGGGTAGTAAGGTGGCTGAACAAATCCCGAGGCCTGAGTGCCTCCTTGGGATTCTCCCATTCCTTCTTCTGACATACTAACTCCCAAACTGCCATCCCTCCTTTGCTCTACATCCATATCATCCCCCATGTCCTCTGACACTCCTCCCTAAACTGTTCCTCTGACTGATCTGCTTCTACCCAGATCCAAAGACCTTCTAGGGTCTCTCATTGTTCTGTCCCTGTTGGACCTGCTTGACATTGCCCTAGGCAATGTAGGAGGACGGGCGCTCATGCCCTCATCCTCAGGTGGTACTCCAGTCAATCTTGCTGATCGACGAGTTCCTCTCATCCTGTTTTCTGGAAAACAGTACACATCACATAAACATTAGCATCATATGGTTCATGTGGGCACACATGAACCCTCATCACATACATCACATATCATTAATGCACATGCATATTATCATGGCATTTCACATCAACATGCAAGACAGGACTCCACATCCTATCCTAGTGGACATGATCTTTCTATTGTGCTTGACCTTCTATAACATCTATGAGCCCGAAACTCTAGGTCCGACCATATGAACCTTGGGCTCTGATACATTCTGTAACGACCCGAAAATCGGACCGCTACCGGCGCTAGGATCCGGGTCGACTTAAGGCCGTCGGGACCCGTAGCAAGCCTAACATGAAACCTGTAAACCTGTTCAATCCCATACATGATCAACAATCATACATAAAAATTAAAAATTTTCTTTCATACATTCTATCATACGCCAAACTCAACCTGTGCATGCACTAAACATATACATAATCATATCTTGATCCCTCTGTGGGATCTCATCAATGCCCCCAAAGGGTGGCATAACATGTGTTGAGTTGGCTAAACATAGTTATCAATAAACCTCTAGGATCATGTAATAAAAAGGGATTACAACATTCATAGGGTCAAGCACAACTTCTAATCCTCAATATCATTATACATAACATAACTACTTAACTTTACATCATTACACCATTTACCATGTCCACTATCTATCTATTACAAACATAAGACTTCAAGACTCTCGCTGACCTCCTGGTCTACCCTGTACCTGCAAGCTTGGGGGTTAAGGGAGAGGGGTGAGCTACTAGAGCCCAGTGAGCAGAATAGTAAAGCATTTAAAACATATGATAACATGAAATGCATCACATCACAACTAATCATATCAAGGATGAATTTGTCACCAATAGTCCTCTACATGGTCCAACTGTGCCAGGGGCGTAGAATGGGCCTCACTGGTCTTTCTCTTTCATAACATAACATAACATTCCATAATGCCAGGGGCGTAGAATGGGCCTCACTGGTCTTCCGTACCGTATCATCATCATATCATAATATACGAGGACTAAAGGATCATTCAACATTCATCCACATCATCAACATATTATGCAATGCAACATATTCGTGAGTTCTAATGCAAGCACCCTATTATATCTCATGGCATTCATGATGTGTGAATCATGCTCAAACGGGTTTATTTATTTAAAAACATAAGAGTTATTCCACTCACCTCTGGCTAGCTCTGACACTGACTGAAGCAGCTGACTCACTGCTGGGGTCCTTGGTTCCTCAGGTCCGAACCTACACAGGTGGACTCAAATGAGGGACCAAACAACTAGAACATAACTCTAAAAATATCCCCCAAAAACCCCCTGAAACATCTCAAAACATCCATGCAAAACATGCAAGAAAAGGCTGGACAGGGTACTTTCGGCGGCAGGTTCGGCGGCCGAAAGTCCCAGACAGATCCGAAAGTCAGGCACTTTCGGCGTCACCTTCGGCGGCCGAAAGTCCCAGACAGATCCGAAAGTCCTCTTTCGGGGGCAAGCTTCGGCAGCCGAATGCTGCCTCCACAAGGGGGTTCGGCGGCCGAAACTCCCTTCGGCTGCCGAACCTGGTTTCTCCCAAATGGGCAGAAACTAGGTTCAAACGAACCTTTTGCCTTCCAAAACCTCAAATCATGCATAAACTGGTTCTAAAACATGCATACATATCATACATCACACCTAGGGGTCTCAAACTATCAAATACCCCAACTACAACACTTCAAACATGCCACATTGTTCAAAAACATAACATTTGCTCAAAAACTCATACAACCCTAAACATGCCATTCTACCCCGTAAAACAACTTAAAACTTACTTAAAACATACAATGAGCTTAAGATCGGCTCTTACCTCTTGATGATCAAGAGAGAGGCGACCTAAACTCGGAGATCCAAGCAAATGAGCTCCTGAGTTCCCAAAGCTCCAAAACTTGTCTTAAATGCTCAAAACTTGCAAAGTGAGGTGAAAACTCAAGAAAAATGGAGGAGATTTGGAGAAAGAACACAAGATCTGGGGAGAGGGAGGTCGGAAGCTAGCTGTGGCCGAAAATGGGGGAAAGCTCGCCCATTTCGGCTAAGTGACCCATTTATAGGTGGCTGGCCAAGCCACGTTCCGGGGCCGAAAGTGCTTCCGTATGCATGCCATGTTCGGCGGCCGAACTTGAGTTTCGGCGGCCGAACCTGGACTTCCCTCACTTATGCTTTCGGGGGCCTAACGTGCCTCCAAAATGCATGCATGTTCGGCGGCCGAACTTGACTTTCGGCGGCCGAACCTGGGTTTTCCTCTAAGGACTTTTCATGCAAAAACTCATTTAATTTTCATTCAAAATCATCAAAAACCTTAAAACATCTCATGAAAACATGGTTTTACCCTTCTAGAGGTCTCCGACATCCGAGATTCCACCGGACGGTAGGAATTCCGATACCGGAGTCTAGCCGGGTATTACATCCAGGTTTTGGCGGAGTCTGCAGAATGCCATGGGTACCAGGTTAGATTTCAGTATTGCCTTCCACCCTCAGACGGACGGACAATCAGAAAGGACCATCCAGACCGTAGAGGATATGCTTAGAATGTGTGTGCTGGACTTTGGCGGTTCTTGGAGGCAGCATCTACGTTTGGTGGAGTTTGCCTACAATAACAGCCATCATGCTAGCATCGGGATGGCTCCATATGAAGCTTTATATGGAAGGAAGTGCAGGTCACCTGTTTGCTGGGAAGAAGTTGGAGAAAAGGCCTTGGCAGGGCCTGAGCTAGTAGAGATTACCAGCAGGGTGGTACCCGTAATCAGAGAGAGGATCAAGACTGCTGCAAGCAGACAGAAGAGTTATGCAGACATCCGCAGACGGCAAGTAGAGTTTCAGGAGGGGGATCTGGTATTGCTCAAGGTGTCTCCTATGAAAGGAGTGGTTCGCTTTGGGAAGAAAGGTAAACTAGCCCCACGATACATCGGACCCTTTGAAATCTTGCAGAAGATTGGGAATGTGTCGTACAAGCTAGATTTGCCTGCTTCAATGGCAAAAATCCATCCGGTTTTCCATGTTTCAATGTTGAGGAAGTTTGTGTCAGATCCGGGCAAGGTTCTTAGTGAGCCTGATGTGGAGATCCAAGAGGATCTCACCTATGTTGAGCAGCCAGTACGGATCATAGACACCCAGATCAGAAAGCTAAGGAACAAGGAAATCCCGATGGTGAAAGTCATGTGGAACCACCACAATATGGAAGAATGCACTTGGGAGACACGGGAGTCCATGCTCCAGCAATACCCTTATCTTTTCTAAGGTTAGTTCCTTGTGAGTTATATGTGCTTTGTTTGTATGATATGTGTATGCCATGCTATGTGCTAGTTAAGGAACATTCGGGGACGAATGTTCTTAAGGGAGGGAGAATGTAATACCCGGCTAGGCTCTGGTCTCGGAATTCCTACCGTCCGGTAGAATCTCGGATGTCGGAGACCTCTAGAAGGGTAAAACCATGTTTTCATGAAATGTTTTAATGTTTTGATGATATTAAGTAAAGAGGAAATGAGTTTTTGAATAAAAACACCCTTGGAGGAAACTCAGGTTCGGCCGCCGAAACTCAAAGTTCGGCCGCCGAACATGCATGCATTTCGGGTGAGCCTTAGGTCCCCGAAGGCATAAGTGAGGGAAGCCTAGGTTCGGCCGCCGAACCTCAAGTTCGGCCGCCGAACATGGCATGCATGCGGAGGCACGTTCGGCCCCCGAACGTGGCCTGGCCAGCCACTATAAAAGGGTCCCTTAGACGAAAACGGGCGAGCTTTTTCCCCATTTTCGGCCAAGGTGAGCTCTCCGCCGTTCCTCACCAATCTTGATTCCTTTCCTTTAGATCTTTCAAGATTTTCACTAGTTTTTGCTTTGTTTTGAAGATTTGCAAGTTTTGAGCAAGTTTTGGAGCTTTGAGGTTCAAGAACTCAAATCTCTCCCATCTCCGAGTTTAGGTCGTCTCTCTCTCGATCTTCAAGAGGTAAGAGCCGATCTTAAGCTCATTGAATGTTTTAAGTAAGTTTTATGAAGATCTATGGGGTAGAATGCATGTTTAGCTTATGGTTAGGTTTATGAGCTTATGTTGTGTTTTTGAGCAATGTGTTGTTGTTGTGTGTTGTAGTTGGGGTTTAAGGTAGTTTGAGGCCCCTAGGAGACAATGTTTGTATTTTTACATGATTTGAATGAGTTATATGCATGTTGGAATGAGAAGGAGAGGTTTTTGTGCAAAGGGAACCAAGTTTCTGCTCTTTGGCAGAAACTAGGTTCGACAGCCGAAAGACTTTCGGCCGCCGAACCTGCCTGGGAGGCAGGCCTTTCGGCTGCCGAAGTTGCCCCCGAAAAGAGACTTTCGTCTCTGTCTGGGACTTTCGGCCGTTGAAGGTGCCGCCGAACCTGCCTGGGTTTCTGCTCTGGAGGGACTTTCGGCCGCCGAAGGTGCCGCCGAACCTGCCCTGTCCAGCCTTCCTTTGCATGTTTTGCATGATTGTTTTAAGGTGTTTTAGGGGGTTTTTGGGGGATGTTTTTAGAGTTATGTTCTAGTTGTTTGGTCCCTCATTTGAGTCCACCTGTGTAGGTTCGGATCCGAGGAACCGAGGACCCCAGCAGTGAGTTCAGCTGCTTCTGAGTCAGTAGAGCTTCAGCCAGAGGTGAGTAGAATAAACCTTTACGATTTAAAGCAAATAAGTTATAAAGTCCTTAGCATGTTCATGCATCATGAATGCCATGTGATGAATTAGGTTGTTTGCATTAGAATTCACGAATATGTTGCATTGCATTTATTATGTTGATGTGGATTGGTTATTGAATGATCCTTTAGTCCTCATATGGTATGATGATCCTACGGCATGATATGGTATGGAAGTCTAGGTTGTACCCATTCTACGTCCCTGGCACTATGTAAGAGAAAGTCCAGGTTGTACCCATTCTATGTCCCTGGCACATTGGTATGTATGATATGTTATGTTAAGAGAAAGACCGGTTGTACCCATTCTACGTCCCGGCACTTTGGAATGTAGAGGACTATTGGTGACAATACCATCCGAGATGTGATTTGTTGTGTTGTGTTGCATTACATGATGGCATGAGATTTTAAATGTTGTTTTCTATTATTCTGCTCACTGGGCTCTAGTAGCTCACCCCTTTTCCCTAATCCCCCAGGATTGCAGGTACGGGCTAGACAGAGAAGTCAAGAAGAGTAAAGTCTTATAATTGTAATAGTTAGAAAGTGGACATGATAAATTGTAAGATGATGTAAAATTGAATAGTTATGTCATGTATATGTTGATTATGAGATTGAGGTTTAGAAGTTGTGCTTGACCCTATAGATGTTGTTATCCCTTTTAATACATGATCTTAGATGTTTATTGATGATTATGTTTAACCAACTCAACACATGTTATGCCACCCATTGGGGGCATTGATGAGACCCCACAGAGGGGTCAAGTTTATGATTATAACTATGTTCAGTGCATGCACAGGTTGAGTTTAGTGTATGATAGAATGTATGAAAGAAAAGTTTTAATTTTTATGTATGTTGTTGATCATGTATGGGATTAAACAGGTTTACAGGTTGCATGTCAGGCTTGCTACGGGTCCCGGCGGCCTTAAGCCGACCTGGATCCTAGCGCCGGTAGCGGTCCGATTTTCGAGTCGTTACAGTTGTGTTATATCAGAGGTCTCCCCGTTGGTCTTCGATTGTTTAGATTTAAAGGTGATTGTTATCTTCACGATCTGGGGCATGTGGTTTATTTAGATTGACCTTTCTCTGCTCATGTCACTTCGCCTACTCCTGCCCATAAATAATGACTACCCTGTTTCTCAAGCTGCATTAAAGCCTCTTGTCGAAACCGCCATATAAGAACCCTTCTCCTCCAAATATCATTTTTGCTCATAACTGACATCTTTGCTTTAGAAAAGACTTAGCCATTCCTCTCTTTCATTCACACTTTCTTGCTTTCAAGATAATTCCTATTTGCTTTTCCTTTTCAAATGAATATGAATACTTCCTCTTCTTCTCTTTCTTTTGATAAAAAATTCCACTTCAGGCTCCTCCGACAAAGGCCTCATCCGCGCCGTAGCTCCTATTGTTCCACTAAGGACAATTTATGAAATCGAAGGAAGCTTGATTAGCGATATCCCTTCCATACTGACAGAGAAAGATATAGAATGCCTTTACGACAAATATCACATCTCTTGAGAAATCTTATGTATCTTCGCTCCATTTCTGAGCATTCGCATGGATGACCAGATCTATGCAGAGGATACCATTATAGTCTACGAAGAGCAGCTGAATGCGGGTCTTTGGTTCCCCATAGACCCAGTTTTTACTAAGGTCCTTCGATTCCATAAGTTGTCGGTCGCCCTGCTGCACCCCAACAGTTGGAGGATTTTGGTGGCCTTTTGGTTCGTTTGTTTTAACAAAAATATAAAGCCGAGCATCGTACTTTTTTTCCAACCGTACCAACTGGGTACTCGAAAGAATGAGGAGTTCTGGTTCTTCAGCGAGAGAAAACATAAGATGCTCTTCGACTGAATCCCCTCATTTTTAAACGCTGGAAGAGTAAATTTTTTATTCTCTGCCACCGGGTGTTTGAAGGTTTCTATCCCTTTCGAACGAGCTGGAATGTATATGTGGAGCTAAAAAAGGATGGGTCTAACCTCGGAGGAGCGAGGAAGAGGTTTTGGACTTCCTCAGATGGCTCTGTCCCAAAAGATGGATATCAACAAGGTGGTGAAGAACGCCATTTTATCTTGGCAGAGCTAACTCCAGGCAAGTCAGGCTCGGGGTTGTCACCCGTCCAGCCTTCCCTGCCTTGAAGAAAGTGCCTCTCTGGCTAGTGAGTAAGGTATTTCTCTTTCCAACCTTTTTTGTATTTTAAATTGCCTTACTTTTTGTTTCATGCAAATATGGCTGGATCAAAAGTCAAATTTGCCGAGACTGCCCGAGCGACCCGGAAGGGCAAGGCTGTTGCTGGAGTGACGGTGCCTCCATCTAAGCGTGCTCGTCGTGCCGAGAAGATTTATCATTCTTCCTATTCCTCTTCCTCTTCCCCCTCCTCCCCTGCAGTCGAGGAGCCAGCCCCCACTTAACCTGAGTCTTCTACAAGGGGCGAACCTAAAGTAGTTACTGCCCAAGTTGGAACTTCACAAGGAGAGGCTGAAGTGGAAATCATGTGGCCTCGGGCATCCAACACTGATCGAACATAAATTAGCCACATTTTTATTATCTTTATTATTGTTTATTTACACATTTTTCAGCTTAATTTATGTTTTTGTTACGTTTTTGTAGAAAAGGAAGAAATTGGAAAACTGGAGAAAAAGTGCAGAAAATGACAAGAAAAGTAATGGTCAGTAACTTGGCCAAATCACTGCCCAGATCAAGCTAAAGCAGAAACCTAAACTATCTCACAGGAGACTGATTGGGTCAATGAATTGGCCAAGTCACCCGCAGGAACAGAAACCCGGAGGCAACACGCAGAAATGATTTGGGCATGACAATTTGCCCAAATCACTGCCCAAATCAAGCGGAGGAAGCAGAGACAGAAAGCTAAAAACTGGATTGACTCACAGAAAGCGATTGGGGCAGCGATCTGCCTAAATCACCGCCCCAATCACATTGACAGCAGAAATTGACAGCAGAGGAGGAAAAGTGCAGAAATTCAAGATTTAAAATAAAGAAGTCCTAACCCCTCTCAAACACTTCAAGATCAATCCTAGGGCATCTCAAAGAGTCACTCTCAAGATAGACCTCCTCAAGAAGAAGATTTATTCACAATTAAAGAAGAGATCAAAGACAAGTACCAATCCAATTTAGGATTCCAAAACCTAATTGGATTGGGATTCCTCACCTATAAAAGGAGGCAGCCCAAATCATCTCTCCATCATCGGCAGTTCTGCAAAAGCACCGCAGCAAGCCTGCGGCAGTCCCCATCTCTTTCTTTTCTTCTTTTCTTTTGTGATTTTGTCTACCATGAGTGGCAAAATCCATTCTTTTCTAGTTGAAGTTGGTGAATTTCATATTTGTGATGAATTGGGAGATTTAAATCTTCATTATTAAACTCTTATTTACCTTCAATATTTATGCAACTTGATCTTTCTATAATTATTACTTTGCTTTTAGAATCAATTAAGGCCTGTTGCTTTTAAATTGCTTGAGTAATATATTGTTTGAATAATTTAGGTCCGTAATTGCTTAGATTATTTAAACATAAATATAATCGGTTGCATAATCTAAACTTGACCACGTGGTTGGCAAGGTTAGAGTTGGGTTCCTCTAAGTCCTAATGCAGTTAACAGTTGTTCGATGCTAAAAGCCCCAATGACGTTCCTTGGCAACTTGTTAACTAGAGTTTGAGTAGCGAACGTTTCCTAATCAAACTAAAACTAAGGAGGAATTTGGATTGTGAGAAGCGTCTTCCACGTCCTAAACTAACTTATTGAAATAGATAAGAGTATCAAAAAGATCAATGATCAATTCTAAACAAACTGAAATAGATCCATGCTTCAACTAGAATCATTCTCCCATTGAAATTCTCATCTTTTTAAATTATTGCTTTCTCTTGCTATTTAATATTAATTCATCAAATCAAATCCCCCCTCTTTTAATTACTTGTTATTTACTTGTCCAAGTCATTAATAGAAAAATTCGTAGTGTCAAATCCCTGTGGTTCGACCCTATTGCCACTATCTGCAAATTTATTTGTTGATTGATAATAGGTTTATTTTTGACGGCTTCGACAACCGCTATCAAACACCTAGCGTTGACCCTTACCTGGACAACCTCGCTTCTCGAGGAGCCCCAATTGCTTGTCTTGATAATTAAGAACGCTCTGCGGCCTAGAGATCATCATCGCCTGAATGCTGTCGATACGGACGATCTCTATGACAACATCATCCACTACGCGATGGAGAGCACCTTGTGTGCATACATGGCCAAGGAGTCGGATAAGGCTTTGAGGCGAGAGTTTGGCACCCAGGAAACAGACAAAGTTCTCTTGCAAAAGGAATGCTCGAGACTAAAGGCTCGAGTTAAGGAAGTGTAGGGTACAATAAAGGAGACACTAGAGTCTGTCGACAAACTCCAAGCAGACTTGGCCGAGGTTAACAGTTCAAAGTTGGCCTCTAAGAGTTGGGCTAAAACTGCTAAGGACCAGGTGGCTACTCTCAAACGCCAAGTTCAGGAGCTGTAGACTTAAGCAGAAAAGGTTCAGGCTGCTATCTTTAGGGTGGCCGTACTAGAAGCAGAACTTCAAAAGACGGTGGCTTAGGGAGGGGAGATATTCATTGAGGGTCAAGACTTGGTCAAGAAGGAACTGGTGAGGCGGTTTCCTTTTGAGGATTTTGTTTGGATAGATGACATCTTCCTAGAGGAGGGAAGAGATGAGGGCGAGCAAGAGAAGGAGAAACAAGTTGAGGACAATCCCGCCGTCCGAGTCTCTATAGATGTAATAGAAAATACTGATGTAATTGAGACTCGAGAGGAGGAGCCTGAAGATCCTCCTATGTAATTTTTAATGATTTTAATGAAAATATCGCTATTTCTTTCACTAAGTGTTTATATACTCTACATTCATTCATAGCCCTCATCCAACTATCGTCAAACAAAACTTAAATAATCTCTTTAAAAAAAGATTATTAAGGGGATATTATCTGACCATAACACCTGGTCACTGGCTTAACCAATGGCCATAAAATAAATAACTTGGAAAACTTGTAAAAATGGGACCAACACTCGAACATGTGGCTTGGCGAGTACCCGCCTTATGGCCTAGATATGAAATGGCTTAGAAAAATTGCAAGTAGAGAACACCCGGTCATGTGACCTGGCGAATATCTGCCTTGTGGTTCAGGTATAGAATGTCTTAGTTAGCGGGAATAACGCCTGAATTATATCCTGGTGGAATTCATCTTGTGGACTGCGTCACTGCTCTTATAGTCACTCTCAGGAATCTGAAACTTTTTGCGAAGGAAGGATGACCTGCTAACTGTTAATCAGGATGAATGAAGTCTACAAGGAAAATGCCTAAAAGCTCGTCAGGGCTGATTGGGGCTAGAAAATGCCCGGATAACTGTCAGGGATGACTAGGATAAGAAGATGCCCGGAAGCTCGTCAGAGTTGATCAGGACAACAAAATGCCTGAAAGCTCGGCAGGGTTGGAAAATGTCCAGAAACCCACCACGGCAGTACTAAGGCCGCATGGTTCCTATGTCAATTTGGGGACAATTGGTGTAATTAACACTCTAGGACTATGACAACTGGCATGGAATGCCTTGATTAGCGGGACTAATATCCGGATTATGTCCTGGCGAAACCTGCCTATAACCTGAATATAAAATTTCTTAGAAACATTTTGTAAAATGGGACTAACACCTGGTCGCGTGGCTTGGCGGATGCCCATCTTGTGGCCTAGTGGATGCCCGTCTTGTGGCCTTGGTATATAATGTTTTTTTCAGCTGGACTAACACTTGCATTATGGCCTGGCGAATACCCGCATTGTAGTGTCGATATAAAATGTCTTGGAAATTTTTATTTAACGGGTCTAACACCCGATCATGGGCCTGGCAGACACCCACCTTGTAGCCTGAGCATAAAATGCCTTAAAAACTTTTTGTGAAATGAGAATAACACCTGAATAAGTGCCTGGCGGATTTCCATTTAGTGGCTTGCATGGCAAATACCCGCCTTATAGCGTCGGCATAAAATGCTTTAATTAATCGAGACTAACACTTGAACATGTGTCTAGCGGATTTTTGCCTTGTGGCTCACTTGGTGAATACCCACCTTGTGGCATCTGCATAAAATACCTTAATTAATCAGGAGTAACACCCGAACATGTGTCTGATAGATTTCCGCCTTGTGGCTCACTTAGCAGATACTCGCCTTGTGGCATCGGCATAAATGCCTTAGTTAATCGAGACTAAAACCCAGACATGTGCATGGCAGATTCTCGCCTTATGGCTCGCCTAGCGGATACCCACCTTGTGGTGTTTGTTCTTTGTTTCCGCCTAATGCTTCTAATTTACATATAAAAAAAATTGAAGAATACATAAGACCAATTTCAAAACTTGGGATTTTGATTTCGAAGTTGAATATCTATGACATTTTACTTTTATAGACCATTATTGCCACTCGGTTCTCCTGCAATCACTTGAATAACCCCTACAAGTTTATTTTCATCAAGATGGAGGGTGTTCTTACCTCAGATCTTGACCTTTTTTCTTCTTTGTCTTTTATAGCAAACTTTCAAAGTGTGTCGTCCCCTATTAACCTATTGATCTTGTCTTTCAGCTGCCGGTACTCATCCATTGTATGCCTGTGGTCTTCGTGAAAACGACAGTACTTAGTCCTATCTCGCCTTCCAGCCTTCTCAAAGTTGAGCTTAGAAGGCCATCTGACTTGTTATTTTTCCTCATCCAAATTAAAATACATGTTTGTGAGTCATTCCATAGAATGTAATCTTTATATTTACTTTAGTCATCCCTCCTTCGGGAGACTGGGTAACTTCTATGGTCTCCTTTATATCCTCGCCTCTCTGACTTTTGGTTTTGCTTTTGACTCGTTATTTTGTCCTCTCTTCATGTTTGAATTTCGTCATCATGCCTGATGTACTTCTGAGCTTTATCCATTAGCTGCCATTTTTCCTGATCCAAATTAAAATACATGTTCGTGAGTCATTCAATAGAGTGTAATCTTTATACTTGCTTTGGTCATCCCTCCTTTGGGAGACTAGATAACTTATGTGGTCTTTTTTATATCCTCGCCTCTTTGGCTTTTGGTTTTGCTTTTGACTCGTCATTTTGTCCTCTCTCCATGTTTGAACTTCGTCATCAAGCCTGATGTACTTCTAGATTTTATCCATTAGCTGTTGGTACGTAGCGGCTGGATTATTGATTAGAGAATCTATGAACTTGACATTGTGTGTTACTTTCTTTGACGCTTCACATACTATCTCATGATTTAATTTCTCTACCTGTATTGCTTCTACATTAAACCGTGAAATAAAGTTTCTTAAAGACTCGCCCTCTCCTTGGCGGATTTTTCGCATATCAGAGAAGACCTTTTTAAAAAGTATACAAGTAATAAACCTAAATTTAAATAACATGGCGAATTATGTAAAGCTCCGAATTAAACTTAGGCTCAGATGTTGGTACTATTTCTGAGTCAAACATATGAGTATTGACGGAAACACTTGGCACAACATGAAGTCGTTGACATCTTGAAGCTGCATGGTCGTCTTAAAGATCGCCAGGTGACTTCTTGGATCTGCTGTTTCGTCATATTTGTCCAAGCTTGGCAGCTTGAACTTGATTGAAAAAGTTTCTGCTAAGATCTCTTCCGATTAGGGCGAGGTATCGTCCAAGCCATAGTCCTTTTCCTACTTCTTCTGGTACCTTTGAACAGCCCGTACCAGTTTCTAGTCGACGTCCTTCGGAGCATCGTCTGATGACTCTTCTTCCTCGAACTCAACCTTCCCTTTGGACAGTGTCTGGATTGCCTCTGTTCGAGTTCTTGGGATATCAACAGATACTTTCTTCCTTCCCCTAGGAGCCATGAATGATGCTTCCCCCGAGCTTTGTATTGCTTGAGAGTAGTCTACAATCTTTTGATATATTGGAGTATTTTGCTCATTGTTCAGATTGTTGTGCTTTGCTTCTTTGACCATTAAGGGTGTGTTTTTTCCATTATCAAAAGTGAAAGAAATAATAGCGCCCTCATTAGTAGCAACCTTAACAGTAGCTTGTAAATTGTCGGCCATTTCAAGAGAGAGAAAAAATATTTCTTTTTAAGAGAAAGGAGATAAGAGACTAACTTTAATCCAAATGAATAGGGAGAATTCAATAGATTTTTTTGTGACAGAGTCAAATGATGTAGCCGAAATAGAGTTGTGCTACTATTGATTACTTTGCAAGAGAAAAAAAGTGAGGTGGTTGGCGCTTATAACAGCCACTTTGACGCTTAAGTCAGTAAACTGAAGAATAAAGTGAGTATAAGAAATTGTTTATGTAATACCCGGCTAGACTCCGGTATCGAAATTCCTACCGTCCGGTGGAATTTCGGATGTCGAAAACCTCTAGAAGGGTAAAACCATATTTTTATAAAATGTTTTCATGTATTTTATGGTTTTAAGTAAGAAAGAAATTGAGTTTTGAAAGAAAAAGTTTAATTTTTTTATGTAAATGATTGATCATGTATGGGATTAAACAGGTATACAGGATGTATGTTTGGCTTGCTACGGGTCCCGGCGACCTTATGTCGATCTGGATCCTAGCGCCGGTAGCGGTCCGATTTTCGGGTCGTTACAGTTTAAAACTTAAAAATAGTTGTGTAAGAATTGTGTATATTTAACTCTGTGATCATTAGTTTTTATACTGTAAGAAGATGAAGTTAATTGCGGCATCTCCTAGAAATTCGGTCGGTGCTGGCTAATTGCTAAAAGAAAGAATCGGATGCCACAGTGTCTGGATCTTTTTTCATGGGTAAGACGGCATATTGACTTATCAGACTCTTGTCATGTAGTCATGACAGTCCATGATTTACTTTGAACGATTGTTGCGTTACATCAATGAATAGTAATTTACCTTTAAATTTACCAACAAAAATGATTGGAAATGGACGACCAGTTCATTCATCTTTTAGATTATCAAAACCTATCAGAATCTATTGATGGTACAAACAAAAAAAATCTACCCGGACACTTCAACAACCCAAACCTGATATATTAAAGACTACTGTACAATTAGCCAGTTTGGCTGTGGTAAGGCCTCGGTTGCACAGACTCCCAGGCAAAATCATAGCTTATTTCATAAGCATGTTTCTAGAGCTTACAGGTGAAATTAGCATTTTAATACATGGGAGTTTGGGCACCCAAGGCCTCCCATATTGACCAACTCCCCCAATAATCAATATCATGTTTGGTTCCAGAAGGACCAATAGATAATTCTTGGTTTTCCTCTATTATTTAAGTTCAGCCTTTTGCCCATGTTGTTGGCCTAACAATGGTCACCAGGCCAGGGAGAAAGTGTACATGGATATATGTCCCGGGCACAGCAATTACAGTTCAAAAGAATTATTATCACAAAAAATTTTTCAAAATAAATAAGGCGTTGCATAAGCAAGGCAACAACCATTAAGTGACACATTCATTACCAGGACAAGGGATCAGTTTATAGCATGAAATACACGTTTAAAAGCCTCCACCAGAGTGATTATTTTCTTTAATTCAGAAAGCTAAATCCCAGAGAATCAGACTGATGAAATTAAGAACTTGAGATAAAGATTTTTCAACTTCTCAATTCACAAATTAATGCTTCATTCCTCAAATATAACCCTAGCGAGCATTTTATACTTACAAACTCACATTCCAAACGTTTATATGAAGATTCACAATGATAAATCAATATTTCCAACTTCCAAACAAGTTCTATTCACCATCCCCGAAGACACAGGAAAATAAGAGGGGAAAGTATTGGGGAATCACATGCTCAGCAGCTCGACCACCAAGTGTAATGCAAGTAAATATCAAAGAGCTGCTCCTTGGTCATCAAAAGATTTTCATTCGGAACATACTGTGCAAATCCCAGCGCTGCAGTACCACGTGGAACAATCGTTACCTTAAGCAAAGGCTCCGCATGTTCCAAGAACCAACCAGCAGCTGCATGACCAGATTCATGGTATGCAACAGTCTGCCTTTCAAGCTTGCTAATAACCTACAAATGAAAAGATGAAAGGTTTTTATTTCAAGTTTCACAAACCATAGAATAAATTAATAGTCTTACAAAATTGGTGAACAAGAAAGGAAGAAAAAGAAAAAAGAAAAACCCTCGAGCTCACCATCAAAGTTTAACATTTTTATTAGTAGACATTAAAAAATAACAATGTAACACTAATATTTTTCTACGGTAAGCTTTCAGTTGCATGAACTAGGACTTGGAAATGAAAAGTTAAGCCATGATGATTATATAATTGGCATAAGATTAACTAGCTTATTGCAACATACAAAGGGCATAATTTTGAAGGATATAACCCAACATGATATTTAATTAACTCAGTAAACCATGCAGTCACACATTATCAATTCACCTTTATGATCTCAAGGAGAATCTTCTATGCATGCTATCACTATTTATTCAGAAAGAAATTCAATTACTAAAATTGAACTAATTGATAGCCCCAGAAAATGCAAAACAAGTGATCATTCATCCTTTCATTTGAGAGGTTGATCCCTTTTATTTTTAAGTTTATAACATCATATAGTAGCCATGCCCATGGAGAGCAAAAGAATACAGACATCATAAAGGACACTTGATACAAAATAAAATAAATGCAGCAACAAGAAGGCAAAATACCTTATTCTTCTTCTTCAAGCCACCAATTACCCTGTCTATTGCTGCCTCAAAATGTTCCATTGTCACTTGGGCACTCTCATTCCTTGCAGCAACTAAAGCAGCTTCATGGCAAACATTCACAATATCAGCTCCAGCAAATCCCGGAGTAAGAGCAGCAAGTCTCTGTGAGTAATAAGATGGATCATTATCAAGTTTTAGCTTTTTCTAATATATCTGGAAAATCTGGTTACGGCCTTTGATGTCAAGTTTATCAATTGTAATTTGACGACCAAACCGGCCAGGTCTTATAGAGCTTTGTCCAAGATATCAGGCCTATTTGTGCCAGCAAGCACAACTACTCCCGAGGTTGTTCCGAATCCATCCATTTCTACTGGCAACTGATTGAGAATACTTTCACGCTCATCATTGCCACCCGAAAAGCCTCCACGCCCCCTTGCTCGACCAATTGCATCTATTTCATCAATGAATACAAAAATAGGTGCACATTGCCTTGCCTGCTGAAACAAACATTTCAATAAAATCTGACCCAGATATAGATAGAAAGGGCACAGCAGATTCACCAGCTGTTGCCTTAGCAAGAAGTGTCTTCCCTGTGCCAGGAGGGCTACAAGGAGCGCACCCTTTGGAATTTTAGCTCCCAGTTCCTCATATTTCTTTGGATTCTTGAGGAAGTGCACAAACTCCATAATTTCTTTCTTTGCCTCATCACACCCAGCTACATCTTTAAATAATACCTATAACACCAAATGAAACATTACAAATGATTAACATGCTGACCATCTTGCAATTTTAGTCCATTATTTTAGATAACATATAATAATCCAATTTTAGTTCTTAAAGGTCAGAACATTTAACACCCAAGTAATAACATAGTTAAATGAGAGAGACAGAAAAGTTGTGTACAATTCCCTGTGTGCTGTACAACTTGTTCTTCAACATCAGAATAAAGGCTCAATGCTCATTCATTTTATTCTCATGTCATCTGCCTGGGAAATAATAATGTGCGACTAACCTTATCTTTGGTATTCTTATCCAATTTTGTGAAATGTGCCTTTCCCATGTTAAATATTCCACGGCCCCCTCGTCCACCAGAACCACCAATGCCAAGACCACTCTGCATTCTTCGGCCCATGAACCAGAGAGTTCCTAAAAGCAAGGCACTTGGAGCAAACTTCAATAACTCGTGGTACCAGTTCACTTCATTCACATAAGTTACAGGAACATAATCATGGGGATCTATTCCTAGTGCTTCCTGTGCCTCCTCCAGCTTCTCCTCGAAAGACTCGATATTTCCAATGTTAAAGTAATATTTGTAGTGGCTGGTACTCCTTCTAGCAGGGGTACCATTGGCGGGAACCTGAACAATATCATCACTGGTTTGATTTCCATTCTTCGGGGAGCTCCTTACATACACCTTTGCAACTGATTTATTTGAAATGTCAATGCGATCCACTAAGCCAGGTTCAAGTAACTGGGTTTTGAACTCTTGGAAACTAATCTGAAAAAAAAAATGGGAAAAGGGTAGAGAAAGAGGTTTTTAGCTGAGTAAAAGCCAAAAAGGACAGGGTTTTTTTATGACAGGTTCTTCAGATAAAAAGACAAACAAAGCAGCAGAGTTCAGAGAATAAAATCTGGAATATGAATGAACCAACCAAACATTCATTTGTGGCATGAAGGTAACTAGTCCATGAAATGAATAATCCATGCTTCAAAAAAAGCTCTAAATGTATATTGGACAAAACACCAAAAGAATAGTTGAAAAGAAAAAAGAAAATATTCTAAATAAAAAAATAAAAAGCAATTGATAACCATGATAAATACACTCTAATCTAATTAGTTCATCAATTGGCCCCTTACAGAATATCCCAGCAATGCTTCTTATAGAATGTGCTCATGTGCCTCGTGACTCTTATTTGCATCTACTTTGTTCTTGCACAGAGTGACTCATTTCATCTTTAAAAATATGA
Organism: Manihot esculenta; assembly: GCF_001659605.2. NCBI lineage: Eukaryota > Viridiplantae > Streptophyta > Magnoliopsida > Malpighiales > Euphorbiaceae > Manihot > Manihot esculenta. The sequence continues at coordinate 24,648,774 of NC_035168.2, forward strand.
AATGAATGCTTTAATGATTAAAGGGATAAAATAAATAAACATGCCGCATTGATGCACAATATTAAGTATACCATGAAACAAAAATCTCTGGAATTTGATCGTTGTGTAATTGCAACAACTGCTTCATATAAGACCAAAGTGCACAGAATCTCGTCCGCATGTAAACTCAACCTCAGAATCCATCAGCACTCTAACAACATCAGACACCAAGGCCTAAAAGCAGTACAAGCTTCAAAATAGACCTGGCAAAGGGCCAGTTCAGACCAGAACTGGGCCAAACTTGCTTTTTTTCTTTTTTTCGTTTTTTAAGAAATCAAAGTGTGAAAAAAAAAATTGTTGGATTTGATTAAAACCGGACCAGAGGAGTCCTGGAGGGCCTGTTCTGCTCTCCCTGAACCTTAAACTGTAACAGCTGGTTCAGGCCTGGAACCAGCCCTTGGCCAGGTCTGCTTCAGTAAGAAGAGAAGCATAGCAAAAAAAAAAAATTCCATGTCTACTGCTAAATATCCATCCATATATGAGCAATTCACATCAAATTTTTAGCAAGTCGGAAATGTTAAAATTTACATCAACTTATATATATATATATTCAAACAAAAAACCAATTTCTGTAAGATGGTTGCAAAATCTCTAAAATGCTTCTGCTCATGCGGGCCAAAAGTAACTGATGAATACAAGAAGGCAATGAATAATATAGGAGTAATGAAATTTTCGAACTGTTTCATAAAGTTGTGGCCATTTCCACCGCCTCCACCCCCACTACCCGAGTCCTCTGCACAAGCACAAAAATTTCTCAATCAAGGGGTCTCAAAATACAAAATATCATTGTTTCTGATGACCTTTGAGTTCACCTCATCCCTGTCTAGGGCCAGGCCCATGAAAATAGCCCATTGCTTAGAGATCCTCAAGCCATTTATGCCAGCTGGGTCCAGTCCATTAAGCCTCACGATCGGGTTTACCTGTCTCTCTCCACCAGGCCGGCCTCATCTTCCCTGCACCTTGGGCCGATTCCATTTAAGCCCTGCTTTGTCCCTACTTACCGGTCCAGCCCAGAACCCGAAAGAGGATCCATTCATCCATCTTGCAGACCCTCCTACCCGCGCCCTGAGAGAATCAGAGGCCGTTACGTATGGGACAGAGATTTGATTCCCTCGTACGTCCGTATCAGCGTGGCAGGGACAGGTGGTCTACTGATATTCGTTCTATTGGCACGTCACTAGCCGACAAAAGGAAACCTATAAAAGGAGAAATACTCTCTTCTAGGTTCAAGCTTTTCTAAATTTTACAGAGCCCATTGTAAAAACCCTATTTCTTTGGATCTCAGATCATCAATTGGCGCCGTCTGTGGGAAACGAAGGAGATCTTTTCATCACCGGAGTTCCACTCTTAACAACACCCACTGAGATCCACGATGGCTAATCACAACGAAAAACAACCTTAACATCCCAAATGACCTAAGTTCTGCCCAAGAAGGGCAGCAGTTCTCCTTTTCTAGCCCTACAACATTAAACAACCAAACACCCATTCCTTTCAATCCTTCGCTAAGTTTGGCAGGGAATGCTCCCACCGCTACCTTATCCAACCAGGACCTTCAAACCATGGCCCTCCAACTACAGAATACCGCCCACTGGTTGGGGCAGATAATGCAACAAAGGGGCCTCAGCACCCCTATAAATACACTCCCAGTGGTAGAAGAACCCCAAACCAATGAGCCCAACCTACCCCTGATCGCCTTCAAACCAGCAGCCGCGGAACTGGGGAAAGGGAGAGAAGAGCAGACGAAGAGGAAGAGCCGGAGGCCCGAGTCCACGGAAGAAGGGCGAGGGAGATGATAGAAAATGAGGAGGCTGACAACTATTCTGCCGGGACAACCAGGTGGACCAGGAGTGAAGCAGAGGAAGAGGAGTATCGCCTGGAGAAGAAGCCCAGGCCGGAAGATGAAGATGTGGACCAAAAACTGCAGAAGTTGAGAGAGCAGCTTTTGGTCGAGCTGGGAAAGAAAGATCAAAGCCAAACCTTCCTGCCCACTTCTTCGCCTTTCTCGAAGTGGGTGCAGCAGGAAATCGTCCCTAAGAAGTTTATGATGCCATCAATGGCAGCCTACGACGGGCTGGTAACCCAAGGGAGCACGTCATGAATTACAAGACCTTCATGGAATTGCAAACTTTATCGGATGCCTTGATGTGCAAGGTATTCCCAACAACACTTTCAGGGCCAGCACGAGCGTGGTTCAACAGCCTGGAGACCGGAAGCATTGGGAGTTTTGGAGACCTGGCCACTCGTTTCATCAGCCGGTTCATCGCCGGGGTGCTAGCGGATAGGAAGACGAGCTATCTGGAAACAGTGAGACAGAGACGGGAGGAATCACTTAGAGAGTACGTAGCCCGTTTCAATACAGAAGCCCTACAGATTCCCGAGCTTGATGAAGGAAGGGCGGTAGAGGCCATGCAGAAGGGGACGACCTCCGCCGAGTTTTTCGGTTCATTAAGCAGGAAGCCTCCGACCTCTCTGGCCGAGCTAATGAAGAGGGCTGAGAAGTATATAAGACAGGATGACGCTCTGGTGACAAGCCGATTCGCCAAGGGAACGGCAGGCAAGGAGAAAGCCCCGGAGGAAAGAAGGCCGGAAAAGCATGAAAAGAAACATGGCAAAAGGTCTGAGCCTTATAGACAGCCTTGGGAGCGAAAGGACCAAAGACCTTTTCCCCCTCGGTCCTCAGAACAAAGGCCACTCCCTTCATGGATTCCTGAGAAGCCGATCCCACTTAATGCCTCTAGAGCTGAAGTGCTCGTAGCTGTCCAGGACAAAGAATTCTTGCAATGGCCCAAGCCCCTGAAAGCGGAATCCGACCAACGAAATCCTGACAAATATTGTCAGTTCCACCGAACTCATGGTCATGACACCAACAACTGTTTCCAGTTGATTGCAGAGATTGAGAGGTTGATAAAGAGAGGGCACCTAAAGAACTTCGTAAAGAAACCGGAAGGACAGAGACCTCAACCCAATCCGGCAGCCCAAACGCCGAGAAGAACAGGAGCTAACACTGTGAATGACGGGTCCAGTGGAACTATCAACATGATCGTAGGAGGCACGGGAGGTCGGATGAGCCGAAGGGGGAAAAAGAGAAGCAGAGAAGGAGAAACTAGCAGTGCTGAGGTCATGCAAATCGTTGAACACTCTTCAACAACCATCACTTTCTCCTCGGAGGACGCTCAGGATGTTCAGATGCCTCACGATGACGCCCTTGTCATTGAAGCTGTTATTCACAACTACCGGGTGAAGAAAATCTTGGTGGATGACGGAAGCAAGGTAAACTTGTTGCCTTATCGAGTCTTCCAGCAGATGGGAATTCCTGAAGAGCAACTGGTTCGGGACCAAGCCCCGATTAAAGGGATTGGAGGAGCACCGGTGACGGTAGAAGGGAAAGTAAAACTAGCCCTTACTTTGGGAGAGGCTCCGAGGGCCCGCACCCATTATGCGGTGTTCTTGGTGGCTAAACTCCCCCTGAGTTACAACGCGATTCTAGGACGACCTGTGCTGTTCGACTTTGAGGCTATCACCAGTATCAGATATCTGGTGATGAAGTTCCCAACAGAAGCAGGAGTAGGGATTGTTCGGGGAAGCCAAGAAGAAGCAAGGACAGTATACCTGGCTACGGTGGCAGAGCCAAGCATAACAGAGGAAGGGCTGGACTCGGAAGTCTTAGAGGTCAGGGATGAAAAAACGGAGGCCAGGACAGAGCCAGTAGGAGAACTGGAGACTTTCTCCTTATCAGAAACGGAAACAGGCAAAGCCTTCAGTCTCAACGCCGGCCTCACTAAGGAGCAGAAAGCCGAGGTGATGTCCTTGATTCGAGGTCATGCATCAAGCTTCGCTTGGAAGCCTTCGGACATGCCCGGAATTGATCCCGGGGTGATGACCCATAGACTGAATGTCCTCCCTGAAGCCAGACCAGTAAAACAGAAAAAGAGGGTAGTAGGAAGGGAGAAGCAGCAGGCCACCAAGGAGGAAGTACAGAAGCTAGAGGAGGCAGGCTTTATTAGAGAAGTTATGTACCCACAATGGTTAGCCAATCCTGTATTAGTCAAAAAAGCCAATGGCAAATATAGGATGTGCATAGACTTTACTGATCTGAATAAGGCTTGCCCTAAAGATTGTTATCCCCTCCCTGATATTAATAAAATGGTCGACTCGATGGCCGGTTTTGATTACATGTCGTCTTTGGATGCAATGTCTGGTTATCATCAAATCCCAATGTACAGGTCGGATGAAGAAAAGACCTCATTCATAACCAAAGATGGGACTTACTGTTACAGAGCCCATTGTAAAAACCCTATTTCTCTGGATCTCAGATCATCAGTTTCATTGCAAGGAACTACTAAAGGTTAGAAAGGCCAAGGCAGATACACAATCTACTTAAACTATGGAGATGACCAATAAGATACAAAAATAGGCAGTACTCCTTCAAAATCTCAACAATAAACAAATTAATAATCCATGCAGGATCGAGAATAAACAAACTTAAATTCATAATTTTAGATCAGCCATAACTATGATCATGTAGAAATCAATGGATCACGTTTCAAGCCAAAGTTTCAAGGATTGGACAAATAAACTAATCATACAAATTGCACCATTAGAACTCATTGTAAAAATAAAGCAATTCCATTTCTCCTCTCTCATATGTAAACTCAAAGGTCCAATGGTCCTTAAAAACACAAGAACACGCAGTGATAGAGCAAAAAATAGAATGATCTTGATAACCACTTTTGAGGGTATGAAGTCCGTAGAATAAAAGTATAAAACCCATTAAAAAAAAAATAAAGGAAATGTGTTGCATTGTAAATTAGTAACTCAAAATCACATTATGAATATTCTGATGATTTTTTTAACCTTTTCAACCTGCAATGCAATGTAATAAATGACTGTCAATATAATGTCCAATACAGGTAATCAAATTGAGGTATTTTGCAGTTGATCATTGGTTAGAAACAAAATATTTCATATTATTATCTATTGTTTGGTTATAGTGGTCAAACACGCGAATCCCACCAATTCTTTTTTATGAATAAATTAATCCGCTTCGCGCTTAAATTAATTCCTAGTTAACTAACAATCCTAACACGCGTGTAGATTTAATTAGTTAACTGCATTAAGAGAGAAGAACCCAAACTTGATCAATGAAAACACACGTTTTATTTAAATCAAATCTACTAATTTCTTAATGTAAACTAATATATTAATTGCTACTTATTATTAACCCAATTAAACAATTACAGATTTAATTAGATTAATTAGCAATATGTTATCTTGTCAAGAGATTCAATGGGCCCCTTGAATTCTCAAGAAAACAACAATGGAGGTGGTGTTTCTCGAATTCAGAAATTAATAGAAAATAAAAATAAGATGAAGAGAGTTGTAGTGCATAACCTCACAACTTGAACAAACCTCAAATTAATTTAACCTTCAACTGAAAATAAATTGTTTAGCCACTCATGGCCATAATAAAATTATAACAACTAAGTAAAAGAAGAAGAAAAAGAAAAGAAGATGGAGAAGGTGGGGGCAACGAGAGAGGAAATGAGAGTGATAGGTAGAATATGATTTTTCCAGGTTGAATGCTATGAGTCTTTATATAGACACAAAAAGATAAAAATTAAAATAAATTATATTATCCCTATCTTATTTCTATCATAATCTTATCTCTATCATCATCGTATTTCTATCCTAATATGATCTTTATCCTTATCTGATTGAGTTTGATTCAATTGGACTCCACTTGAAACTGATCTTATCCTTGCTTAGGTGATAAAATCTATCTTATCTTCCCATCGCCTCGGGTTACAGGTTTGGTCAAGGTTGTAGGTTCACAGTATAAAAAATATCCTTTAATTCAGCCTTTTTTCTTCCTTTTCTCAACTTCTGCTCACAAACCTGTCCAGAATTAAATTAAAATTAAAATTAAATATTTACATCAAAATTATAGTAAAATCATGGAATTAAATGGGGAAAAATTTGTGAGTTTTACAACTCATCAGATTCCCCCACACTTGCACCTTTGCTTGTCCTCAAGCACAAAAATTAAAATAAAATACAATAAAATACAGCCCTGTCCTCAACCAATCTGAAATTTAATTTGTCCAAAGAAAAGAACCAAATTGTCATGCAATAGAATGATAGCAGAAATAGCTTAATTTACCAAAGTTCACTTCAACAAGTTTTATATTTAAAACATGTTTCTCAAGACATAAAGTTGGTCTTCAATTCAATTTCAAGCACAAAAATATTAGAATGTCATATAATATTAGACTGCCCATTTGAAAGAATAGAATCTTAGAACTCTTGACTAGACCAATAAAATTTAAAGATTTTGGGGTTTATTATTTATTATTTACACTTCCTACTATATCTTGCCTGAAACCGATAAAGTGAACGTGAAACAAATGGTTACTGAGCTATTTGCCCCATGTTATTCAGCTCAGGTGGCTACTAGCTCCACTCGTAATTACCCAATAAAAAGGCATGGGCGAGTTTTTAAACGGCCCAAAAAGGGGTGATACTCTTTCAAACACCGATTTCTCCATACGGAATCACCTTAAGAGGACACCAAGTACTGCACTACTTGGACCATCGGATTGGTAACCAATTGATCAAGCAACTAGAGGAGTGGGTCATAGGAGTGCATTTATTTCTGATTTTTATTTTTATTTTTATTTTTTTTCTTATTTTTCTTTGATGACACCCCTTAATTTCCACATAAACATATAGTCTAGAAAATATCCTTTAATTCATTCTCAACAAAGGGCAGCAACTCATTTAAAAGAACATGCATTCATTACCCAACTATTTAAATAAGAACCATACTTCATGAGTTTTCAAAACAAGTTTTAAAAATAAGACTAACAAAATGAACAATAATGATTTTATTCTATTTAAACTAGCATGCAAATGACATAAAAACTTAGATTCTACAATATAGGACATATCAATTTCTCATGGTAAGAATGGGGCTGTAAATTTTTTATTTTTTATTTTTTATTTTTTATTTTTTTATTTCATTTTTTTTATTTTTTTATTTTTTTTTGAATAAAATGATATCAATACTAGAAATCATAAAAATTAAATCTGAGGAACAATTTAAAGTGCAAGTGCTGAGAAACTGCTGAGAATCATAAAAACAAGTCAAGTGTTTGTAGGTTTGGGCAAGCCTCTAATTCAAACACCAAAAACTCAAAGAAAAATGGCAGAAAAAGAATAAAAATTTTCAAAAATTTCAGAATGTTCCTCGATTGTCAACTCGATCTCATCAATCACAAAAACACTTCTATTTCCATACCACATCTCCCCCACACTTACTCCTCACATTGTCCTCAATGTGGAAAAAAAATTCAATCAAACGGGAAGTCCACAAAATAAAATAAAAGTAAGTCAAAGAAAACTTCCCTGAGGTGTGATTTGTATAGAACTCAGATGATGGTGGTTGGGTTGCATTTTTCGATCCAATATTTGCTTCAAGATTTCATGTTTCACCTCCTCATCATCACAACTCATCTCATCTGAAAAAACTGGTGTGTGGCTGCAATCAGCGAGGAGGTTGACAGCGACGAAGGTGGCGGTGGCGGTGTCGGTGCCGAGGAGGTGGCGACTGGCGAGAAAGAGCGGCTGGGCTGGCAATTAGAGGCGAAGATGTCCCGATTGGCAAACGGCGCGGACAGACTTGCAATCGGCAAAGAGAGATGCGCGACCAGAGAGGGAAGCGGTGCGTCCGGCGAGGAAGGTCGCGCGGGCCTAACGACCGGCGGGGAGGTTGCATGAAGGCTACGTCCGGCGAAGGAGATCGCGCTACGCCTGGTACGGTTGTCACGTTCGATGGGACCCTCAGCATTGTCCGGTGGCGACGCGATGAGCAGCTGCTCTCGATCGCAGCGCCGGCGGCGTGGCTCTCGGCGGTGGAGGCGGGCCATCTGCAGAAAACGAAGAAGATGAAGATGATAGGTGGAGAGAGAAAATTAGGTTTATATATTTGTTTATTTTTTTTTTTTGCTTTTTTTTATTTATTTTTTATTTTTTTATTTTTTATTTTTTGGAAAAATAAGATGAAGTAGAACAGAACTTACCTTCCTTTGGGAATAATTTTAAAAATAATAACTTACCTCCAAAAAGGTTCCTAAAGTCTCGAATTGCCTAGAAAATTCAATCTGCTCCAAAAATAATAAATAAATTAATTTAAAACTAAAAATTAAAAGGAAAACTTACTTGTGACTTTACAGGCTTGGGTAAGCCTGTAACCTTGGGTTGCCTCCCAAGCAGCGCCCTTGTTTATTGTCCTAAGCTGGACAGTGGCATGTTATGTTTCATCACTTCCCTCTTCATATTCATTCAACACCCAAATTAACTTTATTGCTTTTAAAGGATTCAACTTGGAGGAGATTATGATTGAAAATGTGCTATTACTTTCTAGAAATATATATTTCAAATGAGCTGGAAGTAATTTTAACTCAAGTTCTGGTGCCTTATGATTCAAAGTGTCCAATGAGTGGATTATTTCTATGATTTCTTCACTGAATTGCGATGTGCTATTGTCAAGGCAGCCCATTGTCAAGTTTTCGGTTAAAACTACCTCCAACTTGTTTTTCTTGCTTAGTTCAAAGGCTTCTTGAGCGAGAGGATCAACTATATCTATGCTGCAAAGAGAAAAATTATCATCAGAATGCTTCATTGCATCATAAACATTAAACTTTACCTCCTCTCCATCAAACTCCATTGAAAGTGTGCCTTTGTGCACGTCGATCTTTGTTCTAGCTGTGCTAAGGAATGGTCTTCCTAGCAATAAATCTGTAGAGTTGGATGAATTGTTATCTTTCATATCCAAGACAAAAAAGTCAGCTGGGAAAATTAATCTTCCCACTTGGACCAAAACATCTTCCAACACGCCCTTAGGATAAACTATTGATCTATCGGCGAGTTGGAGTGTAACTCCTGTTTGTTTCAAAGGACCTGCATCCAAAGACAAATAAACTGACAGAGGCATAACATATATGGAAGCTCCTAAATCACACATTGCCTTCTTGATTTTAAGATTTCCAACTTTACATGATATAGCAAACATGTCTTTGTCTTTACATATTTGTGCAATATTTCTTTGGAGTACAGCTGACACATTCTCTTCTACTTTAATCTTTTCGTACCCATACAAATTTCTTTTATTAGTGCAAAGGTCTTTTAAAAATTTCGCGTACCTGGGTATTTGCTTTATGGTTTCAAGAAAGTGTATGTTTACCTAGACTTTGCGAAAAATCTCCAAGATCTCTTTCTCTTCCTTTTCTCTTTTTGATTGAGCAAATCTTTTAGGAAAAGGTGGACGTATTACTTGCATTGGGGATTGTTCTTTCTCATATTTTTGAGGCTGATTCTCTTCTAGAATCTCTATTTCTGCTTCTGTCTTCTGGTCTGCCTTACTGCCTTGGGCAAGCTTCTTCGGGCTGGCAGATTCTAACTCCTTCCCACTTCACAGCATAATTGCACTTACGTTCTGTTTTGGATTTGGCACGGTTTGAGAAGGTAGTTTCCCTTGTGATTCCAACTTGCTTACTGATGTAGCAAGTTGGCTCATTTGATTCTCCAAATTTTGAATGCTTGACTTCATTTCCTGTTGAAAAGCAAGAGTGCTATTAGCAAGGGATTGAACAATGTCTTCTAGAGACATACCTGATTTTGCAGTTTGATAGTTTGCTATTGGCTGGAAGTTCTGTTGTCTATTCCCATAGCTAAGGTTTGGATGATCTCTCCACCCTGGATTGTAAGTGCTTGAAAATGGGTCATACTTCCTTTGTTGTCCATTGAACCCTCCAATAGCGTTCACCTGTTGCTCTCCTTCTTGAAGGATATGACACAAATCCATGGGATGGTCAGATTGTTTGCAAATATCACAAGTTCGTGCATTGTTCCCTGCAGCCAATTGTTGAATTGCAGCTGTTAGTTGTGAAATTTTAGAATCTAAAGATGCAATACTTACTTCATTAGCATTCCTTGGAATGTCCTCTTCTTGGCTATATTGTCTAGAATTGGCGGCCATTTTAGAGATTAAGGTTTTACATTCTTCAGGTTTCATTTCTAAAATGGCACCTCCACTAGCAGCATCAATCATCCTTCATTTTAATGGCAAAAGTCCTTCGTAAAAATGAAGGTTAAGCTGTTTTGTAGTGATTCCATGTTTTAGACAACTTGCAATTAATTTCTTATACCTTTTCCAATATTCATGTAAAGTTTCATTTTTTCTTTGTTTAATTCCACTTATTTCCTTTCTTATTGATGATGCTTTGGTCGCTGGGAAAATTTTTCTAAGAATAAGTCTCTAATTTGCACCCAAGTGGTGATTGAACATGGGGGCAAATAGTAGAGCCAATCCTTAGCAGATTCAATTAAAGTGAAAGGGAAAGCTACCAACCTTATTTGTTCGTCAGTTATACCTTGTGGTCTTATACTTGAACAAACCACATAAAACTCTTTTAGATGACGATGAGGGTCTTCATTCTCCAAGCCTTGGAATTTTGGTAACATATGAATCATACCTGTTCGTAATTCCAAGGGTGCATTCAGTACTGGGTATGTGATGCAAAGGGGTTGCTCTTCAGCGGCAGCAGCTGCGACCTTATTGTCTCTTTGGTTTGTGTCAATTGGAGGCTTGGTTGGTGTTGAAGATGAGGTCTCTTCGGTGCGCAAAGGGGATCGGGCAGATGGTTGAGAGGCTCCCGAATTGGCCTGTTTTTGCAACTTAGTTGCTTTTCTCAACCTTTTTGCAGTCTTCTCGATTTCTGGATCAAACTGAATTATGCTATTTTCAGATTTGGTCATAAAAACAAAAAAAAAATTGTTAGAGGTCCCCGACAACGGCGCCAAAATTTGACGGGTGCCGAATCCATCAATTTAAAATTTACTTCCCTTTTCTCAATTGACAAGAACTTGTAGACAGGGTAAGTGAGTATCGATCCCACAGATACCTTAATCTTGTTTAGTTTAGATGGCCAATTTGAAACAGAATAATAGTTTAATTCAAAAAGTGAGAAGAAGAGAATTTTTTTGAGGAGAGGGGTTTTGCCTTGGGCAAGCCAATAAAAATAAACTTAAAAGAAAAATAAAATATAATGCAATTGAAATTGAAGAAACAAATAGTTAAAAAACTTTCAGCTAAAGGTAATCAAATTGAGGTATTTTGCAGTTGATCATTGGTTAGAAACAAAATATTTCATATTATTATCTATTGTTTGGTTATAGTGGTCAAACACGCGAATCCCACCAATTCTTCCTTATGAATAAATTAATCCGCTTCGCACTTAAATTAATTCCTAGTTAACTAACAATCCCAACACGCGTGTAGATTTAATTAATCAACTGCATTAAGAGAGAAGAACCTAACTTGATCAATAAAAACACGCGTTTTATTTAAATCAAATCTACTAATTTCTTAATATAAACTAATATATTAATTGCTACTTATTATTAACCCAATTAAACAATTACGGATTTAATTAGATTAATTAGCAATATGTTATCTTCCCAAGAGATTCAATGGGCCCCTTGAATTCTCAAGAAAACAACAATGAAGGTGGTGTTCCTCGAATTCAGAAATTAATAGAAAATAAAAATAAAATGAAGAGAGTTGTAGTGCATAACCTCACAACTTGAACAAACCTCAAATTAATTTAACCTTCAACTGAAAATAAATTGTTTAGCCACTCATGGCCATAATAAAATTATAACAACTAAGTAAAAGAAGAAGAAAAAGAAAAGACGATGGAGAAGGTGGGGGCAACGAGAGAGGAAATGAGAGTGAGAGGTAGAATATAATTTTCCAGGTTGAATGCTATGAGCCTTTATATAGGCACAAAAAGATAAAAATTAAAATAAAATCTATTATCCCTATCTTATCTCTATCCTAATATGATCTTTATCCTCATCTGATTGAGTTTGATTCAATTGGACTCCACTTGAAACTGATCTTATCCTTGCTTAGGTGGCAAAATCTATCTTATCTCTCCATCGCCTCGGGTTATAGGTTTGGTCAAGGTTGTAGCCTCACAATATAAAAAATATCCTTTAATTCAGCCTTTTTTCTTCATTTTCTCAACTTCTACTCACAAACCTGTCCAGAATTAAATTCAAATTAAAATTAAATATTTACATCAAAATTATAGTAAAATCATGGAATTAAATGGGGAAAAATTTGTGAGTTTTACAACTCATCAAAACTCGATCCAAGAGTTCTTAAATGTGTGTTTATCAGGTACTCTCCCACACAAAAGGGTTACAAGTGTTACCACCCTCCATCTAAAAAATACTTTGTCAGTATGGATGTTACGTTTAGAGAGACTGGATCTTACTTCAATACTATCCCATCGCCTCTTCAGGGAGAGGACAATGAGGGAGAAGAGATGATTCCTAGTCCTATGACTCTAGACATTTTACTCTATAGAAGACTACTATACAAGGAGAGACTATTAATGTAACGACCCGAAAAACGGACCGCTACCGGCGCAAGGATCCAGATCGGCTTAAGGCCGCCGGGACCCGTAGCAAGCCTGACATACAACCTGAGAACCTGTCAAATCCCATACATGATCATACATACTCAAAAACCTGTAAACTTTTTCTTTCCATAAACCAAGCTCAACCTATATATACTCATAACATAACATAACTCACACACTGGAGCTCTCATCAAATGCTCCAATGGGGTAACCCGACATGCATACATTAAGCTTAGTTGAACATAAACATCATAAAAACATTCTATAGATCATGTATCAAAGGGATAACCAAATACATAGGGTCAAGCACAACCTCTAATCCTCAATATCATTATTACATATCATGACTACATAAAACATTACATTACAATTTCATCATGTCCACAACTTCTAACTATTACATGAAATCAGACTTTACTCTGCCGACCTCCTGGTCTACCCTGTACCTGCAAACCTGGGGGGTAAGGGGAGAGGGGTGAGCTACAAGAGCCCAGTGAGCAGAATAATATAACATTCAATTTACTTTTCGTGCTTTCATGAAATGCAACATATCACAAACAATTCACATCAAGGATGAACTTGTCACCAATAGCCCACTACTGAATCCAATAGTGCCAGGGGCGTAGTGCAGGCCACATCTGGTCTTCCTCTTATACATAACATATCATAACATATCCAATCATGCCGGGGGCGTAGTGCAGGCCACTTCCGGTCTTTCTCTTACATAGTGCCAGGGGCGTAGTGCAGGCCACATCTGGTCTTTCCACATCATATCATAACGTAATGCGGCTAAAGGATCATTCAATATTCATCCACATCAACAACATATTATGCAATGCAACATATTCGTGAATTCTAATGCAAGCAACCTAGGATATAACATGGCATTTGTGGTGCATGATTCATGTTAAAACTTTCATTTATTTAAACATAAGAGTTTATTCTACTCACCTCAGCTAGCTCTGACAAAGACTGAAGCAGCTGACTCAATGCTGGGGTCCTCGGTTCCTCGGGTCCGAACCTACACAGGTGGACTCAAGTGAGGGACCAAAAATACTAGAACATGACTCTAAAAACATCCTCCAAAAACCCCCTAAAACACCTCAAAACAATCATGCAAAACGTGCATAGGAAGCCTGAACAGGGCACTTTCAGCGGCAGGTTCGGCGGCCGAAAGTCCCTCCAAAGCCGAAAGTCAGGCAGGTTCGGCGGCACCTTCGGCGGCCGAAACTCCCAGACAGAGACGAAACTCATGCATGTTCGACGGCACTTTCGGCGGCCGAAACTGCCCTCCAGAGACGAAAGTCCTCTTTCGGGGGCAGGCTTCGGCAGCCGAAAGCTGCCTCCACAAGCGGGTTCGGCGGCCGAACCTGAGTTTCTCCAAAGTGGCAGAAACTCAACTCCAACATGCACAAACGCCTCCCAAACCTTTCAAACATGCATAAACCTGATCTACAACATGCATACTCAAGCATACAAGCTCCTAGGGGCTTCAAACTATCTTAAACCCCAACTACAACACATCAAGCAACCACAAACATCATACATTGCTAAAAAACTTAACATAACCCATAAAACCAACCAAAACCTAAACATGCATTTCTACCCCATAGATCAACTTAAAACTTGTTTAAAACATATAGTGAGCTCAAGATCGGCCCTTACCTCTTGAAGATCGAGAGGAAAACGACCCTAGCTCGGAGATGGGAGGGATTGAGTTTCTTGAACCTCAAAGCTCCAAAACTTGCTTTATACTCGAAAATCTTCAAAACAAAGTGAAAACTTGTGAAAATCGTGAAAGATCTGAAGGAAGAAACTCAAGATCGGTGAGGGATGGCGGAGAGCTCATCTTGGCCGAAAATGGGGAGGAAAGCTCGCCCATTTCGGCTAAGGGGCCCCTTTATAGGTGGCTGGCCAGGCCACATTCGGGAGCCGAACGTGCCTCCGCATGCATGCCATGTTCAGCGGCCGAATATAAGGTTCGGCGGCCGAACCTGGACTTCCCTCACTTATGCTTTTGGGGGCCTAAGGCACACCCGAAACGCCTGCATGTTCGGCGGCCGAACCTGAGTTTTCCTCCAAGGTTATTTTCATGCAAAAACTCATTTTCTTTCTTGATTAAAAACATAAAACTCATTCAAACATTTTATAAAAACATGATTTTACCCTTCTAGAGGTCTCCGACACCCGAGATTCCACCAGACGGTAGGAATTCCAATACCGGAGTCTAGCCGGGTATTACATTCTCCCTCCCTTAAAAACATTCGTCCCCGAATGTTCCTCAACTAGCACATGTAAAGCATACAACATGTCATACACATAACATACATATAAAGCACATAAAACTTACTTTAGAAAAGATGGGGATATTGCTGGAGCATGGACTCCCGTGTCTCCTAGGTACACTCCTCAATATTGTGGTGATTCCAAAGGACTTTCACCATCGGGATTTTCTTGTTCCTTAGCTTTCTGATCTGAGTGTCTAGGATCCGTACCGGCTGCTCAACATAGGTGAGATCCTCTTGGATCTCCACATCAGGCTCACTAAGAACCTTGCCCGGATCTGACACGAACTTTCTCAACATAGAAACATGGAAAACCGGATGGATTCTCTCCATTGAAGCAGGTAAGTCTAACTTGTATGATACATTCCCAATCTTTTGCAAGATTTCAAAGGGTCCGATGTACCGTGGAGCTAGCTTACCTTTCTTTCAGAACCGAATCACCCCTTTCATTGGAGACACCTTGAGCAATACCAAATCCCCCTCCTGAAACTCTACTTGTCTTCTGCGGATATCTGCATAACTCTTCTGTCTGCTTGCAGCAGTCTTGATCCTTTCTCTGATTATGGGTACCACCCTGCTGGTGATTTCTACTAGCTCAGGCCCTGCCAAGGCCTTTTCTCCGACTTCCTCCTAGCAAACAGGCGATATGCACTTCCTCCCATACAAATCTTCATATGGAGCCATCCCGATGCTAGCATGATGGCTGTTATTGTAGGCAAACTCCACCAAAGGTAGATGCTGCCTCCAAGAACCGCCAAAGTCCAGCACACACATTCTGAGCATATCCTCTATTGTCTGGATGGTCCTTTCTGATTGTCCATCCATCTGTGGATGGAAAGCAGTGCTAAAATCCAACCTGGTACCCATGGCATTCTGCAGACTCCGCCAAAATCTGGAGGTGAACTGGGGTCCTCTATCGGACACTATTGAAACAGGAACCCCATGCAGCCTGACGATCTCATCAACATACACCTGCGCCAACTTGTCCACAGAATAGCCACTCCTGACAGGGATGAAGTGAGCAGATTTGGTGAGTCTGTCCACAATCACCCATATGGAGTCCAATCTGTTGGACGTCGCCGGTAACCCCACTACGAAGTCCATAGCTATATTCTCCCATTTCCACTCTGGAATAGGTAGCGGGTTAAGCATTCCAGCCGGCTTCTGATGTTCCAGCTTCACCCTCTGACACACTTCACAGGCTGACACAAACTGTGCCACTTCTCTCTTCATAGCTGGCCACCAATGAACCTTCTTCAGATCTTGATACATCTTGGTGGCTCTGGGGTGAACGTTGTATCTTGCATTATGAGCCTCTCTCATAATGTCTCCCTTTAGCCCTATGTCATCTGGTACACACAAACAACTCCCATAGCGGAGGATCCCCTTGTTGTCGAATCTGAACTCACTATCTTTGCCTGACTGAACAGTCCTAGCAATCTTCACTAAATCTGGGTCCTCATGTTGTTTCTGAGCCACCTGCTCCAGAAACACGGGTGCCACTCTCATCTGGACAACTAAGGCACCTGTACCAGACAACTCCAACTGTAGACCTTTCTCAATGAGCTTGTAAAACTCCTTCACCATTGGTCTCCTCTCTGCCGTGATGTGGGATAGACTGCCCAGTGATTTCCGGCTTAGGGCGTCTACCACCACATTCGCCTTACCCGGATGATACTGAATCTTGCAATCATAGTCACTCAGCAGCTCTACCCATCTTCTCTGTCTCAAGTTCAAATCTCTTTGACTCAGGATGTACTGCAGGCTTTTATGATCTGTGAAGATCTCACATTTAACACCGTAAAGGTAATGCCTCCACGTCTTGAGTGCAAAGATAACGGCTGCCATTTCTACGTCATGCGTGGGGTAATTCAACTCATGCTTCTTTAGTTTCCTAGAAGCATAAGCAATCACCCTTTCATTCTGCATTAGCACACAACCCAAACCCACTCGGGACGCATCACAGAAGACTGTGAAGTCCTCATTGCTAGCTGGCAAAGCTAACACTGGTGCTGACGTTAACCTCTTCTTAAGCCCTTCAAAGCTCTCTTCGCACTGGTCGGTCCACCCAAACTTCTGATTCTTCCTGGTTAATCTGGTCAGAGGAGCTGCAATTTTCGAGAAGTCCTGAACGAACCTCCTGTAGTAACCTGCCAAACCCAAGAAACTTTTGATCTCTGACACTGAAGTGGGTCTAGGCCAGTTAGCCACAACTTCTACCTTCTTAGGGTCCACCTCTATTCCATTTTCTAACACAACATGCCCCAAGAATGAAATGCTCCTCAGCCAGAACTCACACTTGGAGAACTTGGCATACAAGCCATGCTCCCTCAAGGTCTGTAGAACCAACCTCAGATGATGGGCATGCTCCTCTGCATTCCTGGAATACACCAAGATATCATCTATGAAGACAATAACAAAGTAATCCAGGTACTGGCTAAACACTCTATTCATGAGATCCATGAATGTTGCAGGGGCGTTGGTTAACCCGAACGACATCACAAGGAACTCAAAATGCCCATATCTGGTCCTGAAAGCCGTCTTTGGCACATCTTCCTCTCTTATCCTCAGCTGATGGTACCCGGACCTCAGATCTATTTTGGAGAAACAACCCGCTCCTGCTAGCTGGTCGAATAGATCATCGATCCTTGGCAAAGGGTACCTATTCTTGGTAGTGACTTTGTTCAACTGCCTGTAGTCGATACAAAGTCTGAGGTACTCGGTCGGATGAAGCCCTTGTCTACCAGCTCCTGCAACTGCTCTTTCAACTCTTTCAATTCTGCTGGTGCCATCCTGTAGGGAGAGATAGAGATCGGTCGGGTTCCAGGCATCAGTTCTATCTCGAACTCTATCTCCCTAGCAGGTGGTAAACCTGGCAGCTCGTCTGGGAAGACATCTGAAAACTCTCTGACCACTGGCACTGAGGCGGGCTCTCTAACCTGACTGCTAAGCTCTCTCACATGAGCCAAATACTCCTGACATCCCCTCCTAAGCAACCTACGAGCCTGAAGAGCTGATATCAGACCTCTAGGTGTACCCCTTCTGTCTCTCCTGAAGACGACCTCTGACCCATCCTGACCTCTGAACCTGACTACCTTGTCCCTGCAGTCCAAGGTAGCACCATGGGTAGATAACCAGTCCATCCCTAGAATGACGTCAAAATCTGTCAAATCTAGAACCACCAGGTCGGCGGACAAGCATCTTCCCTCAACAAACACAAGACTACACTGGCAGACTGACTCTGCCACTGATGGATCACACTTGGGTCCACTGACTCAGAGAGGACACTCTAACCCATAGATCATCAACCCCAACCTCTCAACGGCTCTTGGTGCAATAAAAGAATGAGATGCACCATGGTCCATCAAGGCATACACATCTGAACAACCGATGACTAAGTTACCCGCCACCACGGTGTTAGATGCATCTGCCTCCTGCTGTGTCATTGTGAAGATCCGTGCTGGAGCTGATGGACCTTCACCTCTGAAACCCGCTGACGACGAGGCTGCCCCTCTCCCTCTACCTCTACCACTAGCCTGAGTCGTGGCTGGAGCTGCTGGCTGCGCTACACTACCAGAAGCTGTCTGCTGGGACTGAGCCATCGGGACTGCTCTTGGACATTCTCGAGACATATGCCCCTCTTGACCACATCTGTAATAGGCTGTCGTCCCAAACCGACATACTCCCTTGTGTGGCTTACCACACCTTGCACAAACTGCATTATCCACACTAGAGCTTGAGCCACCTCCAAATCCCAGACTGGACTTAACCTTGTTCCAGAACTTGTTCTTCTTAGACTTCCTGGGGCCTCTGTCCCACTTTTTACTACCTGAAGCTGCTGCACTCATTGAAGAAGAGCCTGGGGTCTTAGAACCAGAAGGCTGTGCCACTGACTGCTTGACTTTCCCCTCGATGATAGCACTAGCCTCCATCCTCCTAGCCATATCTACTATGGCATGGAAGCTCTCCCTATCTGCGGACTGGATCAAGGAGGAATACCTGGAGTGAAGTTTCATGATATACCTCCTTGACTTCTTCTGGTCTGTGTCAAGAGTTTGCCCTGCAAACGGCAACAGCTCCAAGAATCTGTCGGTGTACTCATCTACACTCATTTCCTCTGTCTGCCTTAACTGTTCAAACTCAATCATCTTCAATTCTCTTGAACTGTCAGGAAAAGCCCATCCTGCAAATTCATTTGCAAACTCCTCCCATGATAGGCTGTCCAACCTCGGGCTCACATAGTTCTTAAACCACTCACGGGCCTTTTTGCATTTGAGTGTGAACCCAGCCATCTGAATGGCTCTGCTGTCATCAGCTCCTATCTCATCTGTAATTTTTTTGACTCTCTCAAGGTACACAAACGGGTCATCACCGGTTTCAAACTGGGGAGCACCCAGCTTCATGTAGTCGGTCATCTTGACCTTGCTCCCACCAGATGAGCTAGGCTTAGGTATATGGGTCGCTGGAACTGTGGGTTCTGCTGATGGTGGAGGAGGTGCAACATTTTCTGAGGTAGGGTTAGCTGGATTTGGATAGTAAGGTGGGAGTGGATACATTGGGTACTGTGGGTATGGTGGGTAGTAGGGTGGGTATGGCATGTGTGTGGGATAAGGGGTAAAGCTAGGGTAATCCGATGTACCTCCCATCGAATACCCGGGATTTTGTGAGAAGTGTGGGTAGTGGGGTGGCTGAACAAATCCTGAAGCCTGCGTGCCTCCTTGGGACTCTCCCATTCCCTCTTCTGACATGCTGACTCCCAGACTGCCATCTCTCCTCTGCTCTACATCCATATCAACCCCCATGTCCTCTGAAATTCCTCCCTGAACTGTTCCCCTCACTGATCTGCTTCTACCCAGGAGGACGGGCGCTCATGCCCTCATCCTCAGGTGGCACTCCAGTCAATCGTGCAGATCGACGAGTTCCTCTCATCCTATTTTTTGAAAAACAGCACAAATCACACAAACATTAGCATCAAATGGTTCATGTGTCAACACATGAACCCGTATCATATACATCACATAACAATCATAACATTAATGCACATGCATATTATCATGGCATTTCGCATCATTATACAAGACAGGACTCCTCATCCTATCCTAGTGGACATGATCTTTCCTATTGTGCTTGACCATCTATAACTTCTATGAGCCCGACACTTTAGGTCCGACCATATGAACCTAGGGCTTTGATACCACTCTGTAACGACCCGAAAACCGGACCGCTACCGGCGTTAGGATCCAGATCGGCTTAAGGCCGCCGGGACCCGTAGCAAGCCTGACATACAACCTGAGAACCTATCAAATCCCATACATGATCATACATACTCAAAAACCTGTAAACTTTTTCTTTCCATAAACCAAGCTCAACCTGTATATACTCATAACATAACATAACCCACACACTGGAGCTCTCATCAAATGCTCCAATGGGGTAACCCGACATGCATACATTAAGCTTAGTTGAACATAAACATCATAAAAACATTCTATAGATCATGTATCAAAGGGATAACCATATACATAGGGTCAAGCACAACCTCTAATCCTCAATATCATTATTACATATCATGACTACATAAAACATTACATTACAATTTCATCATGTCCACAACTTCTAACTATTACATGAAATCAGACTTTACTCTTGCCGACCTCCTGGTCTACCCTGTACCTGCAAACCTGGGGGATAAGGGGAGAGGGGTGAGCTACAAGAGCCCAGTGAGCAGAATAATATAACATTCAATTTATTTTTCGTGCTTTCATGAAATGCAACATATCACAAACAATTCACATCAAGGATGAACTTGTCACCAATAGCCCACTACTGAATCCAATAGTGCCAGGGGTGTAGTGCAGGCCACATCTGGTCTTCCTCTTATACATAACATATCATAACATATCCAATCATGCCGGGGGCGTAGTGCAGGCCACTTCCGGTCTTTCTCTTACATAGTGCCAGGGGCGTAGTGCAGGCCACATATGGTCTTTCCACATCATATCATAACGTAGTGCGGCTAAAGGATCATTCAATATTCATCCACATCAACAACATATTATGCAATGCAACATATTCGTGAATTCTAATGCAAGCAACCTAGGATATAACATGGCATTTGTGGTGCATGATTCATGTTAAAACTTTCATTTATTTAAACATAAGAGTTTATTCTACTCACCTCAGCTAGCTCTGACAAACACTGAAGCAGCTGACTCACTGCAGGGGTCCTCGGTTCCTCGGGTCCGAACCTACACAGGTGGACTCAAGTGAGGGACCAAACATACTAGAACATGACTCTAAAAACATCCCCCAAAAACCCCCTAAAACACCTCAAAACAATCATGCAAAACGTGCATAGGAAGGCTGAACAGGGCACTTTCGGCGGCAGGTTCGGCGGCCGAAAGTCCCTCAAGAGCCGAAAGTCAGGCAGGTTCGGCGGCACCTTCGGCAGCCGAAACTCCCAGACAGAGACTAAACTCATGCATGTTCAGCGGTACTTTCGGCGGCCGAAACTGCCCTCCAGAGACGAAAGTCCTCTTTCGGGGGCAGGCTTCGGCAGCCGAAAGTTGCCTCCACAAGCAGGTTCGGCGGCCGAAAGTCCATTCGGCGGCCGAACCTGAGTTTCTCCAAAGTGGCAGAAACTCAACTCCAACATGCACAAACGCCTCCCAAACCTTTCAAACATGCATAAACCTGATCTACAACATGCATACTCAAGCATACAAGCTCCTAGGGGCTTCAAACTATCTTAAACCCCAACTACAACACATCAAGCAACCACAAACATCATACATTGCTCAAAAACTTAACATAACCCATAAAACCAACCAAAACCTAAACATGCATTTCTACCCCATAGATCAACTTAAAACTTGTTTAAAATATATAGTGAGCTCAAGATCGGCCCTTACCTCTTGAAGATCAAGAGGAAAACGACCCTAGTGTAACGACCCCAAAATGGACCGTCACTGGCGCTAGGATTCAGGTCGGCTTAAGGCCGCCAGAACCCGTAGCAAGCCTGCTATACTCTCTGTGTACCTGTAAATCTCATACATGATCATACATTTTCTATGAAAATAAAACCTCTGTTTTAAACCAAGGCTTAACCTGTGCATGCACTATCTCTGTACTCTGTACTCTGTACTCTGTACCCCTGACTAGAGCTTGCTCTAGATGGGTTAACTCATACCTGTTAAGCCTGGTTTTTCACATACAGTAAAACATATATACAGATACAGATCATGTACATAACAAAACACTGTACACTGAACGTGCAAAACTGGGGTTAAGGGAGTGGGATGAGCTCTATAGCCCAGTGAGTAGAACAATAAAACATCTCATTAAAATATAATCTCATGGAATGCACCATATCACAGACAATCCACATCAAGGGTAAACCTGTCACCATATAGTCCCGGTAACTCTGCCGTGCCAGGGCGTAGAATCGAGCACCTGGTCTTCCTGTTATATATGTATATGTGTATATAACACCTCTGTACTTACCATTGCCAGGGCGTAGTCAAAGGCTCCTGGACTTTACTATACCTGCCAGGGCGTAGTCACAGGCTCCTGGACTTCTCTCAGAGACTATTGGATCATTCAGCATTCACCCACATCAACAACTAACTATGCAATGC
Organism: Manihot esculenta; assembly: GCF_001659605.2. Lineage (NCBI taxonomy): Eukaryota > Viridiplantae > Streptophyta > Magnoliopsida > Malpighiales > Euphorbiaceae > Manihot > Manihot esculenta. Next base: position 24,671,223 of record NC_035168.2, read on the forward strand.
AACATATTCGTGGATTCTAATGCAAACAACCTACTGTATACTCATGATGCATGAACTATGCTAAAAGCATTGTAGTTCTCAATTAAAAGCATTAAGTTTAGTTCCACTCACCTCTGGCTATCTAGACTGACTCTGCAGGCTCTGAAAACTCTGGAGCAGTACTCATTGCTGCTCTCTCTGGTTCCTCTGGTCTGTACCTATACAGATGGACTCAAATGAGGGACCAAACTAGCTTATGACCAACTCTATGAAACTCCCTAAGAATCCCCTTAAACTCACTCTAACATCCATGCAAAGCATGCAAAGGAAAGCTGGACAGGACACTTTCGGCGGCCGGTTCGGCGGCCGAAAGTCCTCTCCAGAGACGAAACTCATGCACCTTCGGCGGCCGAATCTCTACTTTCGGCAGCCGAACCCTTTCGGGGGCAAGTTTCGGAGGCTGAAAGGCACTCCAGAGACGAAAGTCTCTAACCTTCGGCGGCCGAACTCCCCCCCAGAGCCGAAAGTCCAAAAGCTCGGGGGCAAGCTTGGGCAGCCGAAGCCACCTCCTCATGGGTCGGCGGCCGAATGTACCTTCGGCGGCCGAACCTGAGTTCATCCGCAAGGCAGAAACTTGCTCTGCCTCTGGCCAAAAGCACCAAAACTTTCTCAAACTCAAACACCTCAATTCCTCAACTTGCATACACTCATGTATGTGCTCAAAAGGGTCAGAAACTACCTTAAAACCCCAAACACACAACAAAAACAACACAGAAACAAGCTTTACTCACAAAATCATCAAAACCTCACAAATAACCCTATGCATGCAACTCCCCCCAAAACCACATAAAACCTTCAAAAAACATAAAAACAAGCTCAGGATCTTCACTTACCTCTTGAAACCAAGAAGCTGAACGATCCTAACGTGGAGTTTTGGTGCAACTCTCCTTCAAACTCTCCAAACTTCACAACTTTGAGTTTTTAGCTTAAAACCTTTAAAATACCATAAAAACTAATCAAATCTTTGCAAGATTGGATGAAAACATGAACGAATACTCACAAAGGACAGGGTCTCACCTCAGAAAGTGAAAGAAAACGGTGATGTTTATCCTTTCAACCGACTGAGGGCCATTTATAGGTGGCTGGCCAGACCACCTTCGGCGGCCACACGTGAAACCGAAAGCCATGCATGTTCGACGGCCGAACCTTAACTTCGGCGGCCGAACCTGGCTTTTCTGCCTTGGTTCATTTCACTCAAAAACTCATTTCCTTATGCTTTAAAACTATGAAACATACCAAAACATGTTAGAAAAACATCACTCTAACCCTTCTAGAGACTGCCGACATCCGAAACTCCATCGGAAAGTAGAATTCCGATGCTGGACTCTAGCCGGGTATTACATTCTCCCCCCTTAAGAACATTCGTCCTCGAATGGTCCTAAAACAAACAATTAACACATAAAAAGGAGGAAACTAACCTCAAAACAAATATGGATATTGCTGGAGCATAGACTCCCGCGTCTCCCAGGTGCATTCTTTTAGATTATGGTGGTTCCACAGAACTTTCACCATTGGGATCTCTTTGTTCCTTAGCTGTCTGATCTGTGTGTCCAGAATCCGCACTGGCTGCTCTATATAGGTGAGATCTGTAAGAATCTCCACCTCAGGCTCACTCAGAACCTGATTCGGATCTGACAGAAACTGCCGTAGAATAGAAACATGAAATACCGGGTGAATTCTCTCCATAGAAGCAGGTAAATCCAGCTTATACGACACATTCCCGATCCTCTGCAAAATCTCAAAGGGTCCAATGTATCGTGGGGCTAACTTACCCTTCTTTCCAAACCGAACCACTCCTTTCATTGGAGACACTTTTAGCAATACCCAATTACCCTCCTGGAACTCTAACTGCTTTCTGCGAACGTCTGCATAACTTTTCTGTCTGCTCTGCGCTGTTCTGATTCTCTCTCTGATCATGGGCACCACTCTACTGGTAATCTCTACTAACTCTGGCCCTGCAAGAGCCTTCTCTCCTACCTCTTCCCATCAAACAGGTGATCTGCACTTCCTCCCATACAAAGCTTCATAAGGAGCCATCCCTATGCTAGCATGATGGCTGTTATTGTAGGCAAACTCCACTAAAGGTAGATGCTGCCTCCAAGAACTGCCAAAGTCTAACACACACAGTTGAAGCATATCTTCTATGGTCTGGATGGTCCTCTCTGACTGTCCATCAGTCTGTGGGTGGAAAGCAGTGCTAAAATCCAATCTCGTGCCCATCGCACTCTGCAGACTTTGCCAAAATCTGGAGGTAAACTGAGGTCCTCTGTCTGAGACTATAGACACTGGAACTCCATGTAATCTTACTATCTCATCCAGATAGACCTGTGCCAACTTATCCACAGAATAGTTACTCCGAACTGGAAGAAAATGAGCAGATTTCGTGAGTCTGTCCACAATCACCCATATAGAGTCTATCCTGTTGGACGTTGCTGGTAAACCGACTACAAAATCCATAGCTATGTTCTCCCATTTCCATTCTGGAATCGGCAATGGGTTAAGCATTCTAGCTGGTTTCTGATGCTCTAGTTTCACCCTCTGGCAAACCTCATAGGCTGTCACAAACTGCGCCACTTCTTTCTTTATGGTTGGCCACCAATAAACCCTTTTCAGATCCTAGTACATCTTGGTGGCTCCTGGGTGAACACTATACCTCGCATTATGAGCTTCCCTCATAATGTCTTCCTTCACACTACTCCTATCTGGTACACAAAGTCGACTCCCATAACGGAGGATCCCTTTGCTGTCAAATCTGAACTCTGCACTATTGTCTGACTGAACAGTCCTGGCAATTTTCATCAACTCTGGGTCCTCATGCTGTTTCTGAGCTATCTGCTCCAGAAACACAGGTGTCATTCTCATCTGTGCTATCAATGCACCTGTACCAGACAACTCTAGCTGTAACCCCTCTTCTAAGAGCTTGTATAGCTCCATCACTACTGGTCTCCGCTCTGCTGCTATATGGGATAAACTGCCTAGTGACTTCCGGCTTAGGGCGTCTGCCACAACATTCGCCTTACCCGGATGATACTGGATCTTACAATCATAATCACTGAGCAATTCTACCCATCTTCTCTGCCTCAAATTCAGCTCTCTCTGACTCAAGATGTACTGTAAACTCTTGTGATCAGTGAAGATCTCGCATTTAACCCCATAGAGGTAATGCCGCCACATCTTGAGTGCAAAAATAACTGCTGCCATCTCGAGGTCATGGGTAGGGTAATTCAACTCGTGCTTTTTCAACTGTCTAGAAGCATAAGCTATCACCCTATCACTCTGCATCAAAACACAGCCCAATCCCACTCGAGATGCATCATAGAACACTGTGAAATCCTCATTACTAACAGGCAGAGCTAACACTGGTGCTGTTGTCAATCTCCTCTTGAGCTCCTCAAAGCTCTCTTCACACTGGTCTGACCAGATAAACTTCTGGTTCTTCTGAGTCAATTTGGTCATAGGAGCTGCTATCTTTGAGAAGTCCTGAACGAACCTCCTGTAGTAACCTGCCAGTCCCAGAAAGCTTTTAATTTCAGTCACTGTAGTGGGTCTGGGCCAGTTAGCTACAGCCTCTATCTTCTTGGGGTCTACCTCAATACCCTCTGCTGATACCACATGTCCCAAGAAGGAAATGCTCCTCAACCAAAACTCACACTTCGAGAACTTGGCATACAACCCATGCTCTCTCAGTGTCTGCAGAACTATCCTCAGATGCTGGGCATGCTCCTCTGCATCTCTGGAATACACTAAAATATCATCGATGAAAACAATGACAAAGTGATCCAGAAACTCACTGAAAACTCTGTTCATGAGATCCATGAATGCTGCAGGGGCGTTAGTCAACCCGAACGGCATCACTAAGAACTCATAATGCCCATATCTGGTCCTGAAATATGTCTTTGACACATCTGCCTCTCTAACTCTCAACTGATGATATCCGGATCTCAGATCTATTTTAGAGAAACAACCTGCTCCAGCTAGCTGGTCAAATAGATCATCAATCCTAGGTAGAGGATACCTATTCTTGGTAGTGACCTTGTTCAACTGTCTGTAGTCGATACAAAGTCTGAGGGATCCATTCTTCTTTCTGACAAAGAGCACTGGAGCACCCCAAGGTACTAGGGCGGATGAAACCCTTATCTACCAAATCCTGCAACTGCTCTTTTAACTCTTTTAACTCTGCTGGCGCCATCCTGTAGGGAGGAATAGAGATAGGTCTGGTATCAGGCAGCAATTCTATTTCAAACTCTATCTCCCTACCAAGTGGTAGTCCTGGAAGTTCGTCTGGGAAAACATCGAGAAACTCTCGGACTACTGGTACTGTGGCTGGTCCCCTCACCTGACTGTCTAGCTCTCTCACATGAGCTAGAATCCCCTGACAACCCCTCCTAAGCAAACGACGAGCCTGAAGGGCTGAAATCAAACCTCTGGGTGTACCTCTCCTGTCTCCTCTGAAGACACACTCTGACCCATCCTGGTCTCTGAGACTAACTATCTTCTCTCTACAGTCCAAAGTAGCACTATATGCAGATAGCCAATCCATCCCTAGAATGACATCAAAATCTGTCAAGTCTAGAACCACAAGGTCAGCTGGAAGGCATCTACCCTCTATGAACACTGGACTGAAACGACAGACTGACACTGCCACTGATGGGTCACATTTAGGTCCACTGACCCAGAGAGGATACTCTAACTCAGAACTGATCAAACCCAATCTCTCTATGGCTCTCGAAGCAATAAAGGAATGAGAAGCACCGGGGTCCATCAAAGCATACACATCTGAACACCCAATGATGAGATTACCTGACACCACTGTGTTCGACGTGTTCGCCTCCTCCTGTGTCACAGTGAAAATCCGTGCTGGGGCTACCGGATTTCCACCTCGGGAACCTGCTGCTGAAGTAGAGGCTGCCCCTCTCCCTCTACCTCTGCCACTAGTCTGAGGCATGACTGGAGCTGCTGGCTGTAAAACTGGCTGTACCACACTGCCTGAACTCATCTGCTGGGATGGTGCAAAAGTCACCTGAGGACAATCCCGAGCAATATGCCCTTCCTGTCCACATCTAAAACAAGTTGTAGATCCCAACCGACAAGCTCCTCCATGTGGTCTTCCGCATCTTCTGCATACTGGAGCTGTGCCAGAGCTTGAGCCACTACCTATTCCCAGACCTGACTTGACTTTATTCCAGAACTTACTCTTTGTTCCTTTTGCTCTATCCCATCTCTTGCTGCCTGAAGTGCCTGAACTGGGGGCCTTAGAACCCGAAGCCTATGCCTTTGACTGTTTCTGAATATTGGCACTAGCTTCCATTTTCCTGGCTGCATCCACTATAGTGTGGAAACTCTCCTTTTCTGCTGGAAGAATCAAGGAAGAATACCTGGGATGCAGTCTCATAGTATATCTCCTTGCCTTCTTCTGATCAGTATCATAGGCTTGACCCACATACTGAAGCAAATCCAGGAATTTATCTGTGAATTCATCAACACTCATTTCGTCTGTCTGTCTCAACTGTTCGAACTCTATTACTTTCATCTCCCTAGAACTGTCAGGAAAAGCCCACCCTGCAAATTCATTGGCGAACTCTACCCACGACATGTTGTCGATCCTAGGCTCCATATAGTTCTTGAACCATTCTCTGGCCTTCTTGCATTTAAGTGTAAACCCTGCCATCTCAATGGCTCTACTATCATCAGCTCAGCTCCCAATTCACTAGTTATCATCCTAACTGATCTGAGGTATTCAAATGGATCATCTCCCGTGTTGAATTTAGGAGCATCCAATTTCAAGTACTCCGTCATTTGCACTTTACCTCCAGATGAGCTAGGTTGATGTCTGTCAACAATAGGGGCTACTGGTTCTGGTGGTGGTGGTACTGGGTCATTTAGCTCTGGATGTGCTGCACTTGGATGGGTAGGGGAGGGTGGATACATTGGATATGGTGGGAAATAAGGAGGATAAGGCATATATGGCATGTAAGGAGGATATGGGACAAAACTAGAGTACTCCGACATACCTCCCATTGGATACTCTGGGTCCTGCGAAAAGGCTGGATAGCCAAAACCTGAGGCCTGAGCACCTCCCTGCGACTCTCCCATACCTTCCTCAAATCTACCTATACCCATGCTGTCATCTCTAGACTGGTCAATCTCCATAGCCTCCCTCCTTTCCTCTAATCTTTCTCCTCTCGCTGTACCTCTTCTGCTCTCGTCTACAGACCTTCTAGGGTCTATTGACGTACCTTCCCTGCTCGATCTCTGAGACCTTGCCCTTGGCAAAGCAGGAGGACGAGCAGTTGGTCTCTCACTATCTGGTGGGACTCCAGTCAATCGAGCTGATCGACGAGTTCCTCTCATCTTTACTCTCTGGAAAACAACACAGAAGATAGCACTTTAGCACATAAACATCACATATCAATAAGGCACATGCATAACTCATGGCATTAAACAGATAGGACTCAATACCCTATCCTAGTGGACATGATTTCCTATTGTTCTTGACCACCTCTAGCCTCTATGAGCCCGACACTCTCTCTATAGGTCCGACCATGTGAACCTAGGGCTCTGATACCAATCTGTAACGACCCCAAAATGGACCGTCACCGGCGCTAGGATTCAGGTCGGCTTAAGGCCGCCAGAACCCGTAGCAAGCCTGCTATACTCTCTGTGTACCTGTAAATCTCATACATGATCATACATTTTCTGTGAAAATAAAACCTCTATTTTAAACCAAGGCTTAACCTGTGCATGCACTATCTCTGTACTCTGTACTCTATACTCTGTACTCTGTACTCTGTACTCTGTACTCTGTACCCCTGACTAGAGCTTGCTCTAGATGGGTTAACTCATACCTATTAAGCCTGGTTTTTCACATACAGTAAAACATATATACAGATACAGATCATGTACATAACAAACATTACTAAGTCAAGTACATTGCTAACTTTATACACAACTATTACATCTCTTTAATATTACATGTCCACTATATTCTATTACAAAACTCTTCTCTTTTCCTGTACTTTGCTGGACTTTCCCTGTACACTGTACACTGAACCTGCAAAACTAGGGTTAAGGGAGTGGGATGAGCTCTATAGCCCAGTGAGTAGAACAGTAAAACATCTCATTAAAATATAATCTCATGGAATCCACCATATCACAGACAATCCACATCAAGGGTAAACCTGTCACCATATAGTCCCGGTAACTCTGCCGTGCCAGGGCATAGAATCGAGCACCTGGTCTTCCTGTTATATATGTATATGTGTATATAACACCTCTGTACTTACCATTGCCAGGGCGTAGTCAAAGGCTCCTGGACTTTACTATACCTGCCAGGGCGTAGTCACAGGCTCCTGGACTTCTCTCAGAGACTATTGGATCATTCAGCATTCACCCACATCAACAACTAACTATGCAATGCAACATATTCGTGGATTCTAATGCAAACAACCTACTGTATACTCATGATGCATGAACTATGCTAAAAGCATTGTAGTTCTCAATTAAAAGCATTAAGTTTAGTTCCACTCACCTCTGGCTATCTGGACTGACTCTGCAGGCTCTTAAAACTCTGGAGCAGTACTCACTGCTGCTCTCTCTGGTTTCTCTGGTCTGTACCTATACAGATGGACTCAAATGAGGGACCAAACTAGCTTATGACCAACTCTATGAAACTCCCCAAGAATCCCCTTAAACTCACTCTAACATCCATGCAAAGCATGCAAAGGAAAGCTGGATAGGACACTTTTGGCGGCCGGTTCGGCGGCCGAAAGTCCTCTCCAGAGACGAAACTCATGCACCTTTGGCGGCCGAATCTCTACTTTCGGCAGCCGAACCCTTTCGGGGGCAAGTTTCGGAGGCTAAAAGGCACTCCAGAGACGAAAGTCTCTAACCTTCGGCGGCACCTTCGGCGGCCGAACTCCCCTCCAGAGCCGAAAGTCCAAAAGCTCGGGGGCAAGCTTGGGCAGCCGAAGCCACCTCCTCATGGGTTCGGCGGCCAAATGTACCTTCGGCGGCCGAACCTGAGTTCATCCGCAAGGCAGAAACTTGCTCTGCCTCTCGCCAAAAGCACCAAAACTTTCTCAAACTCAAAGACCTCAATTCCTCAACTTGCATACACTCATGTATATGCTCAAAGGGGTCAGAAACTACCTTAAAACCCCAAACACACAACAAAAACAACACAGAAACAAGCTTTACTCACAAAATCATCAAAACCTCACAAATAACCCTATGCATGCAACTCTCCCCCAAAACCACATAAAACCTTCAAAAAACATAAAAACAAGCTCAGGATCTTCACTTACCTCTTGAAACCAAGAAGCTGAACGATCCTAACGTGGAGTTTTGGAGCAACTCTCCTTCAAATTCTCCAAACTTCACAACTTTGAGTTTTTAGCTTAAAACCTTCAAAATACCATAAAAACTAATCAAATCTTTGCAAGATTGGATGAAAACATGAACGAATACTCACAAAGGACAGGGTCTCACCTTAGAAAGTGAAAGAAAACGGTGATGTTTATCCTTTCAACCGACTGAGGGCCATTTATAGGTGGCTGGCCAGACCACCTTCGGCGGCCACACGTGAAACCGAAAGCCATGCATGTTCGGCGGTCGAACCTCAACTTCGGCGGCCGAACCTGGCTTTTTTGCCTTGGTTCATTTCACTCAAAAACTCATTTCCTTATGCTTTAAAACTATGAAACATACCAAAACATGTTAGAAAAACATCACTCTAACCCTTCTAGAGACTGCCGACATCCGAAACTCCATCGAAAAGTAGAATTTCGATGCCGGACTCTAGTCGGGTATTACACCTAGTTCGGAGATGGGAGGGATTGAGTTTCTTGAACATCAAAGCTCCAAAACTTGCTTTATACTCGAAAATCTTCAAAACAAAGTGAAAACTTGTGAAAATCGTGAAAGATCTGAAGGAAGAAACTCAAGATCGGTGAGGGATGGCGGAGAGCTCACCTTGGCTGAAAATGGGGAGGAAAGCTCGCCCATTTCGGCTAAGGGGCCCCTTTATAGGTGGCTGGCCAGGCCACATTCGGTAGCCGAACGTGCCTCCGCATGCATGCCATGTTCGGCGGCCGAACATAAGGTTCGGCGGCCGAACCTGGACTTCCCTCACTTATGCTTTCGGGGGCCTAAGGCACACCCGAAACGCCTGCATGTTCGACGGCCGAACCTGAGGTTCGGCGGCCGAACCTGAGTTTTCCTCCAAGGTTATTTTCATGCAAAAACTCATTTTCTTTCTTGATTAAAAACATAAAACTCATTAAAACATTTTATAAAAACATGATTTTACCCTTCTAGAGGTCTCCGACACCCGAGATTCTACCGGACGGTAGGAATTCCGATATCGGAGTCTAGCCGGGTATTACAATTGATGATCAAGAAAAGATAATTGTGCATTTGGATAAACTAGATTTAAGAAGATACTCAAGAAGAAACATAACAGAAGCAGAAAAAGGCATTGTGCAGCCTGCTCAGTATCATTAATCTTCCTCTTCTCCATCTAGTGAGTCAGCTCTAAACCTTAAGCCCATTGATGATCTAAATAAATCAATTGCTCAAAGAAAAAGAGTTAGATCTTGCACAAAATACTCTATATCTAAGTTTCTCTTATGATTCTTTGTCTCCATCCTATAAAGTCTTTGCCTTGTCTATTTTCTCTATGTATATCCCACAGGATTGGAATGAAGCTTTTAAAAATTCTAATTGGAAAGGAGCAATGACCAAAGAAATAAAAGTCCTAGCTAAAAATGAGACTTGAGAATTGGTGTCTCTTCTACCTGAAAAAAATCAATTGATTGCAAATGGGTGTTCACTGTGAAACACGAAGCAAATGATAAATTGAAAGATTCAATGCTAGACTTAGTTGCCAAGGGATACATTCAAACCTATGGAGTGAATTACTAGGAGACATTTGCCCCTATTGCCAAATTAAATTCAATAAGAGTTTTACTATCTTGCGCTGCCAATCTTTATTAGGACCTATATCAATTTAATGTGAAAAATACATTCCTCCATGGAGACTTAGAGGAGAAAGTGTATATGAAAATTTCTCTTGGATTTATTGATGAAGAAACACAAGGAAGGGTATGTAGGCTAAAGAAGGCTTTATATAGGTTGAAGCAGTCACCTAGAGCTTGGTTTGATCGATTAAGCAAAGCTATGATTTTTTTTTTTTTTTGCTATCGACAGAGCAATGCTACATACTCCATTTATCAAACATCACAAGGGTAAAATTGCTCTTCTCATAGTCTATGTTGATGACATAAGAATGACAGGGTATGACACTAAAGAGATGACTCGAATGAAAAAGCTTTTGGCTCAGGAGTTTGAAATTAAAGATCTAGGAAAATTTCAATATTTTCTGGGAATCAAGGTTGTCAGATCAAAGAAGGAAATCATTGTTTCTCAAAGTAAATACATTTTGAATTTTTTGGAAGAAACTAATATGCTAGGCTGCAAACTAGTAGAAACTCCTATTGAAAACAATCACAAGCTACAAGCAGGAATTGGTGAATCAGTGGTTATAGGCAAATATTAGAGATTGATAGGCAAACTTATTTATCTTTCGCATACTCAACTAGACATAGCATATGCAGTCAGCTTAGTTAGTCAGTTTATGCATGATCCCCATGAGCCTTACATGCAAGCTATTTTTCGCATTTTGCGATATTTAAAATTTGCTCTTGGAAAAGGTCTCCTATTCTTTAAACACGATCATCTCCGCATACATGCATTCACAGATGTATAGAATGGGCTGGATCCTTTGATGATAGGAGGCCGATTAGTGGTTATTTCACACTTATGGGAGCTTGTTACTTGGAGAAGCAAAAAAATAAAGTGTTATTGCTCGATCAAGTGCTGAGGTAGAATATAGAGCGATGACACAAGGTGTTTGTAAACTCCTATGGTTGCAGAGATTGTTGGAGGAATTGAAACTATTAAAGAGGGACAAACTGCTCCTGTACTGTGACAACAAAATTGCCATCGATATAACTCACAATCCGGTTCAATATGACCGAGCGAAACACATAGAGATTGATTGACACTTTATTAAAGAGAAGTTAATAAATTATGTCTTGAGATTAGATCATGTGATTTTTGATGAACAACTAGTTAATGTGTTTATCATAGGGATCATCAATAAGACCTATCACACATTGTTTTACAAGTTGGGTATGTGTGATATCTATGCACCAACTTGAGAGGAAGTGTTGACCAACATAGAATGTTCCTAATTAGGAAGATTCAAATATTTAAGATTCTAATTACTCTTAATTATAGGGATTTTATTTTTATAATAAATATTTCTAATTTAGGTTTATTGTTTGTGTATAAATACCTAAACCTTGTAAAAATCAATTCAATTAGAATAGAATTAAAAAATTTCTCCAAAAAATTTTCAATAATTAATGCATTTTTATAATTCATATTAAGAAATTTATTATATTATTTTGTTAATTTAAAAAAAAATCTTAGTTTATAGTTTTTATGGTAAAAAAATATGTAAAATTCAAATTTTAAATATTATAAAAGTATTAATAATAAGTTTTTAATCAATATTATTTATAAGAATAAATATTTATGTTTAGTTTAAAAATAACAAGAATGATGAATAAATTAAATCAATTTGAATTTATTATTAATTTGTTTAGTATAAAATAATTCAATTGAATTCTATTATATTTAAATTGATTCCAAACAAATTATTTTTTTTTATAAATAAATAGAATTCATTTTTTTTTCTTATAAGGAATGCATACCAAAGAAGGGCTTAATTTCCAAACAAGTGAATTGTAGAAAATTAAATTTCTTTTATTTTCTCTTTCTTTTTTCTCCATTTCCCTCCATCCAAATAAAGCATGATTTTTTACGATGAATGGATGCCCATTATGATATTATAATTTTAATTCAAATTCAATTGAACTCTGAATAAGATCCAATTTTATAATCATAGTTTTATTTTCATTTTAAAAATGCTTATTAATGGATAATATTTTTTTATTTATATATACATTATAGAATAAAAATCCATCTCTTATTGTTAATGTCTATGATGAGTAGTAATTGGAATTCCATTTTTTTCTCAACAATCCATGGATACATGACGCATGATTTTCCATGGATATGGCAGGGCTTTAAGGTCTTTTGATTCAATTCTCAGTGCAATTAAAGGACCAAATGTTACTCATTTGCTCATAAACAAATACTTTGCTTTAATGTTTTTTGTCCTCATATGCACTACCGTTGTTGGTTTTTTCTTTCATTTTTTTTGGGCATTGATGTGAAATGATGTCGTTGTGCGTCTTGATTTGTTTCTGCATTTCTATTTGCTCCATGATACAAGTTTATTGCTTTAGTTTCCACATGTAGCAGTTTGCCATCGAGATCCTTATCAAAGCGGTGTTGTTTAGAGCAATTGAATTTGAGCGTGTTCTTACTTTTGAGGAAGCAACTCCACATATAGCACTCTATGAATGGGACCCGCACCGAAACCCATCGTTTTGGGCAATTGAATTTATGCATGTTCTTGCTTTTGAGGGGGCAAAGGCCTATTCAAAATAGCATCATATTTTATTATTACAGTGTCGTGTCATCCCTACTCCTCTGGTCTTCCTCGTTTGCCATGTAGATACACTACATTAGATCAAGTGTTGTTCCTTTTTCTATGTTGCATGGAATTGTTTGTTCGATTGCTCCCTTAATTACTTGATTTTTTTTCTTGCTTTCATTGAGTGGGAATTTATATTCATCTTTCCTTCAACTCTTCCCTGTCATTCTCTTCTTCCCCTTATTACGTGATCCTTGCTTTCTTTTAGTAGCCTGAGGTTTTGCGCAATTCTTTTGGCTTTACTCTTTCGTTGTGTTATTTGTTTGGCCATTCTTACTATCGTTATTAGTTTATCTTATCCTTTTTTAGCCCCCATTTTATAGGTTGATGACAACGTTGGCCGCTCACATAAACATGGTTTGTGATGGCTCGACTGCAACTATTGATCTAGATTACTCATTTATTAATATAATTTGTATCTATTGCTAGATAGCACCTGTTCTCTCTACATGGTATATAGCTATTTAATTCTAATTGGATTTATGCTTAGTGCATTCAAAAGACTGCAGCGGTGTTGCAAATTTACACTGAGATTTCATATCATTTTAATCATGACTTTTATTTTAGCAAAATCTTCATATTTAATGCCTTGGTGATATGCGCTCTTCTAGAGATTAGATGAGTATCTTACTCTTAATGGAATCATTCTTTTATACTTTTTGCATATAAAAGTTGAGAAAACCTGTGCCTGTTCTTCACAGTCACCTGAGACAACCTGTGTCTGTTATTCATAGTCACATATAATATCTCTTTGTTCTCCTTTCTTTTTATACTTTCTATATTTTGTTCTCTATACCCATTGCTTTCTACTCACATTTTATTAGCTTTGTGCATCGTAGGTATGAGTTTTGTCTGTTTTCTATTATTTGTTTTCATGTATCCCTCCTCTTCTTTGCTCGATGCAGCCTAACTGAATGTGCTTCTATTTTGTTGTAACTCTTCATTCTTTCATTGTTTTGCAATTTGATCTATGCTATCAAGAGATTTGCCGGTCCTGCTGCTTTTGTTCTTGATCCTTGTCCACTACTTGCACCTTTTTTGGGATCAAATTTTGGGAAGTAAAGCAAGATTTTTTAAAGTATCATACTTATTTGGGAATGAAGTTTTCTTAAGAGGGTAAGCTTTTAGAAAGGTTTTGCAAACCTCCAAAGCATATAATTTTTTAACCATCAAAATTAGGGTGTTAGGAGAGTTTTTAAAAAAATTAATATATTTTTATTGCCAACATTATCCTTATCATATTTTTAAAATTACATATTAGACTATTTAAAGAGTGATCATAACTTATTCTATTCTTTTTCTTATCTTTTTAACTTGTTTTGAAGTGTCTCGACCATCAACACATATACTGCAATTTAAAAATATGAGTCTTATTAAGTCTTCTCTTATTTGTTAGATTAAAATTGGTTAGTGTATTGCATGAAGTAACTATATTATCAATATCTTATTTGCGTAACCATCAGTGCAATAGTATGCAATATCAATATCTTGTATGTAATTAGATTTATATTATTTTATGTATTTTTAAAAATTTTATCAAAAAATAAAATTGATAAGTCTATACTAAATTTTATTTCTAATATTATTAGTTAATAAGATTAATGGCCTCTATTATAATGTACTAATTTATTATATACTATTTTTTTATCTATATATAATTTTTATTAGAATTAATACATTTAATAAATCTTATTCAAAGCTTTAGCAAAATATGTAGTGGGAGGATGTGATGATGTATATTAGTATTTTCTAAAAGTTTTAATGCACTTGTTGATTTGAATGTATTTCTTGATTATTTATATTATTTTTCTAATTATATTTAATTCAAATTTTTATGTCTATATAAATGAGTGAAAACATAGACATCATTTTATAGCAATAAATTTTGTTTGTGTTGGTATGAAAGATGAATGCGTTTATGTAGATATTGTACTCAACTTACAATGAATTAACACTCCGGAGAGAAAAAGTAAGAGATGAATTGATGACAATATTATTTTCTTAGTAATGTATATCTTATGCATTAAAACTCAGTTGCAATTGAAATAATATATGAATAGTATCAATTTTGGATTGTAAATTGTCGCTTCTACCTTTTCCTTTGATTTGGAAGATCACCTCTCTGTATGAGTTTTTTTTTTTTTTTTTTTTTTGACTTTTTGGTAGCTGTATTAATTGCCTCTCTACTAAAAAGTATAAATCATAATCATGCCTTGCTAAATGATTTCAGCCTGCCATCCTAATTTTATAGTTCTTTTGTCCTTTTATTACTTGCAATGATTGGCACCTCTTATAAAATTACGACGTATTCTATTAGTATGTAATGGTATCTTCTTGGTTTGCTAGGCAATTGATTGTGATGCTGCTCCCCCATAAAACGTCGTCGTTGAAGAAAAAAGGCATCTGCATGAAACCTTCAATTTCATTACAACTGTTCTCTATGCTTCTCTGCTTCATATATATTCAGCTTCTTCTCCTTATATCCATTCTATTTTTTAAAAAAGCTATATTTTAGTAATGATTCAAGTTTAGTAAATGGTACAACTTCTATTGCAATATATTGAATAGTGACTATTTTATTACTCATGCATTCTCATGTATAGGTTTATATATTACCTATATCTATTATATTTTTAAAAAATTATACTTCAAAAGTGGTTCACGTTTAGTTAATGGTGGTATTTCTATTGAAATGCATTGAACAATGAATAGCATGTTGCCCATGCATTTTCATGCAGGGTTTATGTATGGTCCATCACCATATTCCCGATGATTTTTTTTTTTTTAGAAGTTAAATCCAATAGATAGTTAAGTTTCCTTTTTCACCTTAAGTGAACAACTGAATTTTCATCACGAGTCTATGAACAATATTAGACCCATTGTTCATGCATTTCCATGCACCAGTTTGTGTGTGTTATGAATAATTGCAAACATGGCCTATGCTGGAGGTGTAGTTTTATCTAAATGACAGGTGTTTTACTTTATTTAGTCTCTTATTTTTAGTTTGATGGCTTTATTAGACTTGATTCTAAACTACCCATTGAATTGCTTATTCAAACTATCATTAGGTGTGTTTAATAGATTTGAATGTTAATAGTCTATTTAATGCAGCGGTGTTTTCCTTTCCAGTTTCACGCCTCCCTTCTCATAATGCTCCAACTATCATGCTATAAATCTCTTTTAAATATTTTGCTAGATTTGACAAGATTTTTCTGTATCTGCTGGATTTTCTGATGGATTCAATTTTGCAACTGCTGATTTTGCCTACAAATAGCAGGTAGAATTGGCTATTTGCATGGTTGTCTCTAAGGTTGTTATGATATATTCGTGCTTTTCTTTTTTTCTTTTCATATGTTGTCTTTGATTACTCGTCCTAAAATGCTTACTAATTTTCTATTTCTTATTTTGTAGTATTGCTATTTTACTTTGATGTGCATTTTGTCCCACTGTTAGTGGCAAGCAGAGGAGCTGTATGTTGTTTTTGCTTTTCTTATGTTCTTGATGTTGTTTTCTTTTTCTGCTAGTAGAAAATATTTATTAGAGTCCCTTTTAAGGCTGTACTCTAACATGTCCTTCAAAATTTGGGTTTACTTGATGCATGCTATTATATAGAACCATTTTAAGGTGATATGCACTCCATCAAATTGTTTTTTCCCATACGGATATAGAAGAGAATAAGTTCATCTCAGAGAGGATAGGGGTTAGTATTGTTAGTCTTGGTGATGCTAAACATCAAGCAATTATTCAAACTATAGACTATTTGAAAGCCTCTATGACTTTGAATTTGGAGATTATACTTTTAAGGATATAGTTATATTATGAGATGCTCATGCATAATGTCTTAGTGAAATGAATGGAAAGGTCTATATTGAAGAGATTGAATTGCAAGCTTTAAGACAAGGCTATGATGCTTTGCAAGAGAAATAGATATTGCTGAACAGATCTTGTCATTTGCTTTCAATAACGTTGAGGAGAGTTAAGGTGTTTTATCAATAATTTTATTATTGATAGATTCTTATGAAAGTTGCAGTGATTTAGTGTTTTGCATGTATATATGGTATGTTTAGGCAAGTCATGTTTTGGTTATGAAGGTGGTTTTGTTTAGACATGGATGTTTGATAGCCTGTGTATCTAAGATTTATAGCTTTGAAGTTTTTGGTTTTAATGCTATAACTGAGTTTCTATATGAATGAATAGTTCTATAGTTTGAATTTGCTTAGTTATTTTTAGTGAATGGATAGTTAAATTACTCATAGTATCTACTAAAATGCTTTAAAATTTGTTTTTAAGAGACTATATTGGTGCTGCCAGCTTACTGTTTATAGAGTTTGACATTGGTGGATTTTAATGTGTATAACTAATTAACTCCTTTAAATATGATATAAGAGATTTTATTGATGGTTCTTAGATTTTTATCTCATATAATGAATTGGCTTAACTCATTTTAATCTAATGTGAGGGGCTATTCAATTAACTCCTTTAAATATGCCATAAGAGGTTCTGTGATGCTTTACGAATCTTTATCTAACAAAATGTATTGGTTTAATTCATTTTAATTTCATGTGAGAGGTTGTATTGGTGCTGTGAATTGAAGGTTTCCATTAAATTTGATATAAGAGGTTGATGCTTTATGGATCTTTATTTGACATAATGTATTTGTTGGACCTAAATATTCTAATCCTTATTTTGATGATTAATAAACAATTGGTGTGCTACTAATTATCTTCAAAAGTGTTTGTGTTGAGCTTGTAGGTCTTTTACTAAAATGAATGAAATTGTTTCGGTCTCAAAAGTGAAAATGCCAATTTTGGATGAATACCACAAGAAAGGGATCATAAAGTATTTTTTATTTATGCATTGTCATTTTATGCATTGTGAATTTCAATTAATTAATTGTGATGGCTCAAGGTTTCTTTCACTTCTAAAAGTTTCACAAATATGGCCAAGTCTTAAGTAATTGTCTTTGAGGGACCAAAATGAAATTTTTCAAAAGGAGTGATTTCAAAATTATTTTTTTATCAAAACAAAAGATCCAAAAATATAGGTTGCAAAAATTCAAACGGATTGAAAATTGGAGTTTTATAACCTAAGTTATGATTTTTCAAAGTTTTAAAGAATTATTTTTGTGTCTCTAAAGTCAAACTTTCGGCTTCCGAAAGTGAAGGGTAGAGGCAAAAGTTCCACATGTTCGGCTTCCGAACATTGACTTTAGGCCGCCGAAAGTTTGTTTTCAACTTGCCCCCTAAAGTGTAACCTTCGACTTCCGAAAGTGAGGGACAGAGACAAAAGTCCCATATATTCGGCCGCCGAACATTGACTTGCGACCCCCGAAAGTGAGTTTTCAATATTTCCCCAAGTCAAAACTTCGACTTCCAAAAGTGAGGGACAGAGACGAAAGTCCCATATGTTCGGCCGCCGAATATTGACTTTCGGCCGCCGAAAGTGTTTTTATAATGAGAATGTTCTTCACCTCAAATGGTTCAGCTGCCGAACTTTAAGCTTAGGCCGCCGAACCTGAGTTTTTCTAAGCACGATATAACAGTTATTTCTGTATACAAACGGCTCTATTTGCATTTAATGCATCCCCAACGGCCATATTTATGACTGAACTATAAATACAATGTGTTTTTGATATTAAAAGGTTACAACAACCATCTAAGCAAATACTTATTGAGATTAAAGTATTTTTCACTCTCTCTCTCTCAAAACCTTGAGTCAAAGCATTAATTTCTTGAAAGCCTGTCTTGAGTTGTAATTGGTTGATTTTTTTTAAGAGTGAGTGAAGGTTGTTGATTGTTTCTATTGTAGTGGGTGTGGTATTGAGCAAAAGATTGCTCTTGAGTGAAAAAGAGAATTGTTAAGAGCAAAGGTTTGCTCTAAGATTGTAAGGGGTTTTAATCTTCACCCAAAGAAGATTTGATAGTGGAGTTGAACTCTCAAGGAGGGCCTTGAGGAGAGGACGTAGGCTTGAGATAGCTGAACCTCTATAAATCCTTGTGTTGATTATCTTCTTTCTTATTGCCTTCTAATTTGTCTTTTTGCCTTAAATTTTTTATAAACCCAATTCATCCCCCCTCTCTTGGGTTGCTTCAAGGGACAACAAGTGGTATCAGAGCTAAGTCTTCCTATCTTGAAGATTTAATCATCTTAGAGAAAAGATTGGATGACAACCCTCAATTCTCAAGAAGGTCAATTGGTTGTGAGGCCACCTTTCTTTGATGGAAATGACTTTCTATATTGGAAAAATAGAATATATTATTTCCTCAAATCGGAAGGAGTTGATTTGTGGGATATTGTAGAGAATGGTCCTTTCTTTCCCACAAGAGTGATAGATGGAAACCAAGAGCAAAAACCCAAGAGTGAATGGAGTGAACTAGAGAAGAGGAGGGTAGCCCTTAATGACAAAGCCATTCACATCTTGTTTTGTGCTCTTAGTAGAAGTGAGTACAACAAAGTATGCATGAAGTCTACCGCAAAGGAAATTTGGGATGTTTTGGTTGTCACTCATGAAGGAACCAATCAAGTCAAAGAAAACAAGATGGAATCCCTCACGACAAATATGAATTGTTCATAATGAAATTCGATGAAACTATTAGCCAAATGTATGATAGGTTCTTTGAGATCATTGGAAGGATGAAATGTAATACCCGGCTAGACTCCGGTATCAGAATTCCTACCGTCCGGTGAAATCTCGGATGTTGGAAACCTCTAGAAGGGTAAAATCATGTTTTCATAAAATATTTTAATGTGTTTTATAATTTTAAGTTGAGTTTTGAATGAAAAAGACCATGGAGGCATTTCCAGGTTCGGCCGCTGAACATTGGATAGTTTAGGGGGGCAAGTTAGGCTTCCGAAAGTGGCCCAGGTTCGGCCGCCAAACCCCATATTCGGCCTCCGAACTTGCATGAGTTTTGGAGGCACTTTAAGCTGCCAAAAGGTGATATGGCCAGCCCCTATAAAAGGGCTCCATGGCCGAAACGGGCGAGTTTTCTCCCCCTTTTTGGCCAACGGTGAGTCCATGCTCTCCCATGGTTGATTTTTGATGCTTTTCCTCCAATCTTTCGAGTTTTAACAAGTTTTATCTTGGTTTGAAGATATTTGAGCAAAAAGAGCAAGTTTTGAAGCTTGGAGACCCAAGGAATTAGATTTCTCCCATCTCCGAGTTAGATCACCTCTCCTCTCGATCTCCAAGAGGTAAGAGTAGATCCTTAGCTTATTTCATGTTTTAAACAAGTTTTATGAAAGTTTATGGGGTAGAAATACATGTTTAGGTTATTATTGAGTTTATGGGTTTATGATGAGTTTTTTAGCAATGTGGGTTGTTTATGTATGTTGGATGTGTTGTAGTTGAGGTTTAGGATAGTTTGAAGCCCCTAAGAGCTTATGTATGTGTGTATGCATGTTGTGGAAGTGTTGGTTTTGAGTTGAATGGTTTGGGAGGCAAATGTGCATGTTAGAGGCTGAGTTCTCCCCTTTGGAAGAACTCAGGTTCGGCAGCCGAAGGGACTTTCGGTCGCCAAACCTGCTTGTGGAGGCCAGCCTTTGGCTACCGAACCCTGCCCCCCCGAAAGTGGACTTTCGGCTCTAGAAGGGAGTTTCGGCCGTCGAAGGTGCCGCCGAACATGCATGAGTTTCGTCTCTGGAAGGAACCTTTGGCCGCCGAAAGTGCCGCCGAAGGTGCATGACTTTCGGCTCTAGAGGGACTTTCAGCCGCCGAAAGTGCCCTGTTCAGCCTTCCTTTGCATGTTTTCTATGATTGTTTTAAAGTGTTTTAGGGGGTTTTTGGGGAGTATTTTTGAGTCATGTTCTTGTATGTTTGGTCCCTCATCTGAGTCCACCTATGTAGGTTCGGACTCGAGGAACTGAGGACCCCAGCAGTGAGTCAGCTGCTTCAGTGTCTTGTCAGAGCTAGCCAGAGGTGAGTAGAATGACTCTTTATGTTTCAAAGCAAATAATAAATGTTTTAGCATGATTCACGCATCATGAATGCCATGAGATATATTAGGTTGTTTGCATTAGAATTCACGAATATGTTGCATTGCATATTATGTTGTTGTTGTGGATGAACATTGAGTGATCCATTAGCCCTCGTATGGTATGATATGATATGATGATGACACGGTATGGAAGTCCAGGAAGACCCATTCTACGTCCCTGGCACCTTGAAATGTTATGATATGTTATGTAAGAGAAAGACCATGACCCATTCTACGTTCTGGCACTAATGGAAATGTAGAGGGCTATTGGTGACAGGTTCATCCTTAAGGTGAATTGTCCGTGATGTGATGCACTTCATGAAAGCATGAACTTTAAATATAATGTTTTATTATTCTGCTCACTGGACTCTAGTAGCTCACCCCATTTCCCTAATCCCCCAGGTATGCAGGTACGGGATAGGCCAGGAGGTCAAGAAGAGTAAAGTCATGTTATGTAATAGTTAGATGTGGACATGATGAATTGTAAAGTATTGAATAGTCATGTAATATTGATATTGAGGATTAGAATTGTGCTTGACCCTATGTGTATGGTTATCTCCTTTGATACATGATCTATAAAATTTTTTTTATGATGTTTATGTTTAACCAAACTCATTATATGTCATGTTACCCCATTGGAGCATTGATGAGGACTCCAGTGTGGGGTTGATGGTTTTACTTATGAGTTGTGCATGCACAGGTTGAGTTTAGTAAATGGATGGAAAAAGTTCAAAATTTTTATGTATATGTTGATCATGTATGGGATTAATCAGGTGTACAGGTTGTATGTTAGGCTTGCTACGGGTCTCGACGGTCTTAAGCCGATCTGGATTTTAGCGCCGGTAGCGGTCCGATTTTCAGATCGTTACAGATTGGTATCAAAGCCCTAGGTTCATATGGTCGGACCTGGAGAGTGTTGGGCTCATAGATGTTATAGAAGGTCAAGCACAATAGGAAAATCATGTCCACTAGGATAGAATGTAGAGTCCTGTCTTGAATGATGATGTGAAATGCCATGATTTTATGCATGTGCATTGATAATATGCTGTGTATGCTATGTATGTGATGCAAGTTCATATGTTTGCACATGAACCATATGATGCTAATATTTTATGTGATGTGTGTTGTTTTACAGTAAGCAAGATGAGAGGAACTCGTCGATCTGCACGATTGACTGGAGTCCCACCAGAAAGTGAGGGCATGGATGCCCGTCCTCCAGCATTGCTTAGGGCAATGTCCTGCAGGTCTAGCAGGGAGAGAACATCAAGGGACCCTAGAAGGTCTTTTGATGTGAGCAGAAGGGGAACAGTTCAAGGTGGAATGTCAGAAGATGTGGGGGATGATATGGATGTGGATCAGAGGAGGGATGGCAGTCTTGAAGTGAGTATGTCTGAAGAGGGTATGGGAGAGTCTCAAGGAGGCACTCAGGCCTCAGGATTTGTTCAGCCACCCCAGTACCCACCTTTTTCTCAGAATCCCGGGTATTCGATGGGAGGTACATCGGATTACCCCAGTTTTAACCCTTATCCTCCTCACATGCCATACCCACCTTTCTACCCACCATACCCACAGTACCCTATGTATCCACCCCCATCTTTCTACATAGGTACAGTAAACCCTAACCCGGGGGATGCTGCACCTCCCCCACCACCAGCAGAACCAGAAACCCAAGTACCTAAGCCTAGCTCATCTGGAGGGAGCATGGTCAAGATGACCGATTACATGAAGCTGGGTGCTCCCCAGTATGAAACAGGCGATGACCCATTTGAGTATCTTAGGATGGTCAAGATGATTACAGATGAGATAGGAGCTGATGACAGTAGAGCCATTCAGATGGCTGGGTTCACACTGAAATGTAAGAAGGCCCGAGAGTGGTTTAAAAACTATGTGAACCCGAGATTGGATAGCCTATCATGGGAAGAGTTTGCAAATGAGTTTGCAGGATGGGCTTTCCCTGACAGTTCAAGGGAGTTGAAGATGATTGAGTTTGAGCAGTTAAGGCAGACAGAGGAGATGAGTGTGGATGAGTACACAGATAGGTTTTTGGAGCTGTTGCCGTTTGCTGGGCAAAATCTGGACACAGATCAGAAGAAATCTAGGAGGTATATCATGAGGCTTCATTCCAGGTATTCCTCCTTGATCCAGTCAGCAGAGAGGGAGAGTTTCCATGCCATAGTAGATATGGCCCGGAGAATGGAGGCTAGTGCAATAATTGAAGGAAAAGTCAAGCAGTCAGTGGCACAGCCTTCTGGTTCCAAGACCCCAGGTGGGGGAAAGTTAGACCCTTCTTCTCTGAGTTCAAGCAGTAAGAGGTGGGGTAATACCACCAATAAGTCAAAGAAGAATAAGTTCTGGAACAAGATCAAGTCAGGTCTGGGATTAGAAAGTGGCTCGAGCTCAGGTACAGATAATGCAATATGCATGAAGTGTGGGAAGCCGCACCAGGGAGTATGTCGGTTTGGGACGACAGCCTGCTTTAGATGTGGGCAGGAGGGACACATGGCACGGGAGTGTCCTAGAGCAGCTTTTGTGGCACAGTCTCAGCAGACAGCTTCTGGTAGTGTGGCTCAGCCAGTAGCTCCAGCCGCAACTCAGGCCAGTGGCAGAGGCAGAGGGAGAGGGGCAGCCTCTTCTTCAGCGGATTTCAGGGGTGAAGGTCCATCAGCTCCAGCATGGATCTTCACGATGACTCAGCATGAGGAAAATGCATCAAACACCGTGGTGTCAGGTAATCTCATCATTGGGTGTTCAGATGTTTATGCCTTAATGGACCCTGGTGCATCTCATTCTTTTATTGCTCCGAGAGCCGTCGAGAGGTTGGGTTTGATGGTCTCTGGGTTAGAGTGTCCCCTATGGGTTAGTGGATCCAAGTGTGACCTGTTAGTGGCAGAGTCAGTCTGCCAGAATAGTCCAGTTTTTATGGAGGGGAGATGCCTTTCAGCCGACCTTGTGGTTCTAGATTTGACAGATTTTGATGTCATTCTAGGGATGGATTGGCTATCTACCCATGGTGCTACCTTGGACTGCAGAGACAAGGTAGTCAGGTTCAGATGTCAGGATGGGTCAGAGGTTATCTTCAGAGGAGACAGGAGGGGTACGCCTAGAGGTTTGATATCAGCCCTACAGGCTCGTAGGCTGCTCAGGAGGGGTTGTCAGGGTTTTCTAGCTCATGTGAGAGAGCTGGATAGTCATATCAGAGAGCCTGCCTCAGTGCCCGTGGTCAGTGAGTTTTTAAATGTCTTTCCAGATGAGCTGCCAGGTTTACCACCTGCTAGGGAGATAGAGTTCGAAATTGAGTTGATGCCTGGAACCAGACTGATCTCTATCCCTCCCTACAGAATGGCACCAGCAGAATTGAAGGAGCTTAAAGAGCAGTTGCAAGAGCTAGTAGATAAGGGCTTCATCCGACTGAGTACCTCACCTTGGGGTGCTCCAGTTCTGTTTGTGAAAAAGAAAGATGGATCCCTTAGACTTTGTATCGACTATAGGCAGTTGAACAAAGTCACTACCAGGAATAAGTACCTGTTGCCAAGGATCGACGATCTATTCGACCAACTAGCAGGAGCAGGTTGTTTCTCCAAAATAGATCTGAGATCCGGGTACCATCAGCTGAGGATAAGAGAAGAGGATGTACCGAAGACAGCATTCAGGACTAGATATGGGCACTATGAGTTCCTTGTAATGCCGTTCGGGTTGACCAATGCCCCTGCAGCATTCATGGATCTCATGAACAGAGTGTTTAGTCAGTATCTGGATCACTTTGTTATTGTCTTCATAGATGATATCTTAGTGTATTCTAGGAATGCAGAGGAGCATGCCCATCATCTGAGGTTAATTCTGCAGACCTTGAGGGAACACGGCTTGTATGCCAGGTTCTCCAAGTGTGAGTTCTGGTTGAGAAGCATCTCATTCTTGGGGCATGTTGTGTCAGAAAATGGAATCGAAGTAGACCCCAAGAAGGTGGAAGCTGTAGCTAACTGGCCTAGACCCACTACAGTGACAGAGATCAAGAGCTTTTTGGGTTTGGCAGGTTACTACAGGAGGTTCGTTCAGGACTTCTCTAAGATTGCAGCTCCTATGACCAGACTAACTAAGAAGAATCAGAGGTTTGTGTGGACCGACCAGTGTGAAGAGAGCTTTGAAAAGCTAAAGAAGAGGTTGACGTCGGCACCGGTGTTAGCTCTGCCAACTAGTAATGAAGACTTCACAGTGTATTGTGATGCGTCCCGTGTGGGACTGGGTTATGTGCTGATGCAGAATGAAAGGGTGATTGCTTATGCTTCTAGGCAGTTGAAGAAGCACGAGTTGAATTACCCTACACATGACCTAGAGATGGCAGCGATAATCTTTGCACTCAAGATGTGGAGGCATTACCTTTATGGGGTTAAATGTGAGATCTTCACAGATCATAAAAGCCTGCAGTACATCTTGAGTCAGAGAGAATTAAATCTGAGACAGAGAAGATGGGTAGAACTGCTTAGTGACTATGATTGCAAGATTCAGTACCATCCGGGTAAGGCGAATGTTGTGGCAGACGCCTTAAGCCGGAAATCACTTGGCAGTTTGTCCCATATTTCAGCAGAGAGGAGACCAGTGGTGAGGCAATTCTTCGAGCTCATGAATGAAGGCTTGCAGTTGGAGTTGTCTGGTACAGGTGCTTTGATAGCCCAGATGAGAGTGACACCTGTATTTCTGGAGTAGGTGGCTCAGAAACAGCATGAGGACCCAGAGTTAGTGAAGATTGCCAGGACTGTTCAGTCAGGCAAGAATGAAGAGTTCAGATTTGACAGCAAGGGGATCCTCCGCTATGGGAATAGATTGTGTGTACTAGATGACGTGGGTTTGAAGGGAGACATTATGAGGGAAGCTCATAATGCCAGATACAGTGTTCACCCTGGAGCCACCAAAATGTATCAAGATCTGAAGAGAGTTTATTGGTGGCCAGCCATGAAGAGAGAAGTGGCACAGTTTGTGTCAGCCTGCGAAGTATGTCAGAGGGTGAAGCTGAAACATCAGAAGCCGGCTGGAATGCTCAACCCACTACCTATTCCTGAGTGGAAATGGGAGAATATAGCTATGGACTTCGTAGTGGGGTTACCGGCAACGTCCAACAGATTGGACTCCTCATTTATGGTCCAGTGCCCCAATCTTTTATGTGAGGTCGAAACTATGTTCTTATGTGTTGTTTTTGTGTGATGTCATCGTATGCCGCTGTTTGCTGTGAGCATATGGTATTTTTTAATAAAAGGTGAAAGAATAGTTCCCTTCGTCCTCTCAGCTCAGTTATGTGGTGTTGAAGGTCTTTTTCCGAGGCCAGTCACCTACCTTACTGAGGGCTTGCGCAAGATTCAGGCTCTTTGGCCTTACTGTCGCTTCATCATCTCAGCCGATTTTGTGGTGCCAGGGGTCATTTTCCGAGCCCGGTCACCTACCTTACTGAGGTCTTGCGCAAGATTCAGGCTCTTTGGCCTTACTGTCGCTTCGTCATCTCAGCCGATTTTATGGTGTCGGGGGTCATTTTCCGAGACCGGTCACCTACCTCATTGAGGTCTTGCGCAAGATTCAGGCTCTTTGGCCTTACTGTCGCTTCGTTATCTCAGCCGGTTTTGTGGTGCCTGGGGTCATTTTCCGAGACCAGTCACCTACCTCACTGAAGTCTTGCGCAAGATTCAGGCTCTTAGGCCTTACTATCGCTTCCAGGCTCTTTAGCCTTGCATGGGATTCAGGCTCATTGGCCTTACTGTCGCTTCATCATCTCAGCCGGTTTTGTAGTGCCGGGGGCGCTTGGAGAGCCCGGTCACCTACCTCACTGAGGTCTTGAACGAGGTTCAGGCTCTTTGGCCTTACTGTCATTTCATCATCTCAGCCGGTTTTGTGGTGCCGGGGGCGCTTGGGGAGTCCGGTCACCTACCTCACTGAGGTCTTGCGCAAGATTCAAGCTCTTTGGCCTTACTGTCGCTTCGTCATCTCAGCCAGTTTTGTGCTACCAAGGGCGCTTGTGGAGCCCGATCACCTACCTCACTGAGGTCTTGAACGAGATTCAGGCTCTTTGGCCTTACTGTCGCTTCATCATCTCAGCCGGTTTTATGGTGCCGGGGGTCATTTTCCGAGACCGGTCACCTACCTCACTGAGGTCTTGTGCAAGATTCAGGCTCTTAGGTCTTACTATCGCTTCATCATCTCAGCCGGTTTTGTGGTGCCGGGAGCACTTGAGGAGCCCGGTCACCTACCTCACTAAGGTCTTGAACGAGATTCAGGATTTTTCTGCAAAATAAGAGCTTGCACAGAGCGTATATAACGAGGATGCTCATTGTTAATTCAATAATATTTATCAATCAGTAATATGTCGCACATGTCATTTAGTTTCATATTTCAGATGAATGTAAATATTAGCTCTAACCAACAATATTAGCTCATGCAATTTAGAGATTCAATAAATAATATTTTGCATGTGTAAATTTCTCTAGGATTTTTCAATCTATAAAATGTAAGCAATTATCAAGATATTTAAACTCAGAGAGGTATATTTTAATTGAATTTAGTCTTACTATTTACATGCAAAGTATGCCTTTTAATAATCTATGAAATCATTTGTATTCAATAATGTTTAATTAAAAATAATTGCCAATAACTAAAGGCATTCTTGAAATTCTGAAGCAACATAATAAATATACACAGCATAGTACAATTTGGGTGACTGGAGCATATATATATATATCATGAGTATTTAAAATAAGTGATTAAGGGCTTGTAAATTTCTCCAACAGTAATTATGCTAATGACACATTGCAAGTTATGTGTACCTTATTTCAACATCAATCGGCATGATTATCCAAAATGTGGCGAGCAGCACTTCAGATGAGTGCAGGTTCTCGAAGATCGAGTGAGTGCGGGTTCATAATGATAAGTGCAATTCACGCTAATCCATGGTGTGCGGGTTCATAATTGGAAATGCGGTTCATGCCGATCCACTCACATGGTGTCTGATCAGTGGATTTCTAGTTATTCAAAAGACCAAGTTCATCATGGAGGCCATTCTTAAGATCTGAGAGGTATTGCCCCTCAGAATTCAACCCATCAGAAGCACAAATCAATAGCAAAGTGACAAGGCATATGCTCGTTTCCCCTCCATTTCTCTGATTGTACCCTTTTCCATCTGATTCTCTCTCTTCATGCCCAATATATATGGTAGTCAGGTAATAGTATATTTCTGTTTGCTCTTGCTTGCTCTCTCTCTCTGTCTCTCTGAGTAAAAGTCAGGATGGTGGGCTCGACTGGTGGCTGGCTGGTTTTAGTTTTCTTCCATTTCTCTTCTTCTTCTTCTTCTTCTTTTTTTTTTTTTTAGGGCTTTAGCAAAATGGTTGTCGTGGACCCAACCTGTTTAGCCTTCTCTTGAGATCTGCCAATCGGGTAGCATTGTCGGCTTGTACAATTCAATTTTGAATGCGTCCTGGTTGAAGGCTTGCCAACCTGGTACCCTGACTGACCTGTTGAGCTCTTGATTTTCCGACCTACGGGCTTGACCATACAGATTCCTCGATGCCTCGATCAAGCGTCCTGGTGCTAAAGCAAGTCTGTTCAATCAGAGGTTGAAGGATTTTCGACCTCGTAACCCAACCGACCTGTCCAGCTCTTGAGTGTCCGACCTACGGGCTTAACCATGCAGATCCCTTGATGCTCTGATCAAGTGTCCTTTCGATGCTTTGACCAGCGAAACCATTGGTGGTCCTACTAGTGGTGCTTGATCAGTCGTCCTCTCGACGGTCAGACGGACTAATGCCGGCCATGCTGACCAGGGTATTTCAGCTCACCTCGTCTTCAAGTTGGACGACATACAGAGTCCGAATTCATCGACCTGGATCAGCTTGGACATTTGATCATTTCTTATTGTCTTCATGTTGCCCCAATACTTGAGGGGCGCTGCTGTGCAATCAGGTTAGATGGCCATGGATCGTGCCCTACCCGACTTGAAATGCTAGTCCGACCTCACTTATTTTTATTTATTAATTTTCTCTCTAACTTGCTAACCTAGGACTTTAGCCGATTTGCCCCTCTCACCTTGACAATATATACACGACCGACCTCACAATTTCAATAAATATATATATCACTCATTATTTTTCTTTTTTTTTAGAGAAAATTAAAATTTTATATCCATAGATAGGTACTTCGATATAAAATTTCATTCCATCGAGTTTCTAAGAAAAAGTTAGTAGTAATAAAATCCCATAAACATTAAAACAAACTTCTTGAAAGACTATCAAAATATTCTCAAATATAATGAATTTTTCTTTTTAGCTGGATTACTGTAAGCTTCCAGCTTCATTTTCGCACAAACTTTCATACCCTATGTGGATCTCAATGGGTGAATTTGGAAACTTTAGAGATAGTAAAATCTCTTTCGTTCCCCACAGACGGCGCCAATTGATAAATCTGGTTTTCCTCCTGCTCCATTTAATAGATTTGATTTTCTTCTTGGTCCATCATATGGGTCCCTCTGTACTTGATTCGAAGAAGAAATCTGCAAAATGAAGAAAGATGGTCAGGGGTCTATCGGGAATGCCCCGGTGGAGACCCTTCGACGTTCAGGTCAGATTTTATGAACTAGAGTAGTATGGACAGGCAAGAATTGCAGAGAGAAAAATAAAGAAAAATGGAGCCCAGAAAGAAGAAGGAAGAAGAGAGAGCTCCCTTTTCGTCTACCCGTGATGTATATCTGCCTCTCTGCTATAATGCTAGTTGTCTCTGTCACTTAGCTCTGTACGTACGCATGTGTCAGGGCTCCTCTCCATGCCAGGCGGCCATTTAATTCTCTCCAACGCGCATGCGGATAGGCTGCGAGGTGATTGGACCTACTATTCTTCTCACATCACTTCACTAGGCTGGACTTCTTCTCATTGGACCCAGGCTCATGGTGGATCCGGCCTACCCCGCGTGTTCGGGTTGAGGCTTGAGACGCTGGGTCGATCTTGCTTAAGGAGGGCTTGATGGGCTTTGGGCTATTGTTCTCCTCTTGGGCCTGGCCTCGCCCAGGGTAGAGGAAGCCCGGCGGTCATCAGTTTTTATAGTTATTTCTTGATTAAATTAGAGTACCATTGTTGTCCACCATGAATTAATCATATATGTACGAGTTAATTAATATTTGATGTGGATTTCAGTGTAATATGTACTATGTTTTTTAATTATTATTTTTTAAAAATTAATATATATTTCTTAGAGTTTTGAGATAGGTGAGTTATAAAGAGTTTTGGTAATTTTTAAATAAGGTCTGCGTGTCCTATTTTTCTTTCTTATTATGATTTGTAAAATTCTCTTCTCATCTAGTTCTCCTTGAATATAACTCAAGGTTTCTTATTCAAATTATGTAATTTTTATGTAGTTAGAATATGTAAATAGGATTTTTTTTTTGTAAACTCAAGAAGAAAAGAAGGTGTTAAAAATTACATGGAGCATTGGACATGGTGCAATGGAGGAGTCCTTTTGACTTTTGAAAATCAAAGAAGCTGCCACTTATGTTTTTAAACCATCAAGTTCACTTTATGGCTCAAGGAAATTATTTTTAATATGTCCATAATCATCCAATTACAATTGCATGTTAGGGGTGTATGTTTATATATGTGGTGTATACGATATACAACAACAATGCCTGTGCATGAGACCTTAATAGAAATCTTAGGATTAAAATCCCTAATTAAAATTTGAAGTACATGTTAAGAACATGATAGCTTGCCACCCATTGTTATAGCTAAAATTAGAGTTTGATTTTTATTAACTTGTTGAGCAAATCCAAGATTAATTTCACCTGAATATATTTAGTATTATGAAATATTGGATATTTCTGAATAATGGTTCTACTTAACTAAATTACTTGATTTGGATGGGTAAACTCATAATCATGTAAGTTTAAGGTAAGAGTTAGGCATAACATATAAGATATGATAAAGACAAAGAGTTGTCACCTAACTGATTTAGGAGTCACATAGAGATTTAATTGATAAATTATGTTATCTACCTAATTTAATTTATAATAATTTATTGTGCAAACTCAATGTTATTTAAATTAAATGGGGTCTTAGCCTACTAGGAGATCTACTGCTAAATTTTTCTAATTAATAGATTGGACTATTAATTTGAATAAAATAGTGGGGAACTAATTATAAATAAAGACCTTATATAATAATTAGAAAAATACATGAGACTAATAATTAAATATCTCTACATAAATAGATTCTAGTTCCACCATGAGTAAATTATTTATCTTTGCATAGCATACTTTATGCTAACAAATTAACTAAAATGAACTTCTTAGACTTGTATCGCAATTTGAGAATGGTTGTCAAGCAAGAAAAGAGGTTATATGTTCTCAATCAAGATATACCTGATATTCTTGATGAGAATGCTAGTGATGATATTAAGGACAAGTACGATCATCATATTGATGATGATTTGCAAGCTACATGTGTGATGTTAGCTAACATGAGTCCTGAGCTTCAGGTATATTTATGATTGAGAAAAAGAAAGGTGGACCTATGAGTGGCAAATAGAGGAAGGATTGCTACATTAGTGTAATACCCGGCTAGACTCCGATATCGGAATTCCTACCGTCCGGTAGAATCTCGGATGTCGGAGACCTCTAGAAGGGTAAAACCATGTTTTCATAAAATGTTTTAATGTGTTTTATGGTTTTAAGCAAGATGGAAATGAGTTTTTGCATGAAAATAACCTTGGAGGAAAACCCAGGTTCGGCCGCCGAACATGCAGGCATTTTCGGGTGTGCCTTAGGCCCCCGAAGGCATAAGTGAGGGAAGTCCAGGTTCGGCCGCCGAACCTCAAGTTCGGCCGCCGAACATGGCATGCATGCGGAGGCACGTTCGGCCCCCGAACGTAGCCTGGCCAGCCACTATAAAAGGGTCCCTTAGCCGAAATGGGCGAGCTTTTCTCCCCATTTTCGGCCAAGGTGAGCTCTCCGCCGTCCCTCACCAATCTTTGAGTTCTTCCTTCAAATCTTTCACGATTTTCATAAGTTTTCATCTTGTTTTGAAGATTTTCAAGTTTTGAGCAAGTTTTGAGCTTGGAGACCCAAGGAAGTTGAAAATCTCCCATCTCCAAGATTAGGTCGTCTCTTTCTCGATCTTCAAGAGGTAAGAGCCGATCTTAAGCTCATTGCATGTTTTAAGTAAGTTTTATGAAGATCTATGGGGTAGAATGCATGTTTAGCTTATGGTTAGGTTTATGAGTTTATGTTGTGTTTTTGAGCAATGTGGCTTGCAAATGCATGTTTGATGTGTTGTAGATGGGGTTTTAGATAGTTTGAAGCCCCTAGGAGCTGGTATGCTTGTGTATGTGTGTTGTAGAATAGGTTTATGCATGTTTGGATGGTTTGGGAGGCATTTATGCATAGAAGAGCTGAGTTTCTGCCACTAAGGGAGAAACCAGATTCGGCAGTCGAAGGAACTTTCGGCCGCCGAACATGCTTGTGGAAGCAGCCTTCGGCTGCCGAAGCTTGCCCTCGAAAGGAGACTTTCATCTCTGTCTGGGAGTTTCGGCCGCTGAAAGTGCCGCCGAACATGCATGAGTTTCGCCTCTATCTGGGAGTTTCGGCCGCCGAAGGTGCCGCCGAACCTGCCTGACTTTTGGCTCTGGAGGGACTTTCAGCAGCCGAACTTGCCGCCGAAAGTGCCCTGTCCAGCCTTCCTTTGCATGTTTTTGCATGGATGTTTTGAGGTGTTCTAGAGGGTTTTTGGGGGATGTTTTTAGAGTTATGTTCTAGTTGTTTGGTCCCTCATTTGAGTCCACCTGTGTAGGTTCGGACCCGAGGAACCAAGGACCCCAGCAGTGAGTTCAGCTGCTTCTGAGTCAGTAGAGCTTCAGCCAGAGGTGAGTGGAATAACTCTTATGCTTTTAAATAAATAAACCAGTTTTAGCATGATTCACGCATCATGAATGCCATGAGATATAATAGGGTGCTTGCATTAGAACTCACGAATATGTTGCATTGC
Organism: Manihot esculenta; assembly: GCF_001659605.2. Taxonomy (NCBI): domain Eukaryota; kingdom Viridiplantae; phylum Streptophyta; class Magnoliopsida; order Malpighiales; family Euphorbiaceae; genus Manihot; species Manihot esculenta. The sequence continues at coordinate 24,703,862 of NC_035168.2, forward strand.
ATAATATGTTGATGATGAGGATGAATGTTGAATGATCCTTTAGTCCTCATATGTTATGATATGATGATGATACGGTACGGAAGACCAGTGAGGCCCATTCTACGCCCCTGGCACCATGTAAGAGAAAGACCAGTGAGGCCCATTTTACGCCCCTGGCGCAGTTGGAATGTTATATTATGCTATGTTATGATTATGTAAGAGAAAGACCAGTGAGGCCCATTCTACGTCCCTGGCACAGTTGGACCATGTAGAGGACTATTGGTGACAAATTCATCCTTGATGTGATTAGCTGTGATGTGATGCATTTCATGTTATCATATGTTTCAAATGTTTTATTATTCTGCTCACTGGGCTCTTGTAACTCACCCCTCTCCCTTAATCCCCAGGCTTGCAGGTACAGGGTAGACCAGGAGGTCAGCAAGAGTAATGAAGTCTTATGTATGTAATAGCTAGAATGTGGACATGACGAATTTGTAGAATCATGTAATGTAAAAGGACAGTATAGATATGTAATGTAATGATGTTTAAGGATGTTAGAAGTGTGCTTGACCATAGTATGTTGTTATCCCTTTTAATACATGATATCATATGTTTTTATGATGTATATGTAAACCAACTCAACTCATGTTATGCCACCCATTGGGGGCATTGATGAGGTCCCACAGAGGGGCCAATGTTTATGATTACGTTTATGTTCAGTGCATGCACAGGTTGAGTTTGGTGTATGAGAGAATGAAAGAAAAGTTTTAATTTTTATGTATGTTGTTGATCATGTATGGGATTAATCAGGTTCACAGGATGCATGTTAGGCTTGCTACGGGTCCCGGCGGCCTTAAGCCGACCTGGATCCTAGCGCCGGTAGCGGTCTGATTTTCGGGTCGTTACAGAATGGTATCAGAGCCCTAGGTTCATATGGTCGGACCTAGAGTGTTGGGCTCATAGATGTTATAGTAGGTCAAGCACAATAGGAAGATCATGTCCACTAGGATAGGATGTAGAGTCCTGTCTTGATTGATGATGTGAAATGCCATGATTATATACATGCGCATTAGTGATATGGTATGTATGTGATGAGGGTTCATGTGTGCCCACATGAACCATATGATGCTAATGTTTGCTTGTTATGTGCTGTTTTTCAGAAAACAGGATGAGAGGAACTCGTCGATCTGCACGATTGACTGGAGTGCCACCTGAGGATGAGGGCATGAGCGCCCGTCCTCCTACATTGCCTAGGGCAATGTCTAGTAGGTCTAACAGAGAAAGAGCAGTAAGAGACCCTAGAAGGTCTCTGGATCTGGGTAGGAGCAGATCAGTTAGGGGAACAGTTCAGGGAGGAATGTCAGAAGACATGGGGGATGATATGGATGTAGAGCAGAGGAGGGATGGCAGTTTGGGAGTTAGCATGTCAGAAGAGGGAATGGGAGAGTCCCAAGGAGGCACTCAGGCCTCGGGATTTGTTCAGCCACCCCACTACCCACACTTCTCACAAAATCCCGGGTATTTGATGGGAGGTACATCGGATTACCCTAGCTTCACCCCTTATCCCACACAGATGCCATACCCACCCTACTACCCACCATATTCATAATACCCAATGTATCCACCCCCACCTTACTATCCAAATCCAGCAAACCCTACCTCAGAAAATGTTGCACCACCTCCACCATCCACAGAACCAGCAGCCCCAGTTACTCAACCTCCTAGACCTAGCTCAGCCAGTGGGAGCAAGGTCAAGATGACCGACTACATGAAACTGGGTGCTCCTCAGTATGAAAAAGGGGATGACCCATTTGTGTATATTGAAAGGGTTAAGGTGATCACAGATGAGATTGGGGCTGATGACAGTAGAGCCATTCAGATGGCTGGGTTCACGCTTAAGTGCAAGAAGGCACGAGAGTGGTTCAAGAATTATGTGAACCCGAGAGTGGACAGCATGTCTTGGAAAGAGTTTGCAAACGAGTTTGCAGGATGGGCTTTTCCCGATAGTTCAAGGGAGCTGAAGATGATAGAGTTTGAGCAGTTGAGGCAGACCGATGATATGAGTGTAGAGGAGTTCACAGACAGATTCTTGGAGTTGTTGCCATTTGCAGGGCAAAATCTTGACTCGGACCAAAAAAGGTCAAGGAGGTATATCATGAAACTCCACTCCAGATATTCCTCCTTGATCCAGTCAGCGGATAGGGAGAGCTTCCATGCCATAGTGGATATGGCCCGAAAAATGGAGGCCAGTGCCATCGTTCAGGGGACAGTTAAGCAGTCAGTGGCACAGCCTTCTGGTTCTAAGACCCCAGGCTCTTCTTCTTTTAGTGCAGCAGCTTCAGGCAGCAAGAGGTGGAGCAGTACCACCAAGAAGTCGAAGAAGAACAAGTTTTGGAACAAGGTCAAGTCCAGTCTGGGACTAGGGAGTGGCTCGAGCTCTGGTGCGAATAATGCAGTTTCTGCAAAGTGTAGTAGGCCACACAGGGGAGTTTGCTGGGCTGGGACAGCAGCCTGCTTCAAATGCGGGCAGGAGGGACACATGGCTCGGGAGTGTCCTAGGGCAGCTTTTGGAGCACAGTCTCAGCAGATAGCTTCTGGCAGTGTGGCTCAGCCAGCAGCTCCAGCCACGACTCAGGCCAGTGGCAGAGGTAGAGGGAGAGGAGCAGCCTCTTCTTCAGCGGGTTTCAGAGGTGAAGGTCCATCAGCTCCAGCATGGATCTTCACGATGACTCAACAGGAGGCAGATGCATCTAACACCGTGGTGGCAGGTAACTTAGTCATTGGTTGTTCAGATGTGTATGCCTTGATGGACCCTGGTGCATCTCATTCTTTTATTGCTCCAAGAGCCGTTCAGAGGTTGGGGTTGATGATCTCTGAGTTAGAGTGTCATCTCTGGGTCAGTGGACCCAAGTGTGATCCATTAGTGGCAGAGTCGGTCTGCCAGTGCAGTCCAGTCTTTGTTGAGGGAAGATGCCTTTCCGCCGACCTGGTGGTTCTAGACTTGACAGATTTTGACGTCATTCTAGGTATGGACTGGTTATCTACCCATGGTGCTACCTTGGACTGCAGGGACAAGGTAGTCAGGTTCAGAGATCAGGATGGGTCAGAGGTTGTCTTCAGGGGAGACAGGAGGGGTACACCTAGAGGTCTGATATCAGCTCTTCAGGCTCGTAGGTTGCTTAGGAAGGGATGTCAGGGGTATTTGGCTCATGTGAGAGATCTTAGCAGTCAGGTTAGAGAGCCCGCCTCGGTGCTAGTGGTTAGAGAGTTTCTAGACGTCTTCGCAGACGAGCTGCCAGGTTTACCACCTGCTAGGGAGATAGAGTTCGAGATAGAATTGATGCCTGGAACCCGACCGATCTCTATCCCTCCCTACAGGATGGCTCCAGCTGAGTTGAAGGAATTGAAAGAACAGTTGCAAGAGCTGATAGAAAAGGGCTTCATCCGACTGAGCACCTCACCTTGGTGTAATACCCGGCTAGACTCCGGTATACGGGATTCCTACCGTCCGGTGGAATCTTGGATGTCGAAGGCCTCTAGAAGGGTAAGAACCATATTTTTATAAAATGTTTTAATGTATTTTATGTTTTAAGCAGGAAAGGAAATGAGTTTTTGCATGAAAATAGCATTGGAGGAAAACTCATGTCACAGCAGGAGGCAGATGCATCTAACACCGTGGTGGCAGGTAACTTAATCATTGGTTGTTCAGATGTGTATGCCTTGATGGACCCTGGTGCATCTCATTCTTTTATTGCTCCGAGAGCCGTGGGGAGGTTGGGTCTGATGACTTCTGGGTTAGAGTGTCCTCTCTGGGTCAGTGGACCCAAGTGTGATCCATCAGTGGCAGAGTCAGTCTGCCAGTGTAGTCCTGTGTTCGTTGAGGGAAGATGCTTGTCCGCCGACCTAGTGGTTCTAGATTTGACAGACTTTGACGTCATTCTAGGGATGGACTGGTTATCTACCCATGGTGCTACCTTGGACTGCAGGGACAAGGTAGTCAGGTTCAGAGGTCAGGATGGGTCTGAGGTTGTCTTCAGAGGAGACAGGAGGGGTACACCTAGAGGTCTGATATCAGCTCTTCAGGCTCGTAGGTTGCTCAGGAGGGGATGTCAGGGGTATTTGGCTCATGTGAGAGAGCTTAGCAGTCAGGTTAGAGAGCCCGCCTCGGTGCCAGTGGTTAGAGAGTTCTTAGATGTGTTCCCAGACGAACTGCCAGGTTTACCACCTGCTAGGGAGATAGAGTTCGAGATAGAACTGATGCCTGGAACCCGACCAATCTCTATCCCTCCCTACAGGATGGCGCCAGCAGAACTGAAAGAGTTGAAGGAGCAGTTACAGGAGCTGGTAGACAAGGGCTTCATCCGACCGAGTACCTCACCCTGGGGTGCTCCAGTTTTGTTTGTGAGAAAGAAGGATGGATCCCTTAGACTTTGCATCGACTACAGGCAGTTGAACAAAGTCACTACCAAGAACAAGTATCCATTGCCAAGTATCGACGATCTATTCGACCAGCTAGCAGGAGCAGGTTGTTTCTCCAAAATAGATCTGAGATCTGGGTATCATCAGCTGAGGATCAGAGAAGAAGATGTGCCAAAGACAGCTTTCAGGACCAGATATGGGCATTTTGAGTTCCTTGTGATGCCGTTCGGGTTAACCAACGCCCCTGCAGCATTCATGGATCTCATGAACAGAGTGTTTAGCCAGTACTTGGATCACTTCGTTATTGTCTTCATAGATGATATCTTAGTGTATTCCAGGAGTGCAGAGGAGCATGCCCATCATCTGAGGATGGTTCTACAGACCTTGAGGGAGCATGGCTTGTATGCCAAGTTCTCCAAGTGTGAGTTCTGGCTGAGGAGCATTTCATTCTTGGGGCACGTGGTGTCAGAGTCAGCCAGAGGTGAGTGGAACTAAACTTAATCTTTTAAATTGAGAAATTAAATGTTCTATCATGTTTCATGCATCATGATTATGCGATAGGATGATTGCATTAGTTTTCACGAATATGCCGCATTGCATCGATTGTTGTGGATGTGGGTGAATGTTGGATGACCCAATTAGTCCATGACAGGAAGACCAGGACCCCATTCTACGGCCTGGCACAGAGTAAGGAAAGACCAGGACCCCATTCTACGGCCTAGCACGGTTATGGGACTCGAAGACCAGGAGCCCAGAGGAGGCCCTGGGACAATGGTAAGTAATGTATGTTATGACAGGAAGACCAAGACCCCATGCTACGGCCTGGCACAGAGTTAGCTTGGACTAATTGGTGATAAGTTCACCCAACCCTTATGTGAATTGTCTGTGTTATGATGCATTTCATAGAGCATAGTGTTAATATGTTTTATAGTTCTGCTCACTGGGCTTTTAGCTCACCCCTCTCCCTTTACCCCCAGGCTTGCAGGTACAGTATAGAGCAGGAGTCCGGATAGAGTAAAGAAGTCATGTTTATGTAATAGCTAGCAATGGACATGATCAAATTGAAATGTAATGTCTTTATCAGTATAGATATGTAATGAGATGTTATTTATGGATGTTAGCGGCGTGCTTGACCATAGATTGTTGCTATCCCTTTTAATACATAATCTTAGAGTTTTTTTATGATGTTTATGTAAACCAACTCAACATATGTTATGTCACCCATTGGGGGCACGGATGAGATCCCACAGAGGGATCAATGTTATGTTAATATATATGCACAGGTTGAGTTTGGTTGATGTATTTGGAAAGAAAAGTTTTAAATTTTATGTATGTTGTTGATCATGTATGGGATTATACAGGTTACAGGTTATATGTCAGGCTTGCTACGGGTCCCGGCGGCCTTAAGCCGATCTGGATCCTAGCGCCGGTAGCGGTCCGATTTTCGGGTCGTTTTACTTGGGGTGCACCAGTTTGTTTATGAGAAAGAAGGATGGATCCCTTAGGCTTTGTATCGACTACAGGCAGTTGAACGAAGTCACTACCAAGAATAAGTACCCGTTGCCTAGGATCGACGATCTATTTGACCAGATAGCCGGAGCAGGTTGTTTCTCCAAAATAGATCTGAGATCGAGGTACCATCAGCTAAGGATAAGGGAGGAGGATGTGCCGAAGATAGCCTTCAGGACCAGATATGGGCATTTTGAGTTCCTTGTAATGCCGTTCGGGTTAACCAATGCCCCTGCAGCATTCATGGATCTCATGAACAGAGTGTTTAGTCAATACCTGGATCACTTTGTTATTGTCTTCATAGATGATATCTTGGTGTATTCCAGGAATGCAGAGGAGCATGCCCATCATCTGAGGTTGGTTCTGCAGACCTTGAGGGAACATGGCTTGTATGCCAAGTTCTCTAAGTGTGAGTTCTGGCTGAGGAGCATTTCATTCTTGGGGCACGTGGTGTCAGAAAATGGGATAGAGGTGGACCCCAAGAAGGTAGAAGCTGTGGCTAACTGGCCTAGACCTACTTCAGTGACAGAGATCAGGAGTTTCTTGGGTTTGGCAGGTTACTACAGGAGGTTCGTCCAGGACTTCTCAAAAGTTGCAGCTCCTCTGACCAAGTTAACCAGGAAGAATCAAAAGTTTGTGTGGACCGACCAGTGCGAAGAGAGTTTTGAAGAGCTTAAGAAGAGGTTGACTTCAGCACCAGTGTTAGCTCTGCCATCTAGTGATGAGGACTTTACAGTCTTTTGCGATGCGTCCCGTGTGGGACTGGGTTGTGTACTAATGCAGAATGAGAGGGTGATTGCTTATGCTTCTAGACAGCTGAAGAAGCACGAGTTAAATTACCCCACGCATGACCTAGAGATGGCAGCAGTAATCTTTGCACTCAAGATGTGGAGGCACTACCTCTATGGGGTAAAATGTGAGATCTTTACAGATCATAAGAGCCTGCAGTACATCCTGAGTCAAAGAGATTTGAATTTGAGACAGAGGAGATGGGTAGAGCTGCTGAGTGACTATGATTGCAAGATTCAGTATCATCCGGGTAAGGCGAATGTTGTGGCAGACGCCCTAAGCCGGAAGTCACTAGGCAGTCTATCCCACATCACGGCAGAGAGGAGACCAGTGGTGAAGGAGTTTTACAAGCTCATTGATGAAGGTCTACAGTTGGAGTTGTCTGGTACAGGTGCTTTAGTGGCCTAGATGAGAGTGACACCTGCGTTTCTGGAGCAAGTGGCTCAGAAACAGCATGAGGACCCGGATTTAGTGAAGATTGCCAGGACTATTCATTCAGGCAAAGATAGTGAGTTCAGATTTGACAACAAGGGGATCCTCCGCTACGGGAGTCGATTATGTGTACCAGATGACATAGGGCTAAAAGGAGACATTATGAGAGAGGCTCATAATGCAAGATACAGCGTTCACCCCGGAGCCACCAAGATGTATCAAGATCTGAAGAAGGTTTATTGGTGGCCAGCTATGAAGAAAGAAGTGGCACAGTTTGTGTCAGCCTGCGAAGTGTGTTAGAGGGTGAAGCTGGAACATCAGAAGCCGACTGGAATGCTTAACCCGCTACCTATTCCAGAGTGGAAATGGGAGAATATAGCTATGGACTTCGTAGTGGGGTTACCGGCGGCGTCCAACGGATTGGACTCCATATGGGTGATTGTGGACAGACTCACCAAATCTGCTCACTTCATCCCTGTCAGGAGTGGCTATTCTGTGGACAAGTTGGCGCAGGTGTATGTTGATGAGATCGTCAGGCTGCATGGGGTTCCTGTTTCAATAGTGTCTGATAGAGGGCCCTAGTTCACCTCCAGGTTTTGGCGGAGTCTGCAGAATGCCATGGGTACTAGATTGGATTTCAGTACTGCCTTCCACCCCTAGACTGATGGACAGTCAGAAAGGACCATCCAGACTATCGAGGATATGCTCAGAATATGTGTGCTGGACTTTGGCGGTTCTTGGAGGTAGCATCTACCTTTGGTGGAGTTTGCCTACAATAACAGCCATCATGCTAGCATCGGGATGGCTCCATATGAAGCTTTATACGGAAGGAAGTGCAGGTCACCTGTTTGCTGGGAGGAAGTTGGAGAGAAGGCCTTAGCAGGGCCTGAGCTAGTAGAGATTACCAGCAGGGTGGTACCCATAATCAGAGAAAGGATCAAGACTGCTGTAAGCAGACAGAAGAGTTATGCAGACATCCGCAGACGGCAAGTAGAGTTTCAGGAGGGGGATCTGGTATTGCTCAAGGTGTCTCCAATGAAAGGAGTGGTTCGCTTTGGGAAGAAAGGTAAACTAGCCCCACGATACATCGGACCCTTTGAAGTCTTGCAAAAGATTGGGAATGTGTTGTACAAGCTGGATTTACCTGCTTCAATGGAAAGAATCCATCTGGTTTTCCATGTTTCCATGTTGAGAAAGTTCGTGTCAGATCCGGGCAAGGTTCTTAGTGAGCCTGATGTGGAGATCTAAGAAGATCTCACCTATGTTGAGCAGCCAGTACGGATCCTAGACACCCAGATCAGAAAGCTGAGAAACAAGGAAATCCCGATGGTGAAAGTCCTTTGGAACCACCACAATATGGAAGAGTGCACTTGGGAGACACGGGAGTCCATGCTCCAGCAATACCCTTATCTTTTCTGAGGTTAGTTCCTTGTGAGTTTTATGTGCTTTGTATGTGTGATATGTGTATGCCATGCTATGTGCTAGTTGAGGAACATTCGGGGACGAATGTTCTTAAGGGGAGAGAATGTAATACCCGGCTAGACTCCGGTATCGGAATTCCTACCGTCCGGTGGAATCTCGGATGTCGGAGACCTCTAGAAGGGTAAAACCATGTTTTCATAAAATGTTTTAATGTGTTTTATGGTTTTAAGCAAGATGGAAATGAGTTTTTGCATGAAAATAACCTTGGAGGAAAACCCAGGTTCGGCCGCCGAACCTCAAGTTCGGCCACCGAACATGCAGGCATTTTTCGGTGTGCCTTAGGCCCCCGAAGGCATAAGTGAGGGAAGTTCAGGTTCGGCCGCCGAACCTCAAGTTCGGCCGCCGAACATGGCATGCATGCGGAGGCACGTTCGGCCCCCGAACGTGGCCTGGCCAGCCACTATAAAAGGGTCCCTTAGCCGAAATGGGCGAGCTTTTCTCCCCATTTTCGGCCAAGGTAAGCTCTCCGCCATCCCTCACCAATCTTTGAGTTCTTCCTTCAAATCTTTCACGATTTTCACAAGTTTTCATCTTGTTTTGAAGATTTTCAAGTTTTGAGCAAGTTTTGAGCTTGGAGACCCAAGGAAGTTGAAAATCTCCCATCTCCAAGATTAGGTCGTCTCTCTCTCGATCTTCAAGAGGTAAGAGCCGATCTTAAGCTCATTGCATGTTTTAAGTAAGTTTTATGAAGATCTATGGGGTAGAATGCATGTTTAGCTTATGATTAGGTTTATGAGTTTATGTTGTGTTTTTGAGCAATGTGGCTTGCAAATGCATGTTTGATGTGTTGTAGATGGGGTTTTAGATAGTTTGAAGCCCCTAGGAGCTGGTATGCTTGTGTATGTGTGTTGTAGAATAGGTTTATGCATGTTTGGATGGTTTGGGAGGCGTTTATGCATAGAAGAGCTGAGTTTCTGCCACTAAGGGAGAAACCAGGTTCGGCAGCCGAAGGAACTTTCGGCCGCCGAACATGCTTGTGGAAGCAGCCTTCGGCTGCCGAAGCTTGCCCCCGAAAGGAGACTTTCGTCTCTGTCTGGGAGTTTCGGCCACCGAAAGTGCCGCCGAACATGCATGAGTTTCGCCTCTGTCTGGGAGTTTCGGCCGCCGAAGGTGCCGCCGAACCTGCCTGACTTTCGGCTCTGGAGGGACTTTCGGCCGCCGAACCTGCCGCCAAAAGTGCCCTGTCCAGCCTTCCTCTGCATGTTTTTGCATGGATGTTTTGAGGTGTTCTAGGGGGTTTTTGGGGGATGTTTTTAGAGTTATGTTCTAGTTGTTTGGTCCCTCATTTGAGTCCACCTGTGTAGGTTCGGACCCGAGGAACCGAGGACCCCAGCAGTGAGTTCAGCTGCTTCTGAGTCAGTAGAGCTTCAGCCAGAGGTGAGTGGAATAACTCTTATGCTTTTAAATAAATAAACCAGTTTTAGCATGATTCACGCATCATGAATGCCATGAGATATAATAGGGTGCTTGCATTAGAACTCACGAATATGTTGCATTGCATAATATGTTGATGATGCGGATAAATGTTGAATGATCCTTTAGTCCTCATATGTTATGATATGATGATGATACGGTACGGAAGACCAGTGAGGCCCATTCTACGCCCCTGGCACCATGTAAAAGAAAGACCAGTGAGGCCCATTCTACGCCCCTGGCACAGTTGGAATGTTATGTTATGCTATGTTATAATTATGTAAGAGAAAGACCAGTGAGGCCCATTCTACGCCCCTGGCACAGTTGGACCATGTAGAGGACTATTGGTGACAAATTCATCCTTGATGTGATTAGCTGTGATGTGATGCATTTCATGTTATCATATGTTTCAAATGTTTTATTATTCTGCTCACTGGGCTCTTGTAGCTCACCCCTCTCCCTTAACCCCCAGGCTTGCAGGTACAGGGTAGACCAGGAGGTCAACAAGAGTAATGAAGTCTTATGTATGTAATAGCTAGAATGTGGACATGACGAATTTGTAGAATCATGTAATGTAAAAGGACAGTATAGATATGTAATGTAATGATGTTTAAGGATGTTAGAAGTGTGCTTGACCATAGTATGTTGTTATCCCTTTTAATACATGATATCAGATGTTTTTATGATGTATATGTAAACCAACTCCACTCATGTTATGCCACCCATTGGGGGCATTGATGAGGTCCCACAGAGGGGCCAATGTTTATGATTACGTTTATGTTCAGTGCATGCACAGGTTGAGTTTGGTGTATGAGAGAATGAAAGAAAAGTTTTAATTTTTATGTATGTTGTTGATCATGTATGGGATTAATCAGGTTCACAGGATGCATGTTAGGCTTGCTACGGGTCCCGGCGGCCTTAAGCTGACCTGGATCCTAGCGCCGGTAGCGGTCCGATTTTCGGGTCGTTACAATTAGCTTTAGAAACTTATTATCTGCTTTTACCTTTTAGCTTAATATTAGAATTGAATAATTGTTATTATATTGTAATACTTTGCAGAAATATTATTTCGATTTCATTTTTTAGCCTTAAATAATGGATACAAGTTTATTATTGAGAATAATACTTATTTTTTTTTTATGATAAAGGAGTTTATTTCTGGCTTGGTCTTAGAATTGAATAATTATTATTATGTTATAATACTTTGCAAAAATATTATTTTAATTTCATTTTTTAGCCTTAAATAATGGATTCAAGTTTATTATTGAGAACAATACTTCTTTTATAATAAAGGAGTTTATTATGAAACTGAAATTTGTATAGATGGTCTATATAATATTTGTTCTAAAAAGCCTATTCTCAATATAGAAGAGACTCAAATTAGATAATCAACTTCCATCTCAATTTTTACATTGTAGAATTGGTCATATAAATAAAACAATAACCACAAAGTTACATAAAGATGGATATCACGATCCATTTGATTATGAACCATAAAGAACTTGTGAAGCTTATTTGATGGGTAAAATGACCAAAACACCTTTTAAAGAAAAAGGTAAACAGACACAAGAATTATTGGGTCTTATACATATAGATGTATGTAGACCAATGACTACCTAAGACATAGGTGGGTACACGTATTTTATCACATTCACTGATGACTATACTAGATATGGTTATGTATATCTAATGAAATACAAATCTGAATCATTTGAAAAGTTCAAAAAATTCAAATATGAAGTTGAAAAATAGACTGTAAAAATATTAAATCACTTAGATTTGATCGAGGTGGTGAATATTTAAGTCAAGAGTTTTGTGATTATTTATAGAATGGGATTCTCTCACAATGGACTTCACCTAGAACACCACAACACAATAGAGTTTCAGAAAGGAACAGTCCATGATGAGTCTTGCAGGCTTACCTCTATCCTTTTAGAGAATACCTTGCAAACTACGATATACCTTCTTAATAGAGTTCCATCCAAATTTGTTGATAAGATCCGTATGAGATGTGGACTAACAAAAGGTCAGTCTTATCACACATTAAGATTTGGAGATATGATGCTTATGTGAAGCGTCAGGTATCTGATGAGCTGGGAGCTAAGTCAGATAAATGTAAGTTTGTGGGTATCCAAAAGAAACTATTAGATATGATTTCTATCATTCCATTGAGAAAAGTTATTTGTCTCAAAACATGTTATATTTCTAGAAATGCATTTCTTTTGAAAGAAGCAGTGGGAGTCAGATAGAACTTAAAAAAGTTCAAGGACCACAGACAAACATTCAAATGGAACTAAAACCAGAGACTGTAATGTCTATTGTAGATACACAAGCTGAAATACCACCACAAATATTTGTTAGGACAAGTCGTGCTCCAATAAGGTTAGACCTTCTTGTGGAGACTCATAATAATATTTTACTCATACCTGATGAGCTTAACAGCTATGAAGAGGCAATATTTGACATTTATTCTTCAAATTGGCTTAAAGCAATGAAATTTAAAATGGATTCCATGTACACTAACCAAATACAGACTTTGGTTGATGCACTTGAAGGAACAAAATCCACTGGGTGCAAGTGAGTTTTTAAGAGAAAAACTGACATGGAAGGCAATGTACAATCGTACGAAGTCAGGCTAGTTGCTAAAAGTTACAAACAAAGACAAGGTGTTGACTTTAATGAAACTTTTTCACCAGTAGTTATGCTTAAAATCATAAGGAGTTTACTTGCAATAGCAGCATACCATGATTATGAAATTTTGTAAATGGATGTCGAAATAGCATTCTTGAATGGGAATCTTATTGAGAATGTGTACATGACACAACCTGAAGGTCTTGAATCCATGAAATTTCCTAATAAGGTATGCAAATTGCAAAGGTCCATTTATAGACTGAAGCAAACTTCACGGAGTTAGAACATCCATTTTGATGAGACAGTCAAACAGTTTGATTTTGTTAAAAGTATGGATGAATCTTATGTATATAAGAAAGTTAGTGGGAGTGGAGTTGTATTTCTTATTTTATATGTAGATGACATATTAATAATAAAAAATAATATTTTATTATTATAAATCTATAAAGATTTAGTTTTCTAAGAATTTCTTCATGAAGGATTTGGGAGAAGCCATTAAGATCTATAGAGATAGATCTAAAAGCTTGTTTGCTTATCCAAATCCACTTATATTGACAAAGTGCTAAAACAGTTTAGCATGGAGAGATTTAAGAAAGGATTTCTGACTATGTCACTTGAAGGGACTAATGAACTCAAAGTTCATGGATATTCGGATGCGAATTTTCAATAAGATTTTGATGATAACAAATCTCAATCCGGTTATATTTTTACTATAGATGGTGGAGCGGTAAGTTAGAAAGGTTCCAAATGAGAGATCATTGTAGATTCTATAACAAAAGTCAAGTATGCTTCTGTGTCCTAGACAGCAAAAGAGACAGTTTTGGATTAAGAAGTTCATTTCTGAATTTGGTGTGGTTCCTAGCATTGTTGATCCAATTACAATGAAATATGATAACAATAGAGCCATTGCATAAGTAAAGAAACCCAGGTCTCATTAAAGATCTAAGTATGTACTTTAACAATTACAAATGATTAGAGAGATCATTGAAAGGAAAAATGTGGAGCTAAAGCGGGTTTCACTAATGAGAATCTTAAAGATTCTCTTACTAATGCATTGTTTCAATAGAAACATAATTACCGCAATTATACTTATGTGATAAATTATATGGGTGATTAGCTTTAATGCAAGTGGGAGATTGTTAGTAATATGTCCTACAACCAATCTATTGGTTGTAGTTGGATATTATTTTTCATATATTAAGTGTTTAAATACACTACATAAAGATTGTTATTTATCTTTAGTGTTAAATTGAACCTCGAGTAAAGATAAAGTCCATCGGATTATGTTACTATACAAAGAAAATTCTAATGTAGTTATAATTATGAGATTCCTGTTGTATTTAAGTAATATCTCCAAATGTTCCTAGTCAATGTTCCTTTCATGATTGGATAATGATTAGAGCTGTTAAGACTAATACATATTATATTTTTTCATTTTAGAGAAAACAATTGATCTTATATGTGAGATATCTAGAACTAATATGTAGGTGCTTATTTTATGAATAAGTGTGCTGAATTGACCCGTTTGAGAAATCCCTATGGAATATAACCTGTATCTATAGATTAGTTAAGCGATAGTTGTGTAAGTGATCTTTTGAGTTGAAATCAATAAATAATCTTATATAGGAACTTTTATATTTTGATCCATCTTACACGTTACTTGGTTTATGAGTAACAAATGGGGATGAACTAGATATATTAGGAACTATATGAAGGTATTTATATGATTGAGATAGATTTCATCACCCTAGATTCTCTGCTAGCATTGATCATGAAATTCTTGCATAAGGTGGCATGAAATTAGCAAATAGGATTTAAAATTTTATTTAATTGGTCAATGGCTAATAAATGAGAACTAATATGATTTAATATTATAGATACGTTTCATGTATTAAATATTAAATCGTGACATTTGTGATGAATGGATATTAGTTATACTGGCAAACCATATACTGAAAGGTTAAGTCAAACCACATTTGATATTCCGAATATTTGGGTAGTTTTGACATGTTGCTAGACAATATTCTTGACTTTTAAATCAATTAATTAGTTAATTATATTTGTTACCAATATATTTAGAACTTAATGGATTACACACATAAAGAATTATATGAGAAAATAAAACGAGAAGTTAAATCGAGTAGGACTTGATTGCATATAAATTGATATTGGGATAAAATTGTAATTTGAAAGAATTATGATTTTTATCTAATTAATTAAGTAGGGACTTAATTAAAATTGTCTAATATTTATATGGCTAGTTTATTAAATTTTTGGACCATAGTTACAATTTATTTATCTAATTAGTTAAATAAATAAATATTATTATACTAAAATCCTAGGGTTTTAGTATAAAAGGACATGTTATGGGAACCTATATTATGCTGATAGAACCTTTTTAGAGTCTCTAAAATTCGTAGGAAATAAAGAGAGTTAGCACTCAAAACCTTTCTCCTTCTCAATCACTTAGAATTGTTTTAAGATTTTTCGATAGTTATTCTATATGGATATGGTTAGTGATCGGATACTTGGATAGGTTGTGGTTTGCGACGACCCAATCAAAGCAAACGATCTTGTGTTTTGCTGTAAAGAAATAAAAAATATTTATTTTTTATTTAATTATTATTATTTTTTTCGTTTAAACGTGATTCATGTCGGTGAAAAATTTTATTTTTCTATTTCTTTCGTTGCATTCACTCTGATTGAAACTCAATAGACACTCCTCCGATTGGTCCATCAACTATTTTTAATGATCAATTGGTTGATATTCTTATAAGTGAGCCAGAAGTTTCTTCTACTTTGAGAGATTGAGATAACCCGTTATCTCACTAGTTAATGATTTAATGGATCGACAATTGTGTTTTTATTGTACAATATCTAGGAGTGTTTATTAAAAAAACTGCTTTCTTTTTCACCTAATTAATTGGTAGTTATTTAATAAGTTATACAATAATATCAAGAAAGCCGCTTTCAAAAATTAAATTTAAAATATCCAAATCATAAATGCATTTACTATAGAGCTTTATTTTGAAAGGCTGAGGCTTTGCAAAGTAGTCTGAGAAGGGAAAAAATAATATATTCTCTTTGTTGTCATGAAGGAAAAGTAAAATTACATTTGTTAACTTTTAAAGTTCGGGTACATGTGTTAAAACCTAAAAAATTTAGAATTTTTTTATTATTGTCCCTAATTCTTAATCACAAAATATATTTAATCTTTAATATATATATAATATATATTAATTATAAAGTTTGTTTGTTGATATAAATTTTTGGCAGTAATATATGATGGTGGCATGTTACTTCTACAAAATTGTGGATTTGTGGATATAGGTATGTTATAATAAAATTATAATATTTGTTCTAGTTTATATAGAATTAATTAAAAATCTAAATGTAGATACTAACTCAATTAAAACTGAAATATTGAGAAATAAATCAAACATATTAAAAATTTAGTACGAATTTTCTTTTATAGAATAAAATTTAGTATGATTTTGATTTTAGATATTTTTTTTTTGAAATAAATTCAATTAAACTTCTATATTTTTGCTCAACAGTTAAATATGTCTGATTTAAATTTTTTTACCAATTAATCTCTTATATTTTTATTAAGGATCAAATAAGTTCTAACATAATATAATATAATTTTTAATAAAAAATTAATTTTTTAATAATAAAATATTATTTTTTGTAATTTAGAAGTTAATTTTACTTAAAAGTTAGAACTTATTTAGAATACTAGCTTATTAGAGCACCAAGCAAGGATAAAAACATAAACTGAGGATAGCATATATTTAAAAGTTCAAATCAACATATAAAAGAGCCCCATAAAATAACAATAACAACAAACAAAAAGTTAAAAGGGGAAACAAGGCCTTTATAGCCCAAAATACACAAAAATATCAAGTACTAGAAATTAGGAGACATCCTCATCGTCATCACCCCTATGAAACTCCTCGTTAGCAACATTGGATGCATTTGGGATCATGTTCAAGATTTAGCTATAGTCCTTCTCTGAGTCACGCCAATGAAGCTTTGACATGATAGAACCTTGTAAGTCTATATACATATAAGCTATACGATCATTATTGGCCTCTAGCTTCCTTTTAGCCTCCTTGAACTTAGCTCCTAGAGACAGCCGCTCAGTCTATTTAGCATCCCTCACTAGGGTCAACCCACCAACTTGTGATTGAAGTTGCTCCATCTCAGATTCATTATTTTTGTTAATGTTGTGCAGGTTTCCTAGTTCAATGGTAAGGAGGATATTTTGGACCTGCAGCTCACCATAGGCCCTATGAAGCTTCTGGAACTTTTGCACCCTATCTGAAATATTGTTACAGTCTTCAACCCAAAGCCATCCCATGATGAAAAATTTCATTATCACCTTCATTGTCAAGTTACCTGAAAAAGGAATCTTCTTTGCAATACACTCAACTAAGTAATAGTTATCTGCTACCATATGATAACCCCTCAGTAGGCCATCGAAAGTAAGGGAAGGAGGTACAGGAGGAAGCCCAGTCTCAGCAGAAAAGGAACAAGCTCGATGGAAACATACTCCTAAGAAATTTGGGGAGCAAAAATAGAAGGATTCGATGTTCCTCCAGCAGCCTTTGGCCTCTTTTGGTAGTCAGTCTGGCTAACTCCTTTCCTCCTCTTTTCAGTTACTTTACTAATTCATGATGCATTGTTCTCAGCCATCTCTGTAAAAAAAAAAGGGAAAAAAAAAAAGAAGAAAGAAAGTGACATGGAGCAACTAGCCTTAGATTTTACGGTAGGCTTGGACCGATCCTAACTTTTGCTGCCGACGTCCGATAGAGACCCACGATAGCTTTTTGGAAAGGGAATTTCGAGATGCACAACTTTCAAAAAAGTGACAAAGGCCATAGGCCTAGTCACAAAGTTCGATATGGAAATTCCATCGTTTAGGGGTCAATTTTGTATTTTAATTATTTTTTTGGATATTTTGAGTATTTTTGTAATTTTGCATATTAGGGTTTTGTTTCTATTATAGATAGTCTCCCTTGGCTATTAGAAACTCGCTTTTTAATCTTTGAGAAATTTCAATAAGACTTTTCGTCTTCTAGCCTATCTTTTCTCTTATTTCGTCTTAGCCAAACGATATTAGTTAAAACTTCTGACGGAGTCTAAATAGTCCTTTATCAAATTGGTATCAAAGCAAAGTTCGACAACGACAGATAACCAAGAGGTGCGACTTGCTGCGATTGAGGCATCTTTGGCAGAATTGAGGGAGATGATCGGACAGCTGACCCTGCAGCAGGGAATCCACCAACCCGCTGCCGTCGCACACCCCCAGCCAGTCACCAATCCTGTGGCCGCCAATCCTGTGGTTGCCAATCCTGTGCCTGCAAATCCCCAACAGAACTATCAGGAAGGTTACAAGATCAAGATAGACCTTCAAAACTTTTCTGGCTCGTTGGATGTGGAATCTATTCTTGATTGGCTAGCAGAGGTTGAACGTTTCTTCGAAGTTATGAACGTGGAAGAGAATTGCAAGGTTCCGATTGTAACATCCTCAAACCCATAGCTAGAGTAGTGACATCACTAGGTATGGGTTACGCTATTTCACTACCAGAGCAAGTGGTATTAGGGGAGGTGATAGCTTATCCCGAGCTACTTAGGGGAGGTGCTAGCATAACTCTAAGCTACTAATAACTGAATCATAGAAAACTCAAATAAAGAAACGGACGTATGTAGAAATAAAGTAGACAGTGTGATTAGCAAGTCGGGAACGAGTCACTTTCGAGAGGTGCTTAGGGTTTCCCGACGTGCTTGCTTGAGGTGCTTGTTTAAATCTATCATGCTTACTTAAGTGAAACGGACTTCTAAAGGCTAAAAGCATAATTTAGTAGGTCAATCTATGATTATTGTGTAACAACCCGAAATCGGACCGCTACCGGTACTAGGATCCAGATCGACTTAAGGTCGCCGGGACCCGTAGCAAGCCTAACATATAACCTGTCATACCTGATAAATCCATACATGATCATACATTTACATAAAAATTTTAAAATTTCCAACTACCAACTCGACCTGTGCATGCACTGAAACTGAATAAATAAAACTCCCATACTAGAACCCTCATCAAATGCTCTAGTTGGGTCAACATTACATTAATCAAGCTTGGTTTACATTTCTCAACATAGTGATAAAAACATTTCATAATGAACATGTATCAAAAGGGATTAATCATAACTCTAGGGTCAAGCACAATACTAATTCTCAATACAAAACCGGACAATATCTTACATTACATTACATTATCTTTCATGTCCACAACTAAACTATTACATACATTATGCCTCTACTCTTGCTGACCTCCCAATCTATTATGAACCTGCAAGCCTGGGAAATTAAGGGAAAGGGGTGAGCTACTAGAGCCCAGTGAGCAGAATAGTAAAACAATATATTAAAATTCATGCTTTCATGAAATGCATCACATCACAAACAAATCACATCAAGGATGGAATTGTCACCAATAGCCCTCTACATCATCCAATAGTGTCAGGGCGTAGAATGGGCCTCTGGTCTTTCCCTTAACATAACATAACATAACATTCCAATGTGCCAGGGGCGTAGAATGGGCCTCGACTTGGACCATATTCGTGAATTCTAATGCAAACAACCTAGTATATAACATGGCATTCGTGACGCATGAACATGCTCAAAATTTATTTGCTTTGAAACATAAAGATCCATTCTACTCACCTCAGGCTGACTCTGGAAAGACTTTGAAGCTACTATCTCACTGCTGGGGTCCTCGGTTCCTCGGGTCCGAACCTACACAGGTGGACTCAAATGAGGGACCAAACAAACTCTAACATGACTCTAAACATCTCCCCAAAAACCCCCTAAAACATCATAAAATAATCATAGAAAACATGTAAAGGGAGGCTGAACAGGGCACTTTCGGCGGCAGGTTCGGCGGCCGAAAGTCCCTCCAAAGCCGAAAGTCAGGCACTTTCGGGGGCAGGGTTCGGCGGCCGAAAGTCTGTTCAGAGCCGAAAGTCACCAACCTTCGGCGGCAGGTTCGGCGGCCAAAACTCCACTCTAGAGTCGAAAGTCCAAACTTTCGGGGGCAAGTTTAGGCAGCCAAACCACCTCCACTAGCAAGTTTGGCGGCCGAACATGGTTTCGGCAGCCGAACCTGAGTTCTTCGAGAAGGCAGAACCTAAGCCTCAACATGCATCCAGCCACCCCAATCCTCACAACTCAAACCAACTCATGCAAAAACATGCATAAATACATTCTTAAGCATTTAGGGGCTCAAAACTAGCCTATACCCCAACAACATCAACATTTAACATACAATAACATGCATTTAATCATTTAACTCACATAAACCCTAACATTATCCATCTACTCTAAACATGCATGAAAGCTCTCTAAAACCCCTCAAAACTTTCGTGAAACCTAAAAGAAAGGTAGGATCTCCACTTACCTCTTGAAAATCGAGAGGGGAGGCGATCCAAATTCGGAGATGGGAGAAATCGAGCTCTGAGGTCTCCAAGCTTCAAAACTTCATTTTTTGCTCAAAATCTTCATAACCGAGTTAAGACTTGTTAAAAACTTGAAGGATTTGAGGGAAAACATCAAAATTAACCATGGAAGGGTATGGACTCACTTTTGCCCGAAAGTGGGGAAGAAAACTCGCCCATTTTCGGATAAGGGGCCTTTTATAGGTGGCTGGCCAGACCACCTTCAGGGCCAAAGGTGCTCCCTAAACTGCACCATGTTCGGCGGCCGAACCTGGATTTCCTTCCTTGGTGTTTTTCTTTCGAAAACTCAATTTCTTTCTTACTTAAAACCTTAAAACACATGAAAACATTTTAGAAAAAATATATTTTACCCTTCTAGAGATTTCTGACATCCGAGATTCCACCGAAAAATAGGAATTCCGATGCCGGGAACCAAACAAGCATAACATACATAAACACATAAAAACACATTGACACTAACCTTAAAAGAGATGAGGGTATTGCTGGAGCATAGACTCCTATGTCTCCCAGGTGCATTCTTCTATGTTGTGGTGATTCCAAAGGACTTTCACCATCGGGATTTCCTTATTCCTCAGCTTTCTGACCTGCGTGTCCAAGATCCGCACCGGCTGCTCAACATAGGTGAGATCTCCTAGGATCTCCACATCAAGCTCACTAAGAACCTTGCCCGGATCTGACACGAACTTTCGTAACATGAAAACATGGAAAACCAGATGGATTCTTTCCATTGATGCAGGTAAGTCCAACTTGTACAATACATTCCCGATCCTTTGTAAGATTTTAAAGGGTCTGATGTACCGTGGAGCTAGCTTACCTTTCTTCCCAAAACAAATCACCCCTTTCATAGGAGACACTTTGAGCAACACCAAATCTCCCTCCTGAAACTCTACATGCTTCCTGCGGACATATGCATAACTCTTTTGCCTGCTCATAGCAGTTCTGATCCTCTCTTTGATAATGGGTACTACCCTGCTGGTGATCTCAACTAGCTCAGGCCCTGCCAAGGACCTTTCTCCAACTTCTTCCCAGCAGATAGGTGACCTGCACTTCCTTCCGTACAAAGCTTCATATGGAGCCATCCTTATGCTAGCATGATAGTTGTTATTGTAGGCAAACTCCACCAAGGGTAAATGCTGTCTCCAAGAACCGTCAAAATCTAGCACGCACATTCTGAGCATATCTTCGTCAGTCTGTGGATGGAAAGCAGTGCTGAAATCCAACCTGGTACCCATAGCATTCTACAGACTCCGCCAAAATCTGAAGGTGAACTGGGGTCCCCTATCTGACACTATTGAAACGGGAGCCCCATGCAGCCTGACCACTTCATCAACAAACACCTGCGCCAATTTGTCCACAGAATAGCCACTCCTGACAGGGATGAAGTGAGCAGATTTGGTCAGTCTGTCCACAATCACCCATATAGAGTCCAATCTGTTGGACGTCGCCGGTAACCCCACCACGAAATCCATAGCTATATTCTCCCATTTCCACTCTGGAATCGGCAGTGGATTAAGCATTCCAGCCGGCTTCTGATGTTCCAGCTTCACCCTCTGACATACTTCGCAGGCGGACACGAACTGTGCCACTTCTCTCCTTATAGCTGGCCACCAATAAACTCTCTTCAGATCTTGGTACATCTTGGTGGCTCCAGGGTGAACACTGTATCTAGCATTATGAGCTTCCCTCATAATGTCACCTTTCAGACTCACGTCATCTGGTACACATAATCTACTCCCATAGTGGAGGATCCCCTTGTTGTCAAATCTGAACTCTTCATTCTTGCCTACTTGGACTGCTCTTGCTATCTTCACCAACTCAGGGTCCTCATGCTGTTTCTGAGCCACCTACTCCAGAAACACGGGTGTCACTCTCATCTGGGCTATCAAAGCACCTGTACCAGACAACTCCAACTGCAGCCCTTCATTAATGAGCTTATAGAATTCCCTCACCACCGGTCTTCTCTCTGCTGTAATATGGGATAAACTGCTAAGTGATTTCTGGCTTAGGGCATCTGCCACAACATTTGCCCTACCCGGATGGTACTGAATCTTGCAATCATAGTCACTAAGCAGTTCTACCCATCTTCTCTATCTCAGGTTCAATTCTCTCTAACTCAAGATGTAATGCAAGCTTTTATGATCTGTGAATATCTCACATTTAACCCTATACAAGTAATGCCTCCACATCTTGAGTGCAAAGATCACAGCTGCCATCTCTAGGTCATGTGTAGGATAATTCAACTCATGCTTCTTCAGCTGCCTAGAAGCATAAGCAATTACCCTCTCATTTTGCATCAACACACGACCTAGTCCCACACGGGACGCATCACAAAACACTGTGAAGTCTTCATTACTGGTAGGCAGAGTTAACACTGGTGCTGACGTTAACCTTTTCTTCAGCTCTTCAAAACTTTCTTCACACTGTTCAGACCACACGAACATCTGATTCTTCTTGGTTAATCTGGTCATAGGAGTGGCGATTTTGGAGAAGTCCTGAACAAACCTCCTGTAGTAACCTGCCAAACCCAGAAAGCTCTTAATCTCTGTAACTATAGTGGGTCCAGGCCAGTTAGCTACAGCTTCCACCTTCTTGGGGTCCACTTCAATTCCCTATTCTGACACAACATGCCCCAAGAACGAGATGCTCCTTAACCAGAACTCACACTTGGAGAACTTGACATACAAGCCATGCTCTCTCAGGGTCTGCAAAACCATCCTTAGATGATGGGCATGCTCCTATTGTTAGTGTATATGCCCTAGGCCATTATCTTGGACCTTTTTGTATGTCGTTTTGGTTATTAATAAAAGAGATTTTTATCATTATTATTTGTTTGCATGTTACATAATAATGATTATCATCCCTGGTTACTTATTATTATGTTGATAATAATAAAATATAACTGGTATGATTATTGATTGATAATCATGAGATGATTATGTATATGTTGATATAATTCAATAATCATAAATACTTGTTAGAGAACAAAGTATTGGATGGACCCGTATTGAGATCACTATATGGGTCATTGTCATAAGTGAATCTCAAAATAGTTATGTCTTAATCCTTTGACTTGAGATTGTCATAGTTTCCAACATAAGTACTATTATGTTTTGACATAACCAAACGTTGTCTTTAATCGGATAATCATAAAGGTTATGATTGAGCATAATAGAAATTATGTAGAGGATAATGAACAATCAAGATAGGATTTGTCCCTCTCTATGAGAGAGATATCTTTTGGGCCCCTCGATAAGTGAGACTGAAAAATGCATGGTCGTGCTCAAATAAATTGATAGTGTGATCAATATCATTTGAATTTATCAGTCTACTTAGAGATCGAGAAATCATAAGTTTGAACATTATAAGTTTGACATTGACCATGACTTATGTTCAAACTAGATATCGTGTGACAAAGGGATTAATTCATGTTCTATTTATTAGGTTTTATTGGACTATTGATCCTTATATTAGTTGGATAGTCATAATGTCTTGCTAGAGGCCACTTATGACTTATGGGCCTTGTGGGACTGGGCCTATTGCCAATTAATGTGAGCCTATTGGGTCACACACAAAAGAACGTTGTTGATGTGCTATGTCATATTAATGGGCTAAATGCCCAAAGCCCATTAATATAATTAATAATAATAAAGTGTTATTATTATTAATCAATAATATAATTAATAATAATAATAAAGTATTATTATTATTATTGATATTAATTATTTATTATTATGAGATAATAATATTTAAAAGATCTGCAGTCTATCTGTAAGTGTTACATATAAAGGACTCTATCACATAAGATATTTGAGTATCTGCGAGATTGTGATAGTGGGTTCTGAGCACAACTCTTTTAGGAAAAAAGTTGGTGGAAAACAAAAGACTGAAATATATAAATATTTCTACTACGAATTGTGGGGGTTAGACGACGTTTTGAGAAAACTCAGTATAATAGCTGCAGATTGTGGAGCACATAATCTATCCATCTTTGAGAGAGCTAGCACTCTAGAAGGATAGAAGACGTTCGTGTGGATACCATAGAGGGTGTTCGTTTGAAAAGGCAGCACCATCAGTCCGGCATTGTTTCTTTTGACGAGATTAACAGGTTAGTCTCATATCCATCTTTTGAATTAAACGAAGCACTCGGATTCTGGGAAAGGAAATCAACAGAGATATTATTTTTCTGCTGCGCAACTGGGTTGCAATAATCTCAGGATTTCCCAACAGTGGTATCAGAGCCAGGTTGTGCTTTTCGTTTAAATTAATTATGCCATGATTGATATTATATATGCGATATATGTTTATTAGAGTGGCATGATAATTATGGATGAATGATTGGATCATTTATATAATTTTATGTTAGTTTGAAAATTCAATTAAAATCAATTTCTGGAAATTGTGCTCACGAGGAACACGATTTCTGCGGCCATGTTCAGCCCGAGTACGCCCAATGATGGGCGTCGCGTGATTTGTCACCGGCATTACATACGAGCCGTGCGTAGCAGCCGCATATGTGGCTGCTGAGCTCGTCGTCGGGTGCCTAGATCTACTTGTCGACATGCATGTTGACAAGCTTCTCCAACCATCGCGGGTCTTCATGTTTTCGATGGTTGAAGGCTACCGGTGAAAGGATCGAGTTAGCCAGCGGGATGCGCAATGGTTGCGCGACCCACGGCAAAGCAAGAAATTGCGAGCAGATGAACGATGTCGCGGGTCGTCGGAGCTGGATCGATGGATCGGTAGATGCGCAACCGTTGCGCGTTGGGCTGGCGGCGGTAGTAACTGGTCTAATTGACAGCTGCGAAGAGAGGGCCGCGCGCCGCGGAGGGCCGCGTGCCCAGTGGATCGCCCGATCAGTGGATTTCGTGCCCGTGGGTCGCGCGCCCCGGAGGGCCGCCAGCACCGGCGGATCGCGCGCCTGTGGGTCGCGCGACCAGTGGATCGCGCACTGGCGTGGCGCTCCTCGCGCGCCGGTGGGTCGCGCGCCGGCGGGTTGCGCGACAGTGGGGCGGCAGCTAGGGTTTCTCCTTAGGAAGAAGATGCCCTAATTACAATTCTGCCCTTGGAATAAATAATAATCATAATAATAATAAATTTGAGAAAATAAATTATTTCTTTTAGTCTTTAAATCAGATTTAAATGACTATATTTTATTATTTTATTTTAGTCTTTAAATCAGATTTAAATGACTATATTTTATTATTTTGTCATATGTTAGTATGAGATACTATGCATTATTGTCTATATATATATGTATTCATATAGGATGCTATAATATATATATGCAAGATAAAATAATTAAAATTAAAAGATGAACCCTCACTCTAAAATTTTAAGTTTTAATGCCACCCATATATTAAACACCTATCAAGACTAAGATCACCAAAATGTAGGTTTTGCCAAAGCAAAGTGCATTAGGTTATCCTGGTAAGATAGGATGAGTAATAGTTACTCATTTATTTAATTTTGGTTGAGCTTAATTAGGCTATCAAAATGGTTTTGGGCCTAAGGCATTAGATGGGGTATAACATGCATTTGACATATGATGTCAACACCTCATAATCTAAGAGTTACATTAGATGTAATTGGTAAGGGGTTACCTACCTAAATAACTTAATTCTAAGCGTCATGCCTAAGCTGACTTAGAATTAGGTGAAATATGGATCTTAACCCACTAAAATATTATTATTATTTTGAGGGTTGTATTTTAGTGGGAGATTATTATCACCTTAATATTAATTTACTAAATTAATTATGTTTGCATATTTTTGTAGATAATTATGGCTGCTAATAACAATTCTACCTTATCACTGCGATCTATCCTTGAGAAGGATAAACTGAAAGAAAATGGGACTAATTTTGCTGATTGGTTTAGAAACTTGAGAATTGTTCTCAAGCAAGAGAAAAAGTCCTATGTGCTTGATGAAACTATCCCAAAACCACCTCCTGCTGATGCTACTAATGCTGTTAAGAACAAGCATAAGAAGCACATGGATGATTCTAATGACATTGGATGTCTTATGTTGGGAACTATGTGCCCAGAACTTCAGAAGGATCTGGAGCACCTTGAGGCCTATGAGATGAGTGTCCATCTCAAACAGGCTTTCCAACAGCAAGCTAGGCAGGATAGGTAACCACCATTGCATTGCATGATTGCAAAATGGCTGAAGGTGATTCAGTTAGTGCTCATGTTTTGAAGATGAAAGGCTACATTGATCACCTTGCTAGACTTGGCTACCCTCTGAGTTTAGAACTCTCTACGGATCTGATCTTACATTCTTTGCCCAGCAGTTTTTCTCAATTTTTCATGAACTATAACATGAACAATATGGAGAAATCCATTCCTGAGCTGCATGGGATGCTAAAGACAGCTGAGGTAAATGTCAAGAAAAGGCCTACCCAAATTTTGAATGTCAATAAGGGTAAGCCCATGAAAATAAGGGGAAGCCCAAGTCTAAAGGTGGTAATGGGCTTAAGGGACGAGGCAAGCCTAAATGGCAATCCAAGGCAAAAGTTCCTAAGGAAATAGTTCCTAAGGAATGAATCTGCTTCCATTGCAAGGAACCATGGCATTGGAAGAGAAATTACAAACTCTATTTGGATGAGTGCAAGAAGAAGAAGAGTAGTGAGACTACGAATTCAGGTATTTATGTTATAGATATTAATTTATTTATTTATACTTCATGGGTATTAGATACCGGATGTGGTTCTCACATTTGTACAAATGTGCAGGGTCTCAAAAGGAGTAGAAAACTGAAAAAGGGCGAAGTGGACCTACGTGAAGGCAATGGAGCAAAAGTTGCTGCCATAGCTGTAGGGACATATGAACTTGTGTTGCCCAATGGGCTTTTGTTAGTTTTGAACAATTGCATATCTAAGCTCCATAAGTATGGTTTATTAGATTCATTTGATTTTGAATTATTTGAAAATTGTGGATCTTGTTTGCTTGGTAAGATGACAAAGGACCCTTTTACTGGACAAGGTCAAAGGGCTTCAGACTTATTGGGCTTAATACATATAGATGTATGTGGCCCACTAAGCATTAGTGCCAGGGGAGGTTATCAGTACTTCATTACATTCACTGATGATTTCAATAGGTATGACTATGTCTACCTAATGAAGCATAAGCATGAATTTTTTGAAATGTTTAGAACTTTTCAAAATGAAGTACAAAATCAACTTGGTAGAACTATTAAAGTGCTTCGATCTGATCGAGGTGGTGAATATTTGAGCCAAGAGTTTGATGAACGTCTTAGAAACTGTGGAATTGTTTCACAATTAACTCCACCGGGAACTCCACAATGGAATGGTGTTTCTGAAAGGAGAAATCAAACTTTATTAGATATGGTTCGATCTATGATGAGTCAAATGAATCTCCCTTTATCGTTTTGGGGTTATGCCTTGGAAACAGCTTCATTCATTTTAAACCGAGTACCATCAAAAGTGGTTGAAAAGACACCATATGAGTTATGGACTGGGAAAATGCCCAGTTTGTCTTTCCTTAAGATTTGGGGTTGTGAACCTTATGTGAAACGCCCAATTTCAGATAAGCTAGCTCCAAAATCTATCAAGTGCAATTTTGTGGGGTATCCTAAGGAAACCAAAGGATACTATTTCTATATTCCCTTAGAGAACAAAGTGTTTGTTACTCGAAATGGTACCTTTTTAGAAAAGGAATTTATCTCTCAGAGATTCAGTGGGAGTACATTGCGACTTGAAGAAACTCAAGTACCACAAGAGAGCATTGAACCGCTAGTAGAACCACTTTCAGAACCACAAACAGTTGTGGAAACTGAAAAGGTGACATAAGTCCCATGCAGATCTGATAGGACACACCATCAGCCTGAGAGATATGGATTTCTCATGACTGACAGTCGTGAACTTTTGCTCGAGGATGTGTACATGACACAACCTAAGGGTTTTGTAATCCCTAAGAATTCTGGAAAGATTTGCAAGCTTCAGAGATCCATTTATCGATTGAAGCAAGCTTCTCGGAGCTGGAATCTTCATTTTGATGAGACAGTCAGGGACTTTGGATTCATCAAAAATGAAGATGAACCTTGTGTTTACAAGATGGTTAGTGGGAGTGCAGTTGTGTTTCTAGTCCTATATGTGGATGACATATTACTCATTGGAAATGATATCCCTACCTTGCAAAAGGTTAAGACTTGGTTAGGGAATTCTTTTTCAATGAAGGACTTAGGTGAGGCCGCATATATCCTTGGTATTAAGATCTATAGGGATAGATCCAAGAGGATAATCGGTCTGAGTCAAAGTACTTATATTGACAAGGTGCTGAAAAGGTTCAGCATGCAAGATTCCAAAAGAGAATTCTTGCCCATGTCTCATGGTATTCATCTTAGCAAGAATCAATGTCCTATGACATCTGATGAGCGTGAATGGATGAATAAGATCCCTTATGCTTCTGCTATTGGATCTATCATGTATGTCATGTTATGTACTAGATCAGATGTCTCATATGCCTTGAGCACAACAAGCAGATATCAGGCAGATCCCGGTAAAAGTCATTAGACAGCTGTTAAGAATATTCTAAAGTACCTTAGAAGGACTAAGGATGCATTCCTAGTTTATGGAGGATTGGAAGACGAGCTAGTTGTAAGTGGTTACACAGATGCTAATTTCCAAACCGACATAGATGATTTCAGATCGCAGTCAGGATTCGTATTCACTTTAAATGGTGGAGTTGTTAGTTGAAAAAGTTTCAAGCAGAGTACTGTAGCAGATTCTACAATAGAAGGTGAGTATATAGCAGCATCAGATGCAACTAAAGAGGCTGTCTGGATGAAGAAGTTCATCACAGAGTTGGAAATGGTTCCCAGCATTGCAAAACCTATGGACCTTTATTGTGGTAATAACGGTGCCATAGCATAGGCAAAGGAGCCCAGATCTCACCAGAGATCTAAACATATACTCAGGCGATATCACCTTATTCGAGAGATCATTGATAGAGAAGATATCAAAATATGCAAAGTAGACACAAATGACAACATTGCAAATCCACTGACCAAGCCTCTTTCACAGGTCAAGCATGATCAGCACACTAGGTCTATGGGTATTAGATACTTATATGATTAGGCCTAGTGCAAGTGGGAGATTGTTAGTGTATATGCCCTAGGCCATTATCTTGGACCTTTTTATATGTCGTTTTGGTTATTAATAAAAGAGGTTTTTATCATTATTATTTGTTTGCATGTTACATAATAATGATTATTATCCCTGGTTACTTATTATTATGTTGATAATAATAAAATATAACTGGTATGATTATTGATTGATAATCATGAGATGATTATGTATATGTTGATATAATTCAATAATCATAAATACTTGTTAGAGAACAAAGTATTGGATGGATCCGCATTGAGATCACTGCATGGGTCATTGTCATAAGTGAATCTCAAAGTAGTTATGTCTTAATCCTTTGACTTGAGATTGACATAGTTTCCAACATAAGGACTATTATGTTTTGACATAACCAAACATTGTCTTTAATCGGACAATCATAAAGGTTATGATTGAGCATAACAGAAATTATGTAGAGGATAATGAACAATCAAGATATGATTTGTCCCTCTCTATGAGAGAGATATCTTCTGAGCCCCTCGATAAGTGAGACTGAAAAATGCATGGCCGTGCTCAAATGAATTGATAGTGTAATCAATATCATTTGAATTTATCAGTCTACTTAGAGATCGAGAAATCATAAGTTTGAACATTATAAGTTTGACATTGACCATTACTTATGTTCAAACTAGATATCGTGTGACAAAGGGATTAATTCATGTTCTATTTATTAGGCTTTATTGGACTATTGATCCTCATATTAGTTGGGTAGTCATAATGTCTTGCTAGAGGCCACTTACGACTTATGGGCCTTGTGGGACTGGGCCTATTGCCAATTAATGTAAGCCTATTGGGTCACACACAAAAGAATGTTGTTGATGTGCTATGTCATATTAATGGGCTAAAAGCCCAAAGCCCATTAATATAATTAATAATAATAAAGTGTTATTATTATTAATCATTAATATAATTAATAATAATAATAAAGTGTTATTATTATTATTGATATTAATTATTTATTATTATGAGATAATAATATTTAAAAGATCTGCAGTCTATCTGTAAGTGTTACATATAAAGGACTCTATCACATAAGATATTTGAGTATCTGCGAGATTGTGATAGTGGGTTCTGAGCACAACTCTTTTAGGAAAAAAGTTGGTGGAAAACAAAAGACTGAAATATATAAATATTTCTACTACGAATTGTGGGGGTTAGACAACGTTTTGAGAAAACTCAGTCTAATAGCTGCAAATTGTGGAGCACATAATCTATCCATCTTTGAGAGAGCTAGCACTCTAGAATGATAGAAGACGTTCGTGTGGATACCATAGAGGGTGTTCGTTTGGAAAGGCAGTACCATCAGTCCAGCATTGTTTCTTCTTGACGAGATTAACAGGTTATTCTCATATCCATCTTTTGAATTAAACGAAGCACTCGGATTCTGGGAAAGGAAATCAACAGAGATATTATTTTTCTGCTGTGCAATTGGGTTGCAATAATCTCAGGATTTCCCAACACCTCTGCATTTCTGGAATACACTAAGATATCATCAATGAAGACAATAACAAAGTGATCCAGATACTGGCTAAACTCTCTGTTCATGAGATCCATGAATGCTGCAGGGGCATTGGTCAGCCCAAACGACATTACTAGGAACTCATAATGCCCATATCTGGTCCTGAAAGCCGTCTTCGACACATCTTCTTCTCTTATTCTCAGCTGGTGGTACCCGGATCTCAGATCTATCTTGGAAAAACAACCTGCTCCTGCTAGCTGGTCAAATAGATCGTCGATCCTAGGTAACAGATACTTGTTCTTGGTAGTGACTTTGTTCAACTGCCTGTAGTCGATACAAAGTCTTAAGGATTCATCCTTCTTCTTTATAAACAACACTGGAGCACCCCAAGGTGAGGTACTCGGTCGGATGAAACCCTTGTCTACCAACTCTTGCAACTGCTCCTTTAGCTCCTTCAACTCTGCGGGTGCCATCCTGTAGGGAGGGATAGAGATTGGTCTGGTTCCAGGCATCAATTCTATTTCAAACTCTATCTCCCTAGCAGGTGGGTAGTCCTGGAAGCTCATCTGGAAAGACATCTGGAAACTCTCTGACCACGGGCACTGAGGTGGGCTCCCTAACCTGACTTTCCAGCTCTCTCACATGAGCTAGAAACCCTCGACAACCTCTCCTGAGCAACCTACGAGCCTGTAGAGCTGATATCAAACCTCTAGGCGTACCCCTCCTGTCTCCTCTGAAGACAACCTCTGACCCATCCTGATCTCAGAACCTGACTACCTTGTCTCTGCAGTCCAAGGTAGCACCATGAGCAGATAGCCAATCTATACCTAGAATGACATCAAAATCCGTCAAATCTAGAACCACAAGGTCGGCTGGAAGGCATCTACTCTCAACAAATACTGGACTAAACCGGCAGACTGACTCTGCCACTGATGGATCACACTTGGGTCCATTGACCCAGAGGGGACACTCTAACCCAGAGACTATCAAACCCAACCTCTCAACAGCTCTCGGAGCAACAAAGGAATGAGATGCACTAGGGTCCATTAAAGCATACACATCTGAACAACCAATGATGAGATTACCTGACACCACGGTGTTGGATGTGTTCGTCTCCTGCTGTGTCCTGCTGTGTCATAGTGAAGATCCGAGCTGGAGCTGATGGACCTTCACCTCGGGAACCTACTGAAGAAGAGGCTGCCCCTCTCCCTCAGCCTCTGCCACTGTCCTGTGTCATGGCTGGAGCTGCTGGCTGAGCCACACTACCAGAAGCTGTCTGCTGGGATGATGCCATAAAAGGTGCCCTAAGACACTCCCGTGCCATGTGCCCTCTTGCCCACATCTAAAGCAGGCTGTGGTCCCAAACCGACACACTCCCTTGTGTAGCTTGCCACACCTCAAACATTCTGCACCATCTGAACCCGAGCTCGAGCTACCACCGAGCCCCAGACTTGATTTCAAGCGATTCCAAAACTTATTCTTCTTGGCTTTGGCTTTACCCCACTTCTTGCTGCCTAAAGCTGCTGCACTCAGAGAAGAGGGGTCTAAATTTCCCCCACCTGGGGTCTTGGAACCCGAAGACTGTGCCACAGACTGCTTAACTGTCCCCTGAATGATGGCACTAGCCTCCATCTTTCGTGCCTCATCCACAATAGTGTGGAAGCTCTCCCTCTCCGCTACAAGAATTAGGGAGGAATACCTAGAGTGAAGCCTCATGGTATACCTCCTGCACTTCTTCTGATCTGTATCATAAGTTTGCCCCACAAACGACAACAGCTCCAAGAACTTATCTGTAAACTCATCAACACTCATCTCTCCAGTCTGTCTCAACTGTTCAAACTCAATTACCTTCAATTCCCTTGAACTATCAGGGAAAGCCCATCCTGCAAATTCATTAGCAAACTCTTCCCAGGTTAAACTGTCCAATCTTGGGTTCAAGTAGTTTTTAAACCACTCACGGGCCTTTTTGCATTTAAGTGTGAACCCCGCCATCTGAATGGCTCTACAATAATCTGCCCCTAACTCATCTGTAATCATTCTTACTGTCTTCAGATACTCAAATGGATCATCTCCCGTCTTGAACTTGGGAGCATCTAGCTTTAAGTAATCCGTCATCTTAACTCTGCTCCCTCCAGATGAGCTAGGTTTAGGCACTTGGACTTCAGGAGCTACAGGTTCAGGGGGTGGTGGAGGAGGTGCAACATTCCCTTGATTAGGGTTTGTTACATTTGGATAGAAAGGTGAGGGTGGATACATTGGGTATTGGGGGTATGGTGGATAGAAAGGTGGGAAGGCATGAAAGAGAGATAAGGGTTAAAGCTGGGGTGATCCGATGTACCTCCCATCGAATACCCGGGGCCCTGTGGAAAGGGTTGATATTGGGGTGGTTGAGCAAACCCCGAGGCCTGAGTGCCTCCTTGAGATTCTCCCATGCCCTCTTCAGACATGCTTACACCTAAATTTCCATCCCTTCTCTAGTCAACATCCATTTCCTCCCCCTCGGCTGACACTCCACCCTGAACTACTCCCCTTCTGCTTGCATCAAAAGACCTTCTAGGGTCCCTTGACACTCTCTCCCTACTAGATCTGCAGGACATTGCCCTTGGCAATGCAGGGGGACGGGCATCCATGCCCTCACTTTCAGGTGGGACTCCAGTCAATCATGCAGATCGACGAGTACCTCTCATCTTGCTTACTGAAAAACAACACACATCATATAAAATATTAGCATCATATGGTTCATGTGGAAAACACATGAACCCGCATCACATATATAGCATAACATTAATGCACATGCATAAAATCATGGCATTTCACATCATCATTCAAGACAGGACTCCACATCCTATCCTAGTGGACATGATTTTCCTATTGTGCTTGCCCTTCTATGACATATATGAGCCCGACACTCTCTAGGTCCGACCATATGAACCTAGGGCTCTGATACCAATCTGTAACGACCCGAAATCAGACCGCTACCAGCGCTAGGATCCAGATCGACTTAAGGTCGCCGGGACCCGTAGCAAGCCTAACATACAACCTGTCATACCTGATAAATTCCATACATGATCATACATTTACATAAAAATTTTAAACTTTCCAACTACCAACCTCGACCTGTGCATGCACTGAAACAGAATAAATAAAACTCCCATACTAGAGCCCTCATCAAATGCTCTAGTTGGGTCAACATTACATTAATCAAGCTTGGTTTACATTTCTCAACATAGTGATAAAAACATTTCATAATGAACATGTATCAAAAGGGATTAATCATAACTCTAGGGTCAAGCACAATACTAATCCTCAATACAAAACCGGACAATATCTTACATTACATTACATTATCTTTCATGTCCACAACTAAACTATTACATACATTATGCCTCTACTCTTACTGACCTCCCAATCTATTCTGAACCTGCAAGCCTGGGGAATTAAGGGAAAGGGGTGAGCTACTAGAGCCCAGTGACCAGAATAGTAAAACAATATATTAAAATTCATGCTTTCATGAAATGCATCACATCACAAACAAATCACATCAAGGATGGAATTATCACCAATAGCCCTCTACATCATCCAATAGTGCCAAGGCATAGAATGGGCCTCTGGTCTTTCCCTTAACATAACATAACATAACATTCCAATGTGCCAGGGGCGTAGAATGGGCCTCGACCTGGACTTCCATACCATACCATATCATATCATATCGAGGACTAATGGATCATCCAATAACCATCCACATCAACAATAATTAATGCAATGCATCATATTCGTGAATTCTAATGCAAACAACCTAGTATATAACATGGCATTCGTGATGCATGAACATGCTCAAAATTTATTTGCTTTGAAACATAAAGATCCATTCTACTCACCTCAGGCTAACTCTGGAAAGACACTGAAGCTACTATCTTACTGCTGGGGTCCTCGGTTCCTCGGGTCCAAACCTATACAGGTGGACTCAAATGAGGGACCAAACAAACTCTAACATGACTCTAAACATCTCCCAAAAAATCCCCCCTAAAACATCATAAAACAATCATAGAAAACATGCAAAAGGAGGCTAAACAGGGCACTTTCGGCGGCAGGTTCGGCGGCCGAAAGTCTGTCCAGAGCCAAAAGTCACCAACCTTCGGCGGTAGGTTCGGCGGCCGAAACTCCACTCTAGAGCCGAAAGTCCAAACTTGCAGGGGCAAGTTTAGGCGGTGACTCGTGGTTGTTGAAGCCGGTCAAAAATAACCTTTCCGGTTATCAACAATTTTACAACTATAGATAGTGGTGAAAGGATCGAATCCACAGGGAATTGAGAACTTACCTATTTTCCTTATCAAGACTAATAAAATAAACTGAAACAAAAATAAACTGAAAAAGAGATAAACTGAAACGAGATAAAACTGAAAGCAAAATAAACTGAAAGCGAAACAAATTGAAAGCAAAATAAACTGAAAGCAAAACAAACTGAAACGAGATAAAACTGAAAATGAGATAAACTGAAAGCAGAATAAAAATAAATTGCAGTAAAAGTAAAATGGGGGGTTTGAGATTGATTTGATTAACAAACTACTGAAAGCAATTAAAATAAGCGAATAATAAAATAAACTAGAAATAAATAATAAGAAAGCTCTAGTTGATGAATTGGATCCACTTCAGTTGTTGGGATTGATCATTGACACTTAGTTTCTTTTGATTGATTCAATAGATTAGTTATGGAGATGGAAGACGCTTCTCACCACCATGTCTCTCCTTATGATTAAACCAATTAGGGAACGTCCTCTAATTAATTACTAATTAACAAATTGCCAAGGAACGTCCTTGGGCCTTAGGCATCAAACAATTGTTAATTGCATGAAGAAAGAGAGAGATCCAATCCTAACTACTCAAACGCATGAGATGTTGCTAGATCATACAATTTTCTTGGTTTTTACATCAAGTGTTCTTATGTTTGAATAATTTCAGCAATTATGGACTAAAAATTATCCAAACTAACATATTATTACCTTGCAATCAAGAATCAATTGGCCATATTGATCAAAACAACAAAGCAACAATGGAATTAAGCATGAGATTGTATGTATATTGAATAACAAAAGATAAACAATGTTTGATCAAGTCTCCCAATCCATAAAACAACTAAAGCATCACCTAATCTTCAACTAGAATAAAAGATTTCAGCCTCTCATGGCTGAAACAAAAATCAAAAATAAAAGAAAAGAAGAAAGGTAGAAGAAGAGATATGAATCCCGTAGGTGCCTCCAAGGGAGGCTTGAAAAAGCATGGGGAGACTCCTTATGTGTCTTTTTATACTTGAAAAGTGTTGCCCTAGATGATACTTGCTTCCTAATTAGTGAAGAGGCTGCCCAAGGTGTCAAGAGGTTGCCCAAAAGACTTCAAGAGGCTGCCCAAAATGCCCTTGGTCCAAGATGTGCCATCCATGCACATGTGAGAAGGGAAAAACGTGGGGGCATGTGTTCAAGTGCAAGGAGTGGGGCCTTTGGTCTTTGTTTGCTGCCCAAGTGTCTTCAAGATGCTGCCCAAGGTGTCCAAAACTTGCCTTCACACTCTCCTTGCCGTCCATGCACTAATAAGGAAGGTGGAGCCTCCTTTGCAATTTGAATTTTGAATGTGCAAGGCATGAGGTGGCAAGCATGTGATCTTTGGATTTAGCTTCCTTAATAAGCTGAATTTTGAAATTCAAAATTTGAATATGAATCTTGAAGATTTGAATTTCAAAATACTTTCCTTATTTGGCTCTTCATTTATGGCAACTTGAGACTTGGCTTCTTGAATAAGGAAAAGACTACTTGGAGATTTGAAATTTGAATTTCAAATTGCTTTGGCTGAATGTTCTTTCCTTCTTTGCCACTTTCCTTATTCAGAACTTTCCTTATTTAGCTTCACTTGATTCCAACTTGGCAGGCTTGCTCTCTTTTGCTCCATTTAAGGCAGTTTTAAGGGTATTTTCTCCAAAATGTCCTTTTTCACCATTTTCTACAAAATAATGTCAAGGGCACTAAATTAAGCAGAAATCATGTAAATAATCATCAATAATATCAAGATAAAATGGACTAAAATATGTTCTATCAGGCGGCCAAACCACCTCTACTGGTAGGTTCGGCGGCCGAACATAGTTTCGGCAGCCGAACCTGAGTTCTTCCAGAAGGCAGAACCCAAGCCTCAACATGCATCCAACCACCCCAATCCTCACAACTCAAACCAACTCATGCAAAAACATGCATAGATACATTCTTAAGCATTTAGGGGCTCAAAACTAGCCTATACCCTAACAACATCAACATTTAACATACAATAACATGCATTTCATCATTTAACTCACATAAACCCTAACATTATCTATCTACTCTAAACATGCATTAAAGCTCTCTAAAACCCCTCAAAACTTTCATAAAACCTAAAAGAAAGGTAGAATCTCCACTTACCTCTTGAAAATCGAGAGGGGAGGTGATCCAAACTCAGAGATGGGAGAAATCGAGCTCCGAGGTCTCCAACCTTCAAAACTTCATTTTTTGCTCAAAATCTTCAAAACTGAGTTAAGACTTGTTAAAAACTTGAAGGATTTGAGGGAAAACATCAAAACTAACCATGGAAGGGTATGGACTCACCTTTGCCCGAAAATGGGGAAGAAAACTCACCCATTTTCGGACATGGGGCCAATTATAGGTGGCTGGCCACACCACCTTCGGGGGCCAAAGGTGCTCCCTAAACTGCACCATGTTCGGCGGCCGAACATGAGGTTCGACAGCCGAACCTGGATTTCCTTCCTTGGTGCTTTTCTTTCAAAAACTCAATTTCTTTCTTACTTAAAACCTTAAAACACATGAAAACATTTTAGAAAAAACATATTTTACCCCTCTAGAGGTTTCCAACATCCGAGATTCCACCGGAAAATAGGAATTCTGATGCCGGGGTCAGCTGGGTATTACATATTGAAAGTTGAAAAACTAAATGGAAACATGGTAAAGAGTTTAGTAGGTTAAAATGTGAATATGGAAAGTTAAAAGACAAAATTCAGTTTACCCTCCATGTGTCACCTAACTATGCATGAATAAAATGATAAAGCAAAGTGTAAAGGGGTTGTCTTCTTCTTTCCTTCATGTTGCCGTAGGTCATTCCATTTTCAAGGAAAAAGAATTGCTTTTCTTTCTCCCACCAAATCAACTTCTTTCTTTAACTAAAATTCACCCTAAGATTAAGAGATAAAGGAAGAGCCATATATTGAAAGAATTGAAAAAAAAAAAGTTTAGGGTTCCATATACATCAAGCTTGAAAATCAAAGGTAAGCTTAGAAATGTGTAGAAAATAGTATCTTCTCATTTTTTCATACTTGAATTTGAATTATAAAGCTTTAATTTATAATTTATTCAACCCTTCCCTAAGATATAAATTGACCTAGGTGAAGGAACATCAAAGGGAAAGGAGATAGCTAGAGAATAGAGGAGGAAAAGGAAGAGAAATTCAAGAAAGGTTTGGTGTTTGTATGATTTTCTGTTTTCCTTGATTCTATCATGAATAAGTGAAATTAGGGATTGATTTTACTTGCTGGAAATGTTGCTTTGATTATATAAATATGTTATATGAATGTTAAAATGGTTTTTGAAAGGCTTAGAGTAAAGAAATTTAACATGAGAGCTAAAAGTGCAAACCTGGCAGAATAGGCTGTAACAGGGCAGCTTGTGTTAACAACTTCATAACTTATTATGTATTTATTAAAATTAGGCCTATAAAAGCTGAGACAAAGAGCTAAAACTTTTATGAATTGACTAAATTCTAAATCTACAGGTAAGATGATGAAAATTGCAAGTGAACCTAAACTGGATACAGTGATAGTACATCCGGAACATAGTGTATTTATTATACCATAACTAATTATTTACTCAATGAAATTCATTAAGAACAGTGCCAAATGGATTTTAACAGTATACCTAAAACTTTGTAGAAGACACTTAAGCTTGAATTTGTATGAAAATATATGAATCTGATATGTTTTGTGATACTATAAACAAGTACCAATATTGGACTGATTAAGACCTTATTAAGCAGCTTTTAAAGAAAAATTCATAATTTAAGCTAGAATGATCAGAGTTTCATGAATTATACCTTGTTGGAAAGATAAGATATAAATGTACATTTTTTGTGAGAAACTGAAGTCAAATTGTAACTCTAAACTACTTCAAAAGTTTATGCAATACATGACAGAATGCAATTTTCTCAAATTGGAATGTTATGTTGACAAAGTTTTGCACTATTTGCCATAAGTTTCTCATCTTGTTAACTTTGACATATGATTTATATATTTTGGAAATGAATTCAAATAACTTCAAATGATATGCATTTACATTGAATTAATGATACTTGATCTTGGTAAATATAATAGGAGTCGAGGTTAGCTTAAGGGTATGTCATGCCATATAAACATACAGAGTTCGCAGTACTGCTACCGATACATGATCTGTATATTTGAGGTTACATATCAGGTATCTCATAAGCACGGTCACAGAGCCCTGCTATCATAGTTTTGGCCTCTGAGCCTACCTTTCGGCACCCTGTGCCTACCGTTATAACTCCTTATCTATCTAGTCGACCCTACTATGTGTTTATAAGGGCTGAGAACTTAATTAAGATTGATACTCAATTTTGAGAACTTATCAGTGAATGTTAACATGTTTGCATCTATTTCATGTACTAAGCTATGGTGATTTGCTATAAATAGAAAATATGCAATAAAGGCAAAAGAAGATGTTTTTATTGAATATGAACGAAATTCTTGTCGTGCACAGGGATACATATGGCACTCATATTTTATACTATGAAGTTGACAAGTATGCTTTGTATCATGTTAACAACATTTGACTAGCTTGTAATTGTTTACTTGATTATCTATGTATGTGAACTTGTTTGCTCTATTTTGTTATTTGTTTGCTATCACCCACTGAGCATTAGCTCAGCGTGTTGGTTTTTATCTAACGCAGGCTGAAGATAAAGTAGGCACGCGGAGGTCATCAGAGGTCTACATCAGATATCAAAGCCATTATCATAGCTGGTTGTTTTGAGTCTCTGAGTTATAGTTCAGTTATATTTTGGCATGTACATATTAAATAGAGTGAGTTATAAAGTTTATGTAAATAAAAGAATAGTAAGATGTCAAATAACAGTTGATAATTTTGCATGTGTTTTTCATATGTGCTACGGGTTGAAATATTGATGAAACATAGGAGACTCTGCTAAAATTTTGGTTTAAAATCTCACAGTTACTTTAATCACCTTATAAAATTTATTTAGACTACCTAAAACTTGGTTATTACAGATAAAGGAAATTTTTTAGTGTTGATATGTCTAAAAAAGTATAGTTTGTGACAGGCCTTGCTCTATCCACACTTTGAAAGGGTAAGGGGTGTTACAATTAGTGGTATCAGAGCAAAGGTTTAGGCGATGCTAGGTCATAGTATGTATGTGTATATGTGTCATATATGTACATGCCAAAATGAGTTACAACTATGATATGGTTCTTATGTAAATATCTTCTTTGTGTTTTTAGGTCAGATAGAAGATGTCATATGAGTCACAGAGAGCAGTAGATGAAGAGGTAGAAAGTCATGCTCCCTTTGAGGCAGTTGCACCTGCTGCTGCTCTTCCACCTGCTGCTGCTGGCGAACCAGGGCAGGATGTATTGTTTCAGCAAATAGCTGAGTTGTTTAGGAGGGTTACACAAAATGTACCAGAGGTATCACCACCACCACCTGTAGCAGTCCAGGTTCCCCCACCTGTTGTAGCCCAGGCACAATCTAGGCCTCCAATAGAAAAACTCAGGAAGTATGGTGCTACAGAGTTTAGAAGTAAAAAAGAAGATGGTCCTTCAGCTGTAGAATTCTAGTTAGAAAGTACAGAAAGAGTTTTACAGCAGTTACAATGTTCACCAGTAGAGAGTTTAATGTGTGCAGTATCATTACTAAAAGATGAAGCCTATAGATGGTGGACAACATTAACATAGATGGTTCGACCAGAGCGGCAGACTT
Source organism: Manihot esculenta (assembly GCF_001659605.2). Classification (NCBI taxonomy): domain Eukaryota; kingdom Viridiplantae; phylum Streptophyta; class Magnoliopsida; order Malpighiales; family Euphorbiaceae; genus Manihot; species Manihot esculenta. The sequence continues at coordinate 24,744,670 of NC_035168.2, forward strand.
GGGAATTCTTTTTGGCATAGTTTAAGAAGAAATATGTTGGGGCCTTATATATAGAGGAGAGGAGGAGGGAGTTCTTATACCTCAGACAGGGCAGGCTTACAGTAACTGAGTATGAGCGAGAATTTGTCAAACTTAGTAAGTATGCCGCAGAGATAGTTCCTACAGAGGAAGAAAGATGTAAACGCTTTGAACAAGGATTACATGTTGATATCAGGATGTACCTCACAGCTATGCACATTAGGGAAATTTTAGTTTTAGTGGAGACGGCCCACAGCTTAGAGCGAATTAAAGAAGAAGAATAAAGTAGAAAGCAGAAAGGACAGCAGAAGAGGGGCCAGAGTCAGTATCAGGGACAATCCTCTGCATCTCAGACAATTAGCAAGAGACAAAGGGAATTTCAGTAGACAGGGCAGAGAGGGTCAGCTAGGCAGATTCAGAGACCTGGGCAGAGTTCAGTAATGAGGTCTGGACAGCAGACTACCTCAGTATCTAGTACAGCAAGAATAGGTAGAGGGTTGCCACCAGTATGTGAGCATTGTGGCAGGCGACATGGTGGAGTATGCAGGAGATTAACTGGGGCTTGCTACTTATGTGGAAGCTCAGACCACTTTATGAGGGACTGTCCTAAAAGCCAGTCAGTACAGCCTATGCAGACAGAGAGATCTATGCCGACAGGGCCTAGAGGCAGAGGTAGAGGTAGAGGTGAATCTAGCAATTCTCATAGTCACAAAGTATCAGAGACAGTAGATAGACTAGACACTAGAGCACCTGCCAGGGCATATGCTATTCGTGCAAAGGAAGATAAGGACAAACCAGATGTTATAGCTGGTAAATTTTCTATCTTTGGCAAATATGTTTATGCATTAATTGATCCTGGTTCCACACATTCATACATCAGCATACCCATCAGTAATGAGAAGGGAATTCAAGTAGAACCTTTAGAATATGACATAGCAGTGACCAATCCCTTAGGACATCTTGTGATTGTGAATAGAGTTTACAGAGATTGCCCTATTCGTGTGCAAGATCACACCTTTTTAGGTGACTTGATAGAGTTACCTTTTAGAGAGTTTGATGTGATTTTGGGTATGGATTGGTTGTCTAGACATCATATCATAGTTGACTGTAAGTTAAAGCGGGTTACACTCAAAACATTAGAGGGTTCTGAGGTTATAGTTGTGGGTGAGAGGTCAGATTACCTCTCTAATGGCATATTTGCCACTACAGCTAGGAGGTTGATTAGAAAAGGCTGTACAGCCTATCTAGCTAGTGTGATTGAAACTAAGAAGGAAGGTTCTAGTGTGTCAAACCTACCACAGTATGTCATTTTCCAGATGTATTTCCTGAAGAGTTATCGGGGTTACCTCCAGAAAAGGAAGTGGATTTTGCTATAGAAGTTGTGCCAGGCACCGCACCTATTTCAATTGCTCCTTACAAAATGGCTTCTCCAGAATTGAAAGAGTTGAAAATACAGTTACAAGAGTTACTTGATAAGGGCTTTATTCGACCTAGTGTTTCACCATGGGATGCACCAGTGTTGTTTGTGAAAAAGAAAGATGGATCTCTTCGATTGTGCATTGATTACAGATAGTTGAATAAAGTAACTATAAAGAAAAAATATCCACTGCCCAGAATAAATGATTTGTTTGATCAGTTGAAAGGGGCCAACATTTTCTCTAAAATAGATTTGAGATTGGGTTACCATCAGTTGAGAGTTAAAGGGACAGATGTGCCTAAGACTGCATTCAGGACACGATATGAACATTATGAATTTCTGGTTATGCCATTTGGGTTAACAAATGCACCTGCATCATTAATGGATCTAATGAACCGAATCTTCCATCCATATTTAGACTAGTTTGTTGTAGTATTCATTGATGATATTCTAGTATACTCTAAAACTAAAGTAGACCATGATAGGCATTTGAGGATAGTATTGCAGACTCTGAGGGAAAGGAAAATTTATGCCAAGTTCAGTAAATGTGATTTTTGGCTCAATGAAATGACATTTTTGGGACATATTGTATCAGCAGAGGGAATCAGGGTAGAGCCCCAGAAGATTAAAGTTGTTCTGGAATGGAAGCCACCAAAGAATGTTGCAGAGATCAGGAGTTTCTTGGGTCTAGCTGGGTACTACAGACGGTTTGGGAAAGGGTTTTCACTTATAGCAGCTCCATTGACTAAATTACTACATAAGAATGTTAAGTATGTTTGGGATGATAGATGTCAAGCAAGCTTTGATAGATTGAAGACTATGCTCACTGAAGCACCTATACTTACACAACCTGTTTCTGGCAAGGAATTTGTGATATACAGTGATGCTTCTCATAATGGACTTGGATGTGTTTTGATGCAAGAAGATAAAGTGATTGCCTATGCTTCCAGACAATTGAAGCCACATGAGAAGAACTATCCTACCCATGATCTAGAATTGGCGGCCATAGTTTTTGCACTAAAGATATGGAGGCATTACTTATATGGTGAGAAATGTTACATCTATACAAATCATAAAGGCCTTAAATACTTACCCACACAGAAGGAGCTAAACCTGAGACAGAGAAGATGGCTGGAGTTACTGAAAGATTATAATTGCATTATATATTATCACCCAAGAAAAGCTAATCTGGTAGCAGATGCACTCAGCAAGAAATTCTTATTTGCATTAAAAGCAATGAATACACAGTTAACTATAGCGGATGATGGAGCTATCATAGTAGAATTGAAAGTTAGACCCAGCTTACTACAACAACTTAAAGAAGATACAGAGATAACCTTATGGACTATACAAGTACAAGAGGGAAAGAAGCAAAAGCTTGTGATAAGTGATGATGGCTACTTGTACTATGGTAACAGAATATGTGTACCTAACATTAGAGAGTTGAAACAAAGTATTCTTATAGAGGCACACAACAGTCCATAAGTTATGCATCCAGGTAGCACTAAGATATATCAAGATCTGAAGGCGCATTATTGGTAGTCGGGTATGAAAAGAGATATAGTTGAATTTGTAACAAAATATTTGACATGTCAACGAGTAAAAACAGAATATCATATTCCATCAGGGTTATTGTAGCCTATCGCTATACCATAATGGAAATGGGATAGAATTACCATAGATTTTGTAACAGGATTCCCACTCACACCAAGGAAGAAAGATGCCATATGGTTAATAGTTGACAAGTTAACTAAATCAGCACATTTCTTGCCAATCAGAATGGATTATACATTAGAAAAGTATACAGAATTATACATTAATGAAATTGTGAGACTACATGGTGTTCCTATCTCTATCATATCAGACAGAGATCCAAGATTCACATCCAGATTCTGGAAAAAGCTACATGAAGCTCTAGGGACAAGATTGAATTTTAGTATATCTTTTCATCCTCAGACAGATGGCCAGTCAGAGAGAGTAATTCAAGTTTTGGAAGACATGCTCAGAAGTTGTGTAATTGAATTTGAAGGAAGTTGGAAAAGATATCTCCCACTAGTAGAACTTACTTACAACAACAGTTATCAGACTAGTATTAAGATAGCCCCTTATGAAGCATTGTAGAGCAAAAAATATAGAACCCATTATGCTGGACAGAACTTAGTGAAGCTAAACTTGTAGGCCCAGAGTTGGTAAGACAGACTGAGGAGAAAGTGATAATTATCAAAGAAAGATTGAAAGCTGCAATAGATAGGCAAAAATCCTATGCAGATTTAAGAAGAAAAGATATAGAATTTGCTGTCGGGGATAAAGTGCTTTTAAAAGTTTCTCCGTGGAAGAAAGTGCTAAGATTTGGCAACAAAGATAAGCTAAGCCCTCGGTTTATTGGTCCATATGAAATAATTGAGTATGTGGGTCCAGTAGCATACAGGCTAGTTTTACCTCCAAATTTAGACAGAATATACAATGTCTTCTATGTATCCATGTTAAGAAGATACAAATCTGACTCGTCACATGTCATTCCAGCTGAAACCATTGATGTACAATCTGACCTAACTTATGATGAAGAACCAGTGAAAATTTTAGCAAGGGAAATGAAAGAGTTAAGAAATAAGAAGATTCCCTTAGTGAAAGTGTTGTGGAGAAATCACAAGGTACAAGAAGCTACATGGGAGAGTGAAGAAGTGATGAAGCAACAATATCCATAGCTATTTAAAGCAGGTAAAATTTTGAGGACGAAATTTCTTAAGAGGGGAAAAGTTGTAACATCCTCAAACTCATAGCTAAAGTAGTGACATCACTAGGTATGAGTTAGGCTATTTTACTATCAGAGCAAGTGGTATTCGGGGAGGTGCTAGCTTATCCTGAGCTACTTAGGGGAGGTGCTAGCATAACTATAAGCTGCTAATAACTGAATCATAGAAAACTCAAATTGTAATACCCGGCTAGAGTCCGGCGTCGGAATTCTACTTTCCGGTGGCGTCCGGGATGTTGAAAGTCTCTCGAAGGGTTCGATTTATGTTTTTCTAAACTGTTTTGGTATATTGCATAGTTTTAAAGCATAAGGAAATGAGTTTTTGAGTGAAATGAACCAAGGCAGAAAAGCCAGGTTCGGCCGCCGAAGTTGAGGTTCGGCCGCCGAACATGCATGGCTTTCGGTTTCACGTGTGGCCGCCGAAGGTCGTCTGGCCAGCCACCTATAAATGGCCCTCAGTCGGTTGAAGCGGTAAGAGCGCCGTTTTTTTCACTTGCTGAGGTGAAACTCTGTCCTTTGTGAGTATTTCTTCATGTTTTCATTCAATCATGCAAAGATTTGATTAGTTTTCATGATTATTTGAAGGTTTTAAGTGAAAAACTCAAAGTTGTGAAGTTTGGAGAGTGTGAAGGGAAGTTGCTCCAAAACTCCACGTTAGGATCCTTCATCTACTTGTTTTCACGAGGTAAGTGAAGATCCTGAGCTTGTTTTTATGTTTTCTGAAGGTTTTATGGGGTTTGTGGAGAGAGTTGCATGAATAGGGTTATTTGTGAGGTTTTGATGATTTTGTGCATAAAGCTTGTTTCTGTGTTGTTTGTGTTGTGTGTTTGGGGTGTTTAGGTAGTTTTTGACCCCTTTGAGCATATACATGAGTGTATGCAAGTGAAGGAAGTGAGCTGGTTGAGCGTGAGAGGAGTTTGGTGCATTTGGCGAGAGGCAGGGCAAGTTTCTGCCCTGCTGATGAACTCAGGTTCGGCAGCCGAAGGTACATTCGGCCGCTGAACCCCTGAGGAGAAGAGAGGAGGTGGCTTCGGCTGCCCAAACTTGCCCCCGAGCTTTTGGACTTTCGGCTCTGGAGGGAAGTTCGGCCGCCAAAGGTGCCGCCGAAGGTTAGAGACTTTCGTCTTTGGAGTGCCTTTTGGCCTCTGAAACTTGCCCCCGAAAGGGTTCGGCAGCCGAAAGTGGAAGTTCGGCCGCCGAAGGTGCTTGAGTTTCGTCTCTGGAGAGGACTTTCGGCCGCCGAACCTGCCACCGAAAGTGTCCTGTCCAGCTTTCCTTTGCATGGTTTGCATGGATGTTTGAGTGAGTTTAAGGGGATTCTTGGGGAGTTTAATAGAGTTGTTCTTGAGTTACTTTGGTCCCTCATTTGAGTCCATCTCTATAGGTACAAACCAGAAGAATCAGAGAGAGCAGCAGTGAGTTCTGCTCCAGAGTTTTCAGAACCTGCAGAGTCAGTCTAGTTAGCCAGAGGTGAGTGGAACTAAACCTAACTCTTTTACGTGCACAATGGAATGTTTTAGCATATCTCATGCATCATGATTATGCAATAGGTTGATTGCATTAGTATCCACGAATATGTTGCATTGCATCATTATTTGGTGATGTGAGTGAATGCTGAATGATCCAATAGTCTCAGACAAGAAGTCCAGGAGCCTTTGACTACGTCCTGGCAGGTATAGTAAAGACCAGGAGTCTTTGACTACGCCCTGGCAGTTATAGTAAAGACCAGGAGCCTTTGACTACGCCCTGGCAATGGTAAGTACAGAGGTGTTATATACACATATACATATATAACAGGAAGACCAGGTGCTCAATTCTACGCCCTGGCACAGAGTTACTGGGACTATGTGGTGACAGGTTTACTCTTGATATGGCTTGTCTGTGATATGGTGCATTCCATGGGATCATATTTTATTGAGATGTTTTACTGTTCTACTCACTGGGCTATAGAGCTCATCCCACTCCCTTAACCCCAGTTTTGCAGGTTCAGTGTACAGTGTACAGGGACAGTCCTGTAGAGTACAAAAAGAGTAAAGAGATTTGTAATAGCTTAGAGTGGACATGTAATATTAAAGAGATGTAATAGTTGTGTAGACAGTTAGAAATGTGCTTGCCTTAGTGCTGTATGTTTTGTACATGATCTGTATATATATATATGTTGTACTATGTGTGAAAAACAAACCAGGCTTAACAGGTATGAGTTAACCCATCTAGAGCAAGCTCTAATCAGGGGTACAGAGTACAGAGTACAGAGTACAGAGTACAGAGTACAGAGTACAGAGATAGTGCATGCACAGGTTAAGCCTTGGTTCAGAAAAGAATTTTTATTTTCACAGAAAATGTATGATCATGTATGAGTTTATAGGTTCACAGAGAGGATAGCAGGCTTGCTACGGGTTCTGGCGTCCTTAAGCCGACCTGAATCCTAGCGCCGGTGACGGTCCATTTTGAGGTCGTTACAGATTGGTATCAGAGCCCTAGGTTCACATGATCGGACCTATAGCGAGAGTGTCGGGCTCATAAAGGTTATAAGTGGTCAAGCACAATAGGAAAGCATGTCCACTAGGATAGGGTGTTGAGTCCTATCTGTGTAATGCCATGAGTTATGCATGTGCCTTATTGTTATGTGATGTTTATGTGCTAAAGGGCTATGTTATGTGTTATTGATGAGAGGAACTCGTCGATCAGCTCGATTGATTGGAGTCCCACCAGAGAGTGAGAGACCAACTGCTCGTCCTCCTGCATTGCCAAGGGCAAGGTCTCAGAGATCTAGCAGGGAAGGTACGTCAATAGAGGAAAGGAGGGAGGCAATGGAGATTGACCAGTCTAGAGATGACAGTATGGGTATAGGCAGATTTGAGGAAGGTATGGGAGAGTCGCAGGGAGGCGCTCAGGCCTCAGGTTTTGGTTATCCAGCCTTTCCACAGGATCCAGAGTATCCGATGGGAGGTATGTCGGAGTACTCTAGTTTTGTCCCATATCCTCCTTACATGCCATATATGCCTTATCCTCCTTACTATCCACCATATCCTATGTATCCACCCTCCCCTACCCATCCAAGTGCAGCACACCCAGAGCCAAATGACCCAGTACCACCACCATCAGAACCAGTAGCCCCTGTTGTTGACAGACATCAACCTAGCTAATCTGGAGGTAAAGTGCAAATGACGGAGTACTTGAAATTGGATGCTCCTAAATATAACACGGGAGATGATCCATTTGAATACCTCAGATCAGTTAGGATGATAACCAGTGAGTTGGGAGCTAATGATAGTAGAGCCATTGAGATGGCAGGGTTTACACTGAAATGCAAGAAAGCCAGAGAATGGTTTAAGAATTATGTGGAGCCTAGAAGGGACAGTATGTCTTGGGGAGAGTTCGCCAATGAGTTTGCAGGGTGGGCTTTTCCTGATAGTTCTAGGGAGATGAAAGTCATAGAGTTTGAACAGTTGCGACAAACAGATGAGATGAGTGTTGATGCCTTCACAGATAAGTTCCTGGATTTGCTTCAGTATGTGGGTCAAGCCTATGATACTGATCAGAAGAAGGCAAGGAGATATACTATGAGATTGCATCCCAGGTATTCTTCCTTGATTCTTCCAGCAGAAAAAGAGAGTTTCCACACGATAGTGGACGCAGCCAGGAAAATGGAAGCTAGTGCCAATATTCAGAAACAGTCAAAGGCACAGGCTTTGGGTTCTAAGGCCCCCAGTTCAGGCAGCAAGAGATGGGATAGAGCAAAAGGAACAAAGAGTAAGTTCTGGAATAAAGTCAAGTCAGGTCTGGGAATAGGTAGTGGCTCAAGCTTTGGCACAGCTCTACTATGCAGAAGATGCGGAAAACCACATGGAGGAGTTTGTCGGTTGGGATCTACAGCTTGTTTTCGCTGTGGACAGGAAGGGCATATTGCTCGGGATTGTCCTCAGGTGACTTTTGCACCATCCCAACAGATGAGTTCAGGCAGTGTGGTACAACCAGTTGTACGGCCAGCAGCTCCGGTCATGCCTCAGAGTAGTGGCAGAGGTAGAGGGAGAGGGGCAGCCTCTACTTCAGCAGCAGGTTCCCAAGGTGGAAATCCGGTAGCCCCAGCACGGATTTTCACTGTGACACAGGAGGAGGCAAACACGTCGAACACAGTGGTGTCAGATAATCTCATCATTGGGTGTTCAGATGTGTATGCTTTGATGGACCCCGGTGCTTCTCATTCCTTTATTGCTTCGAGAGCCATAGAGAGATTGGGTTTAATCAGTTCTGAGTTAGAGTATCCTCTCTGGGTCAGTGGACCTAAATGTGATCCATCAGTGGCAGTGTCAGTCTGTCGTTTCAGTCCAGTGTTCATAGAGGGTAGATGCCTTCCAGCTGACCTTGTGGTTCTAGACTTGACAGATTTTGATGTCATTCTAGGGATGGATTGGCTATCTGCATATAGTGCTACTTTGGACTGTAGAGAGAAGATAGTGAGTCTCAGAGACCAGGATGGGTCAGAGTGTGTCTTCAGATGAGACAGGAGAGGTACACCCAGAGGTATGATTTCAGCCCTTCAGGCTCGTCGTTTGCTTAGGAGGGGTTGTCAAGGGTTTCTAGCTCATGTGAGAGAGCTAGACAGTCAGGTGAGGGAACCAGCTACAGTACCAGTAGTCCGAGAGTTTCTCGATGTTTTCCCAGACGAACTTCCAGGACTACCACCTGGTAGGGAAATAGAGTTTGAAATCGAATTGCTGCCTGATACCAGACCTATCTCTATTCCTCCCTACAGGATGGCGCCCGCAGAGTTAAAAGAGTTAAAAGAGCAGTTGCAGGACTTGGTAGATAAGGGTTTCATCCGCCCTAGTACCTTACCTTGGGGTGCTCCAGTGCTCTTTGTCAGAAACAAGGATGGATCCCTCAGACTTTGTATCGACTACAGACAGTTGAACAAGGTCACTACCAAGAATAGGTATCCTCTCCCTAGGATTGATGATCTATTTGACCAGCTAGCTGGAGCAGGTTGTTTCTCGAAAATAGATCTAAGATCCTGGTATCATCAGTTGAGAGTCAGAGAGGCAGATGTGCCAAAGACAGCTTTCAGGACCAGATATGGGCATTATGAGTTCTTAGTGATGCCGTTCGGGTTGACTAACGCCCCTGCAGCATTCATGGATCTCATGAACAGAGTGTTCAGTGAGTTTCTGGATCACTTTGTCATTGTTTTCATCGATGATATATTAGTGTATTCCAGAGATGCAGAGGAGCATGCCCAGCATCTGAGGATAGTTCTGCAGACACTGAGAGAGCATGGTTTATATGCCAAGTTCTCGAAGTGTGAGTTTTGGTTGAGGAGCATTTCCTTCTTGGGACATGTGGTATCAGCAGAGGGTATTGAGGTAGACCCCAAGAAGATAGAGGCTGTAGCTAACTGGCCCAGACCCACTACAGTGACTGAGATTAAAAGCTTTCTGGGACTGGCAGGTTACTACAGGAGGTTCGTTCAGAACTTCTCAAAGATAGCAGCTCCGATGACCAAACTGACTCAGAAGAACCAGAAGTTTGTCTGGTCAGACCAGTGTGACGAGAGCTTTGAGGAGCTCAAGAGGAAATTGACAACAGCACCAGTGTTAGCTCTGCTTGTCAGTAATGAGGATTTCACAGTGTTCTGTGATGCATCTCGGGTGGGCTTGGGCTGTGTTTTGATGCAGAGTGATAGGGTGATAGCTTATGCTTCTAGACAGTTGAAGAAGCACGAGTTGAATTACCCTACCCATGACTTAGAGATGGCAGCAGTTATCTTTGCACTTAAGATGTGGCGGCATTACCTCTATGGGGTTAAATGCGAGATCTTCACCGATCATAAGAGTTTACAGTACATCTTGAGTCAGAGAGAGTTGAATTTGAGGCAGAGAAGATGGGTAGAATTGCTCAGTGATTATGATTGTAAGATCCAGTATCATCCGGGTAAGGCGAATGTTGTGGCAGACGCCCTAAGCCGGAAGTCACTAGGCAGTTTATCCCACATGGCAGCAGAGCGGAGACCAGTAGTGATGGAGTTTTATACGCTCATAGAGGAAGGGTTACAGTTAGAGTTGTCTGGTACAGGTGCATTGATAGCACAGATGAGAGTGACACCTGTGTTTCTGGAGCAGATAGCTCAGAGACAGCACGAGGACCCAGAGTTGATGAAAATTGCCAGGACTGTTCAGTCAGGCAACAATGCAGAGTTTAGATTTGACAACAAAGGGATCCTTCGCTATGGGAGTCGACTTTGTGTACCAGATAGGAGCAGTGTGAAGGAAGACATTATGAGGGAAGCTCATAATGTGAGGTATAGTGTTCACCCAGGAGCCACCAAGATGTATCAGGATCTGAAAAGGGTCTATTGGTGGCCAGCCATGAAGAAAGAAGTGGCGCAGTTTGTGACAGCCTGTGAGGTTTGCCAGAGGGTGAAACTAGAACATCAGAAACTAGCCGGAATGCTTAACCCATTACCGATTCCAGAGTGGAAATGGGAGAACATAGCTATGGATTTTGTAGTGGGTTTACCAGCAACGTCCAACAGGATAGACTCTATATGGGTGATTGTGGACAGACTCACGAAATCTGCTCATTTTCTTCCAGTACGGAGTAACTATTCTGTGGATAAGTTGGCACAGGTATATCTAGATGAGATAGTGAGATTACATGGAGTGCCAGTGTCTATAGTTTTAGACAGAGGACCTCAGTTTACCTCTAGATTTTGGCGAAGTCTGCAGAATGCGATGGGCACGAGATTGGATTTTAGCACTGCTTTCCACCCACAGACTGATGGACAATCAGAGAGGACCATCCAGACCATAGAGGATATGCTTCGACTGTGTGTGTTAGACTTTGGCGGTTCTTGGCGGCAGCATCTACCTTTGGTGGAGTTTGCCTACAATAACAGCCATCATGCTAGCATAGGGATGGCTCCTTATGAAGCTTTGTATGGGAGGAAGTGCAGATCCCCTGTTTGCTGGGAAAAGATAGGAGAGAAGGCTCTTGCAGGGCCATAATTAGTAGAGTGGTGCCTGTGATTAAAGAGAGAATCAGAACAGCGCAGAGCAGACAGAAAAGTTATGCAGACGTTCGCAGAAAACAGTTAGAGTTCCAGGAGGGTAATTGGGTATTGCTTAAAGTGTCTCCAATGAAAGGAGTGGTTCATTTTGGAAAGAAAGGTAAGTTAGCCCCACGGTACATTGGACCCTTTGAGATTTTGCAGAGGATCGGAAATGTCTCGTATAAGCTGGATTTACCTGCTTCGATGGCGAGAATTCACCCGGTATTTCATGTTTCTATGCTACGGCAGTTTGTGTCAGATCCGACTCAGGTTCTGAGTGAGCCTGAGGTGGAGATTCTTACAGATCTCACCTATATAGAGCAGCCAGTGCGGATTCTGGACACACAGATCAAACAGCTAAGGAACAAAGAAATCCCAATGGTGAAAGTTCTGTGGAACCACCATAATCTAGAAGAATGCACCTGGGAGACGCGGGAGTCTATGCTCCAGCAGTATCCATATTTGTTTTGAGGTTAGTTTCCTCCTTTTGATGTGTTATTTGTTTGTTTTCAGACATTCGAGGACGAATGTTCTTAAGGGGGGGAGAATGTAATACCCGGCTAGAGTCCGGCGTCGGAATTCTACTTTTCGGTGGCGTCCGGGGTGTCGGAAGTCTCTCGAAGGGTTCAATTTATGTTTTTCTAAACTGTTTTGGTATATTGCATAGTTTTAAAGCATAAGGAAATGAGTTTTTGAGTGAAATGAACCAAGGCAGAAAAGCTAGGTTCGGCCGCCGAAGTTGAGGTTCGGCTGCCGAACATGCATGGCTTTAAGTTTCACGTGTGGCCACCGAAGGTGGTCTGGCCAGCCACCTATAAATGGCCCTCAGTCGGTTGAAGCGGTAAGAGCGCCGTTTCTTTCACTTGCTGAGGTGAAATTCTGTCCTTTGTGAGTATTTCTTCATGTTTTCATTCAATCATGCAAAGATTTGATTAGTTTTCATGATTATTTGAAGGTTTTAAGTGAAAAACTCAAAGTTGTGAAGTTTGGAGAGTGTGAAGGGAAGTTGCTCCAAAACTCCACGTTAGGATCCTTCATCTACTTGTTTTCACGAGGTAAGTGAAGATCCTGAGCTTGTTTTTATGTTTTCTGAAGGTTTTATGGGGTTTGTGGAGAGAGTTGCATGAATAGGGTTATTTGTGAGGTTTTGATGATTTTGTGCATAAAGCTTGTTTCTGTGTTGTTTGTGTTGTGTGTTTGGGGTGTTTAGGTAGTTTTTGACCCCTTTGAGCATATACATGAGTGTATGCAAGTGAAGGAAGTGAGCTGGTTGAGCGTGAGAGGAGTTTGGTGCATTTGGCGAGAGGCAGGGCAAGTTTCTGCCCTGCTGATGAACTCAGGTTCGGCAGCCGAAGGTACATTCGGCCGCCGAACCCCTGAGGAGAAGAGAGGAGGTGGCTTCGGCTGCCCAAACTTGCCCCCGAGCTTTTGGACTTTCGGCTCTGGAGGGAAGTTCGGCCGCCGAAGGTGCCGCCGAAGGTTAGAGACTTTCATCTCTGGAGTGCCTTTTGGCCTCCGAAACTTGCCCCCGAAAGGGTTCGGCAGCCGAAAGTGGAAGTTCGGCCGCCGAAGGTGCTTGAGTTTCGTCTCTGGAGAGGACTTTCGGCCGCCGAACCTGCCGCCGAAAGTGTCCTGTCCAGCTTTCCTTTGCATGGTTTGCATGGATGTTTGAGTGAGTTTAAGGGGATTCTTGGGGAGTTTAATAGAGTTGTTCTTGAGTTACTTTGGTCCCTCATTTGAGTCCATCTGTATAGGTACAGACCAGAGGAATCAGAGAGAGCAGCAGTGAGTTCTGCTCCAGAGTTTTCAGAACCTGCAGAGTCAGTCCAGTTAGCCATAGGTGAGTGGAACTAAACCTAACTCTTTTACTTGCACACTGGAATGTTTTAGCATATCTCATGCATCATGATTATGCAATAGGTTGATTGCATTAGTATCCACGAATATGTTGCATTGCATCATTATTTGGTGATGTGAGTGAATGCTGAATGATCCAATAGTCTCAGACAGGAAGTCCAGCAGCCTTTGACTATGCCTTGGCAGTTATAGTAAAGACTAGGAGCCTTTGACTACGCCCTAGCAATGGTAAGTACAGAGGTGTTATTTACACATATACATATATAACAGGAAGACCAGGTGCTCGATTCTACGCCCTGGCACAGAGTTACTGGGACTATGTGGTGACAGGTTTACTCTTGATGTAGCTTGTCTGTGATATGGTGCATTCCATGGGATCATATTTTACTGAGATGTTTTACTGTTCTACTCACTGGGCTATAGAGCTCATCCCACTCCCTTAACCCCAGTTTTGCAGGTTCAGTGTACAGTGTACAGGGACAGTCCAGCAGAGTACAGAAAGAGTAAAGAGATTTGTAATAGCTTAGAGTGAACATGTAATATTAAAGAGATGTAATAGTTGTGTAGACAGTTAGAAATGTGCTTGCCTTAGTGCTGTATGTTTTGTACATGATCTGTATATGTATATATGTTGTACTATGTGTGAAAAACAAACCAGGCTTAACAGGTATGAGTTAACCCATCTAGAGCAAGCTCTAATCAGGGGTACAAAGTATAGAGTACAGAGTACAGAGTACAGAGATAGTGCATGCACAGGTTAAGCCTTGGTTCAGAAAAGAATTTTTATTTTCACAGAAAATGTATGATCATGTATGAGTTTACAGGTTCACAGAGAGGATAGCAGGCTTGCTACGGGTTCTGGCGGCCTTAAGCCGACCTGAATCCTAGCGCCGGTGACGGTCCATTTTGAGGTCGTTACACAAATAAAGAAACGGATGTATCCAGAAATAAAGTAGACAATGTGATTAGCAAGTCGGAAACGAGTCACTTTCGGGAGGTGCTTAGGGTTTCCCGATGTGCTTGCTTGAGGTGCTTGTTTAAATCCATCATGCTTATTTAAGTGAAAAGGACTTCTAAAGGCTAAAAGCATAATTTAGTAGGTCAATCTATGATTATTGAAAGTTTGAAAACTAAATTGAAACATGGTAAAGAGTTTAGTAGGTTAAAGTGTGAATATGGAAAGTTAAAAGACAAAATTCAGTTTACCCTCCATGTGTCACCTAACTATGCATGAATGAAATGATAAACCAAAGTGAAAAGGGGTTGTCTTCTTCTTTCCTTCATGTTGTCGTAGGTCATTCCATTTTCAAGGAAAAAGAATTGCTTTTCTTTCTCCCACTAAAGCCAAGCAAAAACCTCACCAAATCAACTTCTTCCTTTAACCAAAATTCACCCTAAGATCAAGAGCTAAAGGAAGAGCCATATATTGAAAGAATTGAAAAAAAAAGTTTAGGTTTCCATATACATCAAGCTTGAAAATCAAAGGTGAGCTTAGAAATGTGTAGGAAATAGTATCTTCTCATTTTCTCATGCATGAATTTGAATTATAAAGATTTAATTTATAATTTATTCAATCCTTCCCTAAGATATAAATTGACCTAGATGAAGGAACATCACAGGGAAAGGAGATAGCTAGAGAATAGAGGAGAAAAAGGAAGAGAAATTCAAGAAAGGTTTGGTGTTTATATGATTTTTTATTTTCCTTGATTCTGTCATGAATAAGTGAAATTAGAGATTGATTTTACTTGCTGAAAATGTTGCTTTGATTGTATAAATATGTTATATGAATGTTAAAATTGTGTTTGAAAGGCTTAGAGTAAAGAAATTTAACATGAGAGCTAAAAGTGCAAACCTGGCAGAATAGGCTCTAACAGGGAAGCTTGTATTAAAAACTTTATAACTTATTGTGTATTTATTAAAATTAGGCCTAATATATACCAAATGAACGTTGAGACAAAGAGATAAAACTTTTATGAATTGATCAAATTCTGAATCTGTAGGTAAGATGATAAAAATTGTAAGTGAACCTAAACTGGACACAGTAATAGTGCATCTGGAACAGAGTGTATTTATTATACCATAACTAATTACTTACTTAGTGAAATTTGTTAAGAATAGTGCCAAATGAATCTTAAACAGTATACCTAAAACTTTCTAGAGACACTTAAGCTTGAATTTGTATGAAAATGCATGAATCTGATATGTTTTGTGATACTATAAACAAGTACCAATACTGGACTGCTTAAGACCTTATTAAGCAACTTTTAAAGAAAAATTCATAACTTAAGCTAGAATGATAAGATTTTCATGAATTATACCTTGTGGTAAAGATAAGACATAAACGTACATTTTTTGTGAGAAACTGAGTCAAATTGTAAATCTAAACTACTTTAAAATTTTATGCAATACATAGCAGAATGCAGTTTTCTCAAATTGGAATGTTATGTTGACAAAGTTTTGCACTATTTGCCATAAGTTTCTCATCTTGTTAACTTTGACATATGATTTATATATTTTGAAAATGAATTCAAATAGCTTCAAATGATATGTATTTACATTGAATTAATGATACTTGGCCCTGGTAAACGTAATAGGAGTCGAGGGTAGTTTAAGGGTATGGCATGCCATATAAACATACAGAGTTCGCAGTACTGCTACCAATACATGATCTGTATATTTGAGGTTACATATCAAGTATCTAATAAGTACGGTCACAGAGCCCTGCTATCATAGTTTTGGCCTTTGAGCCTATCGTTCGACACCCTGTGCCAACCGTTATAACTCTGTATCTACCTAGTTGACCCTACTATGTGTTTATAAGGGCTGAGAACTTAATTAAGATTGATACTCAATTTTGAGAACTTATCAGTGAATGTTAATATGTCTGCATCTATTTCATGCACTAAGCTATGGTGATTTGCTATAAATAGAAAATATGCAATAAAGGCAAAAGAAGATATTTTTATCGAATATGAACGAAATTCTTGTTGTGCACGGGGATGCATATGGCACTCATATTTTATACTAAGAAGTTGACAAGTATGCTTTGTGTCATGTTAACAACATTTGACTAGCTTGTAATTATTTACTTGATTATCTATATACGTGAACTTGTTTGCTCTATTTTGTTATTTGTTTGCTATCACCCACTGAGCATTAGCTCAGCGTGTTGGTTTTTACCTAACACAGGCTGTAGATAAAGTAGGCACGCGGAGGTCATTAGAGGTCTACATCAGATATCAAAGCCATTATCATAGCTGGTTGTTTTGAGTCTCTGAGTTATAGTTCAGTTAAATTTTGGCATGTACATATTAAATAGAATGAGTTATAAAGTTTATGTAAATCAAAGAATAGTAAGATATCAAATAACAGTTGATAATTTTGCATGTGTTTTTCATATGTGCTACGGGTTGAAATATTTATGAAACATAGGAGACTCTGCTGAAATTTTGGTTTAAAATCTCACAGTTACTTTAATCACCTTATAAAATTTACTTGGACTACCTAAAACTTGGTATTTACAGATAAAGGAAATTGTTAGTCTTGATATGTCTAAAAAAGTATAGTTTGTGGCAGTCCTTGCTTTATCCACACTTTGATAGAGTAAGGAGTGTTACACCGATTGTGGCCTATAAGTTAAAATGGGGTGCAGCAGTCTGGTGGAATTCAATTCAAAACGAATGCTATCGGAGGAGGCTGGAACCCATACGAAACTAGGTGTTGATGAAGTAGATGATTAAACAACGGTTCTTGCCTAGCGATCACGCTTAGGTTTTGTATAACCGATATAATGACTTTGTATAGGGGAACCGAAGGGTGGATGAATATATCGAGGAATTTTTGAGGTTGCAGGCGAGGTGTGAAAACTATAAGAACGAAGCCCAGCAGGTTGCTCATTATCAGAGGGGCCTGAATCACGAAATTCATTGTATGATGAGAGTAGTTGCAATTTTGACCTTGGCAACTGCTATTGAGATGGCAAAAAGGGCAGAAGAGCGTGTTGATTGGCAGCCACTACAGCAGTACAACTAGAATTTCAATTACATAAATTCTGGTTCGACAGGAACGTAGCAGTATAGAGGCAATTACAACGGGCAATCTTTTAAGGTTGTAAATTTTGGCAATCCTCAGAATAATATGGAAGAAAGGAGAGACAATAAAGGAAAGGCAATCACCACTATAGCAGACAAAGGAGGCAGAACCAATCCTTATTAGAAGCCAATGGGAGACATATGTTACCACTGCAGGCAACCTGGTCATCGATCAAATAATTGTTCAGAACATAGAGGAGTTAACACTGATCGCCGACAGGTTTATGTAGTTGAGCAAGTGGTTGAAACTGATGAGGAAGTGGATGACGATGACGGATCTATTGCTGATTTTGAAGATGGAGAGGTCACCTATGTAGTGAAGAAAATATTATGCTCAACAAAACAGGAGGATGAGAGGCAAAGGAGGAAGATTTTTCAGGCAAAGTGTTGAGTAGGAGAGGCAATTTGCAGGCTAATTATAGATAGTTGTAGTTGTGAGAATCTGATAGCTAAGCAATTGGTGGAGAAATTGCAGTTTCCTACACAGCCACACCCTTCACCATACAAAGTCGGATGGATTAAGGAAGGTCCGACAATTGAGGTCAACAGAATCTGCAGCGTGCCTATCTCGATCGGTAAATCTTATACTGAACCTGTTAATTGTGATGTTGTAGATATGGATTGCTGTGGAATTTTGCTAGGTCGCCCTTAGCAGTTTAATGTTGATTCTTTGCAAAAGGGGAAGGAGAATTCATACATGTTCACGTGGAATCAAAAGAAGATTACTATCTTGCCTTCCGATTCTACGAAACATTCTAAAGTGGAAGGGAAGAATGTTGTTGCTATTTCCATGGGAGTGCAGAGGCTATCAAGCATAGTTGAGAAATCTTGAGGCACATTGGCTTTATTGGTGAGAGCAAAAGGTACAATGAAGGATGCATCATCTTTACCACCACCCATCAAAGAGCTGTTGAAGGAGTTTCCTAAGATAGTGGAGGAATTGAAGTGGAACCCTATGGCACAAGCCTCAAACCCACACGCACAAGTAGATATGAAATCCAAAGATTTATTAAACCCACCTCCTATGGCATCCCACACTTAGAGAAGCTAAAACACCAATGATCAAAGGATTTAGATGAGAATCCAACAAACGCCACAACGAATAGTTGATAAGTTAGCCAAGATTCTTGGTCTAATTGATGAAAGCAAATCCTCACTCTCACTCAAAGCAATACACGCTGAAGGCATGAAAAAAGAATTTTGAAAATTTAGATTCAAAGCTGCCTCTTACAAGTGTTTCTAATCCTTATATAGTAAGGAGAAAACAAATAAAACCTTAAGATACTCTTCTTAGGCCTGGCCGAAACACATATAAGGCCCAAACCCCATCACACACTAAAATAACACATTAAACTCATAAGTATTAAAACATAAACCCAAGATATGACCCAACACTTTAAAACTTAAAAGATAAAATATGGCCAGAATACAAGCCCATACAAAGCCAAAATAAAGCAAGTGTTTAAATAATAAAATATAGCAAACCCATCATAAAAAAATTGAATCTTTACAAAAACCTTTTTTGATCTTCACTTTAGACTTTTCTTTGTGTAGTTTTGGTTCATAGGTTTGATTAGGCTCTCTAAGCCTATAATTGCAAGTGTTGCACCAAATCTGCCCCATATGAGTTGAAGCACGCCCCAAATGTATATGGACCATATGAATATTATTTTGAACTCCTTTTAGATCCATTTGAATGATATAAGTTTGCTCCACACTACTGTTAGAAATTTGCCCTATTGGATTCGTATCATTCCCTCCTTCTTTAGAAAATATTCATCCTTGAATCTTGCTGATATTTATGTCAGGAAGGGAAGCTTTAGAAACTAATGCATCTTCAAAGACCTCCTCTTGAATAGGTGAAAATAGTATAAAACTTTCGTCATGAATATTTTCATCAACATCCTGCACATCAAGAACAAATGAACTAGGCATAAAAATATTAGTCATAGAAAGATCCTCTGGATGTGATCCATTCTCATCTACAACTTCCAAAATAGCCTCATTCATCTCCTCCCTCATCAATCACGTGCTCCCCATATCCACCATCATTTACAACCTCTTTTATAAGCTCATTGATCGAATTTTCAGCAACAACTACATTAACTTCATACATTACAACTTCTTCTTCAATTTCAATCTTTATGGAAGTTGATATTGGAACTTTAGCCTCTTCTTTCTCTTTTTCTTTCTCCATTTTCCTTCCTTGAATTAGTCTTGCCAACTTGTTGTCCAAATCCCTATAATAGTGTGAAGGGATGAATTTCTAGCGCATCAACTCTTCATCTCGGACTTGAGGCTTATTGCAATTAAGAGTTCTTTGAGGTATTTTTGTAGAAGTGGAAGTTTGTGAGACATTCAAACTCTCCATAGTTTCAGTCAACCTCTCAAGAGTCTTATAAAACCTTCTAAACTCACCATTAACTGACTTTTTGAAGAGCTTATAATCACTAGCCATGTCCCATTCACTTTCATTATCACTATCCACCACATTTTTATATTTACTCATCCTGCCTTAAATCAATAAAGAACAAAGAGAACTAGCAAATATAGTGTTAGAAATAAAAGCACTCAAGTGTTTGCACTCTTACCACTCTTTTGCTGATTCTTCAATTGCACTTCAGAAACTAAGGTCAACCAACCAACCACAAGGTGTGTTTAAGGAAACAAAGAAGAAAACCTAAAGAAGGAAGGAAGCGCGCAAAAACTAGAAAGAAGACACTGACAATTTGGAGAGTAACGCACGAATTAGGTTTTGTGCTACTTGAAAATTATCATCTAAAGTATAGACACAAGTAAACAATACTCTAGCAATGTCAAGGAAGTAAAAGCAAGCTTCAATAAAAAATAGAAACTTAGAATTCAAATAAAAACAAACCTGGACAAAAGTTTGAATTTAATTCACTTCAAAGTAAATTAAATATGGATCTATTTAAATCTACCCAAAAAGGCAAGTATCAAAACCCCACAAATAGAATCAGAAAAAAAAATTTAAATTTCACTCAATTCAGCATCATGGACGATTTTTCTGGTCTTAAAAGAAGGATTTAATATCAAATCAATTTAAATGAAATTGCCTTAAATGTGCACTTTAAGAAATAGGCAGAATTTTTTTTGTCTCCTAATCTGGATTCAACTCAATTCAAAATTCAAAATTCAAAATTCAAAATTGATTTCCATAAATTACAGCCATCAATTGAGATAGGTAAGGCAATATAGAAGAAATAGGAAGTATATTACAATTTCGACCACATCAAGATAAATAAGGCAAAGGTGATTTTTTTTTTTTTTGCCAAACAAGAGTAATCCATGGAATTTCTTCTTTCTTTTTTTTTTTTCTTTTTATGGATTTCGAATTTTTCTTCCAAAAGAGATTATGTGATGATTCATAATCAAGGTGCAACCATGGACACACAAACTTCATCAAAATCAATAAGGAAGAAAAAGAAAACTCAAAAACCCTAAAACCTAAGATAAATCAGAATTTACCTCACTTTGGGTCTGATACCAACTGACGTAGAACCCTATGGCACAAGCCTCAAACCCACATGCACAAGTAGATATGAAATTCAAAGATTTGATAAATCCACCTCCTATGGCACCCCACACTTAGAGAAGTTGAAACACCAATGATTGAAGGATTTAGATGAGAATCCGACAAACGCTACAACAAATAGTTAATAAGTTAGCCAAGATTCTTGGTGCAATTGATGAAAGCAAATCCTCACTCTCACTCAAAGCAATACATGCTTAAGGCATGAAAAAAGAATTTTGAAAATTTAGATTCAAAGCTGGCTCTTACAAGTGTTTCTTATCCTTATATAGTAAGGAGAAAACAAATAAAACCCTAAGATACTCTTCTTAGGCCTGGCCAAAACACATATAAGACCCAAATCCAATTACACACTAAAATAACGCATCAAACTCATAAGTATTAAAACATAAACCCAAGATATGACCCAACACTCTAAAACTTAAAAGATAAAATATGGCTGGAATACAAGTCCATACAAAGCCAAAATAAAGCAAGTGTTTAGATAATAAAACATAGCAAGCCCATCATAACAAAGCTGAATCTTCACAAAAGCCTTTCTTGATCTTCACTTTAGCCTTTCCTTTTTGTAGTTTTGGCCCATAGGTTTGATAAGGCTCCTTAAGCCTATGATTGCAAGTGTTGCACCAAATCTGCCCCATATGAGTTGAAGCACGCCCCAAATGTATATGGATCATATGAATATTATTTTGAACTTTTTTAGATCCATTTGAATGATATAAGTTTGCTCCACACTATTGTTAGAAATTTGCCCTATTGGATCCGTATTAGGAATCATCCAAGCTTCCACCTCTACGAGATATCCAACATCAAATTGATCTCATTCCTAGATCAAAATTATCGAATCTGCCTCATTACAAGATGAGTCCAAAGGAGAGTGAAATCCTCCAAGAACAGTTTGAAGGATTACTGAAGAAAGGGCATATTCAGGAGAGCATTAGCCCCTGCTGAGTACCTGCCCTATTAGTTCCAAAGAAAGATGGGATTTGGAGAATGTGCGTGGATAGCAGGGCCATCAACAAAATTACAGTTTAGTATCAATTTCCCATTCCACGACTAGATGACATGCTGGATCAGCTATCCGGGTCTAAAGTCTTCTTTAAAATTGACCTTAAAAGCAGCCATCACCAAGTTCGGATCAAGGAGGGAGATGAATAGAAGATCGCCTTCAAGACTAAGGAAGGCATGTATGAGTGTCTGGTTATGCCCTTTGGTTTAATGAATGCACCTAGCACTTTTATGCGACTCAGGAACCAGGTTTTGCATTCTTTCTTATACAAATTTGTGGTTGTTTATTTTGATGACATATTGATTTTTAGTCGCAGCGAAGAACATTTGCAGCATCTTCGTCAAGTATTGACATCTTACAAGAAAGTGAGCTAGTTATTAATCTTAAGAAGTGCATTTATATGACGGAGCGTGTTCTGTTCCTGGGATTCGTTGTTAGTACAGAAAGGATACATGTTGATGAGCAGAAGGTAAAAGTAATATGAAATTGGCCCATCCCCAAAACTATTTCTGAAGTCCGCAGCTTTCATGGCCTTGCTACTTTCTATCAACGGTTTATTAGAAATTTCAGCAGCATCATTACCCCTCTCACAGATTGCTTGAAGAAAGAGAAAGTGCAGAAATTTGCTTGGACTGATGCTGCCAACAATAGCTTTGAAAAGATTAAAGATAAGCTTACTTCTGTCCCTTTTCTTGCTCTACCCAATTTTGATAAATTGTTTAAGGTTAAATGTGATGCTTGTAGAGTTGGGATTGGTGGAGTGTTGTTACAGTCTAAAAGGCCTATTGCTTTCTTTAGTGAGAAATTGAATGAACCTAGGAAAAAGTGGTCCACTTATGAGCAGTAGCTATATGCAGTATTTTGGGCTTTTAAAACTTGGGAGCAATATCTGATGGGGCGAGAGTTTATTATTCACACAGATCATCAATCTTTGATCCATTTTAAAACTCAAAAATATGTGAATAAGATGCATGCTCGATGGGTAGCTTACTTTGGAGCCTTTCCTTATATCATCAAACATAAGGCTAACCATAGTAATAAGGTGGCAGATGTTTTGAGTAGGAGGGTTGCTCTGTTGATTATCATTAATCAGGAGGTTGTAGGTTTTGAATTCCTGAAGGATTTGTATGCTACAGATGATGACTTTGCTGATATATGGGCAAGAGTCCAGACTCACCAGCCTGTTGATGAGTTCTTGATACATGATGGCTTTTTTTTTAAGGAGAACAGGTTATGCATCCCTCGATCTTCTTTGCAGGAAAAGCTGATTTGGGAGGTCCATGGAGGAGGTTTGAGTGGTCATTTGGGGCATGACAAGACTATTGCTGGGTTGGAGGAGCGTTTTTATTGGCCACAGTTAAAAAGGGATATAGGTCAGATGGTCCAGAAGTGCCCAGTTTGTCAAACTCAAAAGGGACATTCGCAGAATACAGGGTTATACACTCCACTGCCTATTCCAGCACATCCTTAGGAGGACTTGTCTATGGATTTTGTTCTTGGTCTTCCACGTACTCAACGTGGATCTAATTCCATTTTTGTTGTTGTTGACAGGTTCTCTAAAATGACGCATTTCATTCCTTGCAAGAAAACTAATGATGCTTCTCATGTGGCAAGACTCTTTTTCCATGAGGTTGTTCGCTTACATGGCATCCCTAAGACCATTACTTCTGATAGAGATGTGAAGTTTCTAACTCATTTCTGGGTGACTTTATGGAAGCGTTTTGGAGCTGAATTTCGATATGTTAGTGTATTCGCCCTAGGCCATTATCTTGGACCTTTTTGTATGTGATACGAATCCAATAGGGCAAATTTCTAACAATGGTGTGGAGCAAACTTATATCATTCAAATGGATCTAAAAGGAGTTCAAAATCATATTCATATGATCCATATATATTTGGGGCGTGCTTCAACTTATATGGGACAGATTTAGTGCAACACTTGCAATCATAGGCTTAGGGAGTCTAATCAAACCTATGGGCTAAAACTACACAAAGGGAAGCCTAAAGTGAAGATCAAGTAAGGTTTTTGTGAAGATTCAGCTTTGTTATGATGGACTTGCTATATTTTATTATTTGAACACTTATTTTATTTTAGCTTTGTTTGGACTTGTATTCTGGCCATATTTTATCTTTTAAGTTTTAGAGTGTTGGACCATGTTTTGGGCTTATGTTTTAATACTTATATGTTATTTTAGTGTGTGATTGGGCTTGGACCTTAGGTGTTTAAGTCAGACCCAAGAAGAGTGTCTTAGGGTTTTATTTGTTTTTCTCCTTACTATATAAGGATAAGAAACAATTGTAAGAGGCAGCTTTTAATCAAAATTTTAGAATTATTGTCATGCCTTTGGCGTGTATTGCTTTGAGTAAGAGTGAGGATTTGCTTTCATCAATTGCACCAGGAATCTTGGCTAACTTATCAACTATCCGTTGTGGCGTTTGTCAGATTCTCATCTAAATTCTTCGATCATTGGTGTTTCAACTTCTCTAAGTTTGGGGTGCCATAGGAGGTGGGTTTATCAAATCTTTGGATTCCATATCTACTTGTGTGTGTGGGTTTTAGGCTTGTGCCATAGGGTTCCGCATCAGTTGGTATCAGAGCCAAAGTGAGGTAAATTCTTATTTATCTCAGGATCTAGAGTTTTTTTTTCTGAGTTTTCCTTTTCTTCGTTATTGATTTCGATGAAAACTTTTGTGTTCATGGCTGCACCTTCTTGATTATTAATAAAAAAAAATCGCATTTGCCTTATTTACCTTGATCTGGCCGAAATTGTGATATGCTTCCTTTTCCATCTATATTGCCTTACCTATCTCAATGAATTGCAATAATTTATGGGAATCAATTTGAATTTTAAATTTTGAATTTGGTCGAATCCAGATTAGGAGATAAAAGAAATTCTGCTTATTTCTGAAAGTGCACATTTAGGGCAATTGCATCTAAATTGATTTGATGTCAAATCCTTCTTTTAACACCAGAATTTTCGTCCATGTTTCTGATCTGAGTGAAATTTACATTTTTCTTTTCTGATTCTATTTATGGGTTTTTGATACTTTCCTTTTTGGGTAGATTTAAGTAGATCCATATTTAATTTGCGTTGAAGTGAATTAAATGCAAATTTTATTTGTCCAGGTTCGTTTTTATTTGATTTCTAAGTTTCTTTTTTTGGTTTAAGCTTGCTTTTGCTTCCTTGACATTGCTGGAGTATTGTTTGCTTGTGTCTATACTCTAGGTGATATTTTTCAAGTAGCACAAAACCTAGTTCATGTGTTACTTTCCAAATTGTCAGTGTCTTCTTTCTAGTTTTTGCGTGCTTCCTTCTTTCTTTAGGTCTTCTTCTTTGTTTCATTAAACACACCTTGTGGTTAGTTGGTTGACCTTAGTTTCTGAAGTGCAATTGAAGAATCAGCAAAAGAATGGTAAGAGTGCAAACACTTGAGTACTTTCTTTTTTAACACAATATTTGCTAGTTCTTTTTGTTCTTTGTTGATTTAAGGTAGGATGAGTAAAGACAAGAATGTGGTGGATCGTACTGATGGAACTAAAGCGAATATGGGTAACGATTATAAGCTCTTTAAAAAGTCAGTCAGTGGTGAGTTACAAAGGCTCAATAAGACTCTTGAGAGGTTGACTGAAACTATGGAGAGTTTGAATGTCTCACAAGCTTCCACTTCTACAAGAATACCTCAAACAACTCCTAATTGCAATAATGACTATGATGATTCGGATGTGTTGGTTAATAATGTGTTGCTTGCTGCACATTGTGAGATGCTTGTTGCTAGGTGTGCTCTGAATATGCAGGTTAAGGAAGAAAGCCTGGAACAACGGGAAAACATATTTCACACTAGGTGTTTGGTTAATGGAAAAG
Source organism: Manihot esculenta (assembly GCF_001659605.2). Taxonomy (NCBI): domain Eukaryota; kingdom Viridiplantae; phylum Streptophyta; class Magnoliopsida; order Malpighiales; family Euphorbiaceae; genus Manihot; species Manihot esculenta. The sequence continues at coordinate 24,770,278 of NC_035168.2, forward strand.
TGTGTACTGTCATTATTGATGGAGGTAGTTGCACAAATGTGGCTAGTGTGTATATGGTGGAAAAATTGGGCTTAACTTCTATTAAACACCCTAAGCCATATAGATTGCAATGGTTGAATGATTGTGGTGAGGTTAGGGTTACACGCCAGGTGGTTATACCATTTTCTATTGGTAGGTACAAGGATGAGATCTTATGTGATGTGGTACCTATGCAGGCAAGCCATATGTTGTTGGGTAGACCGTGGCAACATGATAGAAAGGTGCAACATGATGGGTTCAATAACAAGTACCCCTTCACTCATGAAGGACAGAAGGTTATACTCGCTCCTTTATCACCTCAAGAGGTATATGTTGATCAAATAAAGATGCTGGAGAGGGAGAGGGAGGCTTCGGCCTTGGCCACAAAGGGGAGTGAGAGCTTGAATTCTGCGGAAAAGATGAGAGAAAAGAGTGAGTTTGAGGGTAAAGAGGCTGGAAAAGTATCAAGACTAGTTCAAGGAGGCAAGGTAGAGAATAAAAGGGAGAAAGAAGAGGCTAAAGTTCCAATCTCAACTTCCATAGAGATTGAAATTGAAGAGGAAGTTGTAATGCATGAATCTAATGTAGTTGTTATTGGGAATTCCATCAATGAACTTATAGAAGAGGTTGTGAATGATGAGGGACATGGGGAGCACGTGATTGATGAGGTGGAGGAGGCGAATGAGACTGTTTTGGAAGTTGTAGAGGAGAATGGGTCACATCCACAAGATCTTTCTATGACTAATATTTTTATGCCTAGTTCATTTATTCTTGATGTGCAGGTTATTGATGAAAATATTCATGACAAAAGTTTTATACTATTTCCACCTATTCAAAAAGAGGTCTTTGAAGATACATGGGTTCCTAAAGCTTCCCTTTTTGATATAAATATCAGCAAGATTCAAGGACGAATCTTTTCTAAAGAAGGAGAGAATGATACGGATCCAATAGGGCAAATTTCTAACAATGGTGTGGAGCAAACTTATGTCATTCAAATGGATCTAAAAGGAGTTCAAAATCATATTTATATGATCCATATATATTTGGGGCATGCTTCAACTGATATGGGACAGATTTGGTGCAACACTTGCAATCATAGGCTTAGGGAGTCTAATCAAACCTATGGGCTAAAACTACACAAAGGGAAGCCTAAAGTGAAGATTAAGTAAGGTTTTTATGAAGATTCAGCTTTGTTATGATGGGCTTGCTATATTTTATTATTTGAACACTTATTTTATTTTAGCTTTGTTTGGGCTTGTATTCTGGCCATATTTTATCTTTTAAGTTTTAGAGTGTTGGGCCATGTTTTGGGCTTATGTTTTAATACTTATATGTTATTTTAGTGTGTGATTGGGCTTGGGCCTTAGGTGTTTAAGTCAGACCCAAGAAGAGTGTCTTAGGGTTTTATTTGTTTTTCTCCTTACTATATAAGGATAAGAAACAATTGTAAGAGGCAACTTTTAATCAAAATTTCAGAATTATTTTCATGCCTTTGGCGTGTATTGCTTTGAGTGAGAGTGAGGATTTGCTTTCATCAATTGCACCAGGAATCTTGGCTAACTTATCAACTATCCGTTGTGGCGTTTGTCAGATTCTCATCTAAATTATTCGATCATTGGTGTTTCAGCTTCTCTAAGTTTGGGGTGCCATAGGAGGTGGGTTTATCAAATCTTTGGATTCCATATCTACTTGTGCGTGTGGGTTTGAGGCTTGTGCCATAGGGTTCCGCGTCAGTATGTCGTTTTGGTTATTAATAAAAGAGGTTTTTACTATCATTATTATTTGTTTACATGTTACATAATGATGATTAACATTCCTGGTTACTTATTATTATGTTGATAATAATAAAATATAACTAGTATGATTATTGATTGATAATCATGAGATGATTATGTATATGTTGATATAATTCAATAATCATAGATACTTGTTAGAGAACAAAGTATTGGATGGACTCGCACTGAGATCACTACATGGGTTATTGTCATAAGTGAATCTCAAAGTAGTTGTGTCTTAATCCTTTGACTTGAGATTGTCATAGTTTCCAACATAAGGACTGTTATGTTTTGACATAACCAAACATTGTCTTTAATTGGACAATCATAAAGGTTATGATTGAGCATAATAAAAATTATATAGAGGATATTGAATAATCAAGATATAATTTGTCCCTCTCTTTGAGAGAGATATCTTATGGGCCCCTCGAGAAGTGAGACTGAGAAATGCATGGCCGTGCTCAAATGAATTGATAGTGTGATTAATATCATTTGATTTTATCAGTCTACTTAGAGATCGAGAAATCACAAGTTTGAACATTATAAGTTTGACATTGACCATGAATTATGTTCAAACTAGATATCGTGTGACAAAGGGATTAATACATGTTCTATTTATTAGGCTTTATCGAACTATCAATCCTCATATTAGTTGGATAGTTATAATGTCTTGCTAGAGGCCGCTTATGATTTATGGGCTTGGTGGGACTGGGCTTATTGCCAATTAATGTGAGCCTATTGGATCATACACAAGAACATTGTTGATGTGCTATATTAATGGGCTAAAAGCCCATTAGTATAATTAATAATAATAAAGATATTATTATTATTAATATTAATTATTATTATAAGATAATAATATTTAAAAGATCTGCAGTTTATCTATAACTGTTACAGATAAAAGATTTTCGGTTTTGCTTATCAAAATAAACTATCACGTAAGATATTTGAGTATCTGCAAAATTGTGATAGTGGGTTGTGAATACAACTCTTTTATAAAAAGAGTTGTGGGAAAACAAAAGACTGAAATGAATAAAAATCTCTCCTACGAATTGTTGAAAAACATTTTTTTGGAGAAATTGTCTTGAGCTGCAGATTAAAAAAAAAAGCACATAGTTTATCCATCCTTGAGAGAGCTAGCACTCTAGAAGGGTAAAAGACGTTCGTGTGGATATCATTGAGGGTGTTTGTTGAAAAGCAGCACCTTAAGTCTGGGATTGTATCTTCTTGTCGAGTCTAACAGGTTAGTCTCTTATCCTTCCTTTCGAAATAAACGAAGCACTCGAATCTTGTGAAGAAAACTAGAGATTTTTATTTTTCTGCTGCGTGTTTGAGTTGCAGTAATCTCTGGGTTTTCTTACACGATACAACAGTGCTACCCATCCCCAAACTGAAGTGGTTAACCGCACACTTGGCAATCTTCTGCGCTGCATCTGCAGTAACAAGAAAACTGCTTGGGATCTTGCTCTTGCCCAAGCAGAATTTGCTTACAATAGTGTTTTCCACAGCTCCATAAAGATGTCACCATTTGCTGTTGTGTACAGTTAAGTCCCAGCGCATACAGTTAATCTTATTGCCCTTCCCACAGGTTCTCACAACAGTATTGCAGCAAATTGCAGCAAGACACCTGGCAAAGCAGCATATGGATGTTTTCAAACAGGTATAATAATGCCTTATAGAAGCTAATGACAAATATAAAGCTACAATTGATAAGCATAGGCATTTCAAGTCCTTCAATGTCGGTGACCAAGTTATGGTGTATTTACGCAAGGAATGTGGTGGAGGACATGACTCGCGGTTGTCGAAGCCGGTCAAAAATAACCTCTACGGTTATCAACAATCTTACAACTGCAGATAGTGGTAAAGGATCGAATCCACAGAGAATTGAGTACTTATTTATTTTTCCCAAACAAGATCAATCAGAATCAACTGAAAGCACAATTGAAAGCAAGTAGATCAAAAGTAAAGTGCAATAAAGTAAAAAAGGGGTTTTGAGATTGATTTATCTAACAACTATTGAAAGCAATTAAAACAGCAAGTAATTAAAATAAAAGAGAAAATCAATATGAGAAAGGTATAGTTGAAGATATGGATCCACTTTGGTTGTTTGGGTTGATCATTGAAACTTATGTTCTTCTTGATTGGTTCAATAGATTAGTTATGGAGGTGGAAAACGCTTCTCACCACCATGACGCGGAACCCTATGGCACAAGCCTCAAACCCACACGCACAAGTAGATATGGAATCCAAAGATTTGATAAACCCACCTCCTATGGCACCCCACATTTAGAGAAGCTGAAACACCAATGATCGAAGGATTTAGATGAGAATCTAACAAACGCCACAACGAATAGTTGATAAGTAAGCCAAGATTCCTGGTGCAATTGATGAAAGCAAATCCTCACTCTCACTCAAAGCAATACACGCCAAAGGCATGAGAAGAATTCTGAAATTTTGATTAAAAGCTGCCTCTTACAATTGTTTCTTATCCTTATATAGTAAGGAGAAAAACAAATAAAATCCTAAGACACTCTTCTTGGACTTGACTTAAACACATAAGGCCCAAGCCCAATCACACACTAAAATAACACATAATATTAAAACATAAGCCCAAAATATGGCCCAACACTCTAAAACTTAAAAGATAAAATATGGCCAGAATACAAGCTCAAAAAAAGCTAAAATAAAATAAGTGTTCAAATAATAAAACATAGCAAGCCCATCATAACAAAGCTGAAACTTCACAAAAGCCTTACTTGATCTTCACTTTAGGCTTCCCTTTGTGTAGTTTTAGTCCATAGGTTTGATTAGGCTCCCTAAACCTATGATTGCAAGTGTTGCACCAAATCTGTCCCATATGAGTTGAAGCACGCCCCAAATATATATGGATCATATGAATATGATTTTGAACTCCTTTTAGATCCATTTGAATGACATAAGTTTGCTCCACACCATTGTTAGAAATTTACCCTATTGGATCCGTATCATTAGGCTCCTTAAACCTATGATTGCAAGTGTTGCACCAAATCTGTCCCATACGAGTTGAAGCACGCCCCAAATATATATGGATCATATGAATATAATTTTGAACTCCTTTTAGATCCATTTGAATGACATAAGTTTGCTCCACACCATTGTTAGAAATTTGCCCTATTGGATCCGTATCACACCATGTCTCTCCTTATTATTAAATCAATTAGGGAACGTCCTCTAATCAATTACTAATTAACAAATTGCCAAGGAACGTCCTTGGGCCTTAGGCATCAAAACAATTGTCAATTGCATAAAGAACTAGAGAGATCCAATCCTAGCTACTCCAAACGCATGAAGATGGTGCTAGATCATACAATTCCTTGGTTTTTACACCAAGTGTTCTTAGGTCAGAATATTTCTAGCAATTGCGGACTAACAAATATCCCAACTAACAATCAATTAACTTTGCAATCAAGAATCAAGTGGCCAATTTGATCAAAACAACAAAGCAATCTTAGAATTAAGCACACAATTGCATGAATATTGAATCAAACCAAAAGCAAACACTTTATGTTCAGATCTCACAACCCTTTAAACAACCTTAGTTTCAACCAATCCTCAACTAGAATTAAGGGTTTCAGCCACTCATGGCTGAACCAAAACAGAAAATAAAATAAAAGAAGGCAAGAAGACGAGGAACCGAAGTGGAGAAGCCTTGGAGAGCCTTAGCCGAATGGTGTGTTGATGGAGTTGCTGTCCAATCTTGCCTTCATAAGGGCTTTAAATATGTTTTGAGAGGCTGCCTAGGGTTTCTTGGGTGTCCATGCATCTTTTTAGAGATTTCCCAAAGTGCCCTTGGTCTCATATGTGCCTTCTAAGTGCATGTGTGGAGTTGCAAGGACTTTTTGGTCTTTTAATTGTTGCCCAAGGTGTGTCCAAGAAGTCTTCTTCATGCACTAAAGAGGAAGGTGGAGCCTTGTTTTGAATTTTGAATGTGCATGGCATGAAGTGGGAAATATGTGATCTTCAAGATTTGGCTTCTTGAATAAGGAAGAGGCTGTTCGGGGGGACTTTCGGCCGCCTAAGCTTAGTTTCGGAGGCTGGACTTTCGGCTCTGAAGCAAACTTTCGGCCGCCGAAGGTGGGTGACTTTCGGCTTCCGAAGGTGCTTCCAAAGGTGTTTCCGAAGGTGGTTGAGTTTCGGCTCTGGACGAGACTGTCGGCTTCCGAAAGTGCTTCCGAAGGTGGTTTTTCCAGATTTGACACTTTTTGGCATTTTTGAGAGCATTTTCTCTTGATTGTCTCTTTACACCTAATATCTACAAAACATGATTAAAACCACAAGATTAGGTAGAAAAGGTGTAAATAAACATCAATAAGATCATGATAATATGGACTAAAATATGCTCTATCAAATACCCCCACACTTAGCCTTTTGCTTGTCCTCAAGCAAATAAACATAGTCAAATAAGTTTTCTTTGCTCTAAATCCTTATTTCCACTTAAGCTCTTACTCTAGACGCCTATTTTGAATCATTGCAGTGAAGAATATATACATGAAGATTACTTACCTTCCTTCCTTGTTTCCCTTTGCTTACCATGGCTAGGATTTGTTTTCCTCAAGAGAGACCATACATGCACATTCATTTGTTTAGATAAGACTTTTTCTAGCTTTTGGATTGACTTGGCCTTACCTTGAAGTACTTTATTAAGGCTTTTGCACTTAGATTTTCCTTGAAAAAGTCACCAACCTTTTGACGTGAAGGTACATATTTGTGATACCCACCCCCAGTTACTCAGTTGGTCACCCTTCCAAGTGGCTACTAGCTTTGTTCTAGTCTTTTGACCATTGAAACAGTTTTTTGATTTTGTGCTTTTGAGGTCTTTGCCTTTGCTGAATTTTCTTTCTCTCAATAATTTGGGCAAATCAATACCAATTGCTAAATCAAGTCATGTTAAGTTCATTCACACAACTTTCAATTCATTCTCTCAATTGAGGGTCATCAATATATTTTTCATCGTGGCAAACTCAAAGATTCAATTCAAAAGGCAATTCTCAAACATGAATACAACTCACTGCAATTGATTCAACATAAGTTTAAAGAGTTGTCACATCAATGGGGTCATGGAAAGAAGAACTCATCCAACATAGTTCATCAGTTTGAGTAGAGCAAAACAAAAAGAAGAAGAAGGTTGTGGTTGTATGTGTTTTATTGAAAGCATAAACTAAAATGAAAAAAATTTCAACTGTAGCTATTTAAACTGAAAGGAACGCAAAACTGAAAGGAAAAGAAAAAAATTTTGCAATTTAAAAGCATTGTGAATTTACAGAAGAAGAAAGGAAGAAGGAGAAGAAGAAAAGAAGAAGAAGATATGCAAAGATATGCACCCCCACACTTATATCATGCATTGTCCTCAATGTATAAGAAACATAAAAGAACAAAGGAAACTGAATACTCCCCTGGGGTGTGGTGCATGGTGTGCGATTCTCTTTAAGCAGAAGGATGTTGTAGTGGAATTTCTTCCACCACTTGTACTGCGAATCCTTCAAAGTATGGCTTCAGACGATGTCCATTTACCTTGAAGATTTTGCCAGTTTCTATGCTTTGGATGTCTACAGCTCCATGTGGGTAGGCATGTTCTACAATGAATGGTCCAATCCACCTAGACCGTAGCTTTCCTGGAAACAATTTCAAACGAGAGTCAAAGAGTAAGACTTTATCACCAACCTCAAATTGTTTTCTTGAAAGATGACTATCATGGGAGGCTTTGGTTTTTGTTTTGTAGTTCCATGAATTCTCATATGCATCTCGTCTTATTTCCTCTAGCTCTTGCAGTTGCAATTTGCGATGTTGTCCAGCTTCATTGAGGTCCATGTTGCAATTCTTTACAGCCCAATAGGCCTTGTGCTCAAGTTCAACTGGAAGGTGACAAGCTTTCCCATAGACCAATCTATAGGAAGACATACCTATGGGAGTCTTGTAGGCTGTTCTGTAGGCTCATAAAGCATCTTCTAACCTTGTACTCCAGTCCTTTCAGTTAGGAGACACTGTCTTTTCAAGGATAGCCTTGATTTCTCTATTGGACACTTCAGCTTGCCCATTTGTTTGAGGGTGGTAGGCTGTCGATGTCCTACGTATGACATTGTGTTTTCTGAGAAGGCTTTCCACTACCCTATTGCAAAAATGGGTCCCTTTGTCACTGATGATTGCCTTTGGTACTCCATGTCTGGCAAAGATGTTGGTCTTCACAAAGTCTACCACTGCTTTGGCATCATCAGTCTTAGTTGCTCTAGCTTCCACCCACTTGGATACATAATCCACTGCAAGGATGATGTAAGTGTATCCGAAGGATGGTGGGAATGGGCCCATGAAGTCTATGCCCCAAACATCAAATACCTCACAGACCATGATGGGGTTCTGTGGCATTTGATTTCTTTTGCTCAGATTTCCAGTCTGTTGACACCTAGCACATGATCTGCAAAACAAAAAAGCATCTCGAAAAATGATGGGCCAGAATAGGCCACTTTCAAGTATCTTATGAGCAGTTTTTCTTGGACCAAAGTGTCCTCCACAACTATATGAATGACAAAAAGTAAGCACAGAAGCTATTTCTTGATCGGGAATACATCTCCTTATCATTTGGTCAGCATAGTGTTTCCACAGATATGGCTCATCCCAAACATAGTATTTGGCATCTTTCTTTATCTTATCCTTAGTGTGCTTTGGCATGTTAGAAGGCAAGTTACCTATGGCCAAGTAGTTTACCATGTCTGCGTACCATGGTTCATCAGATTGGGCAAGGAAGATCTGTTCAAGGAGATCATGCTTACACTCTTCAGAATCTGGAAGGTGTTGCTCTTGGCTTGACTGCAGTGGGGGATTGGAAGAGCTTGTTTGCGTAGGAGGTGGTGGAGCAAGATTCGGCGGCCGAAAGGCTTCTGAGTTCGACGGCCGAAAGTCAGTCGAGTTCAGAGGTCGAGAGATCATGGCTTCAGTCTGTGCTGGGGGCTGAGGTGAAAGATTCGGCGTCTGAAAGGCAGTTGGATTCGGCGGCCGAAGGAGGTCTGGATTCGGCTGCCGAAAGTCTTCAGTCTGCGCAACATTAATCTGTTGGATACTGCAAATGGTTTCTTTCAGTTTTGGCTCGTTCTGGCTTTGTACCTGATCAGTATCTCTGCAGAAATCACTATTAAGAATATCATCTTGATTTTCATCAAAAATTTTCTGACTCAAACAGTCAATAATATCAAGACCATAAACAGGGGACATATCATGTGGATATTTCATGGCATCATAGACATTGAACTTAATCACTTCCCCTTCAAATTCCATGGTCAAAGTACCATTATATACTGACGCTGAACCCTATGGCACAAGCCTCAAACCCACACGCACAAGTAGATACGGAATCCAAAGATTTGATAAACCCACCTCCTATGGCACCCCAAACTTAGAGAAGCTGAAACACCAATGATCGAAGGATTTAGATGAGAATCCGACAAACGCCACAACGAATAGTTGATAAGTTAGCCAAGATTCCTGGTGCAATTGATGAAAGCAAATCCTCACTCTCACTCAAAGCAATACACGCCAAAGGCATGAAAGAAATTCTGAAAAGTTTGATTAAAAGCTCCCTCTTACAAGTGTTTCTTATCCTTATATAGTAAGGAGAAAACAAATAAAATCCTAAGACACTCTTCTTAGGCCTGGCCGAAACAAATATAAGGCCCAAGCCCAATCACACAATAAACACATAAGTATTAAAACATAAGCCCAAATACATGGCCCAACACTCTAAAACTTAAAAGATAAAATATGGCCAAAATACAAGCCTAAAAAAAGCTAAAATAAAATAAGTGATCAAATAATAAAACATAGCAAGCCCATCATAACAAAGCTGAATCTTCACAAAGGCCTTACTTGATCTTCACTTTAGGCTTCCCTTTGTGTAGTTTTAGCCCATAGGTTTGATTAGGCTCCCTAAGCCTATGATTGCAAGTGTTGCACCAAATCTGTCCCATATGAGTTGAAGCACGCCCCAAATGTATATGGATCATATGAATATGATTTTGAATGACATAAGTTTGCTCCACACTATTCTTAGAAATTTGCCCTATTGGATCCGTATCATTCTCTCCTTCTTTAGAAAAGATTCGTCCTCGAATCTTGCTGATATTTATGTCAAAAAGAGAAGCTTTAGGAACCCATGTATCTTCAAAAACCTCCTTTTGAATAGGTGGAAATAGGATAAAACTTTCGTCATGAATGTTTTCATCAACAACCTGCACATAAAGAACAAATGAACTAGACATAAAAATATTAGTCATAGAAAGATCCTGCGGATGTGACCCATTCTCCTCTACAACTTCCAAAACAGTCTCATTCGCCTCCTCCACCTCATCAATCACGTGCTCCCCATGTCCACCATCATTCACAACCTCTTCCATAAGCTCATTGATGGAATTTTCAACAACTACATCAGATTCATGCATTACAACTTCCTCTTCAATTTCAATCTCTATGGAAATTGAGATTAAAGCTTTAGCCTCTTCATTCTCCTTTTCTTTCTCCACCTTCCCTCCTTGAACTAGCGTTGATTCTTTTCCAGCCTCTTTACCCTCAAACTCACTCTTTCCTCTCATCTTTTCCGCAGAATTCAAGCTCTCACTCCCCTTTGTGGCTAAGGCCGAAGCCTCCCTCTCCCTCTCCAGCATCTTTATTTGATCAACGTATACCTCTTGAGGTGATAAAGGAGCGAATATAACCTTCTGTCCTTCATGAGTGAAGGAGTACTTGTTATTGAACCCATCATGTTGCACATTTCGATCATGTTGCCACGGCCTACCCAACAACATCTGGGTTGCCTGCATAGGTACCACATCACACAATATCTCATCCTTGTACCTACCAATAGAAAATGGTATAACCACCTGGCGTGTAACCCTAACCTCACCACAATCATTCAACCATTGCAATCTGTATGGCTTAGGGTGTTTAATAGAAGTCAAGCCCAATTTCTCCACCATATACACACTAGCCACATTTGTGCAACTACCTCCATCAATAATGAGAGTACACACTTTTCCATTAACCAAACACCTAGTGTGAAATATGTTTTCCCGTTGTTCTAGGCTTTCTTCCTTAACCTGCATATTCAGAGCACGCCTAGCAACAAGCATTTCACAATGTGCAGCAAGCAACACATTATTAACCAACACATCCGAATCGTCACAGTCATTATTGCAATTGAGAGTTCTTTGAGGTAGTCTTGTAGAAGTGGAAGCTTGTGAGACATTCAAACTCTCCATAGTTTCAGTCAACCTCTCAAGAGTCTTATTGAGCCTTTGTATCTCACCACTGACTGACTTCTTAAAGAGCTTGTAATCATTACTCATGTTCGATTCACTTCCATCAGTACGATCCACCACATTCTTGTTTTTACTCATCCTACCTTAAATCAACAAAGAACAAAAAGAACTAGCAAATATTGTGTTAAAAAAAGAAAGTACTCAAGTTTTTGCACTCTTACCATTCTTTTGCTGATTCTTCAATTGCACTTCAGAAACTAAGGTCAACCAACCAACCACAAGGTGCGTTTAATGAAACAAAGAAGAAAACCTAAAGAAAGAAGGAAGCGCGCAAAAACTAGAAAGAAGACACTGACAATTTGGAAAGTAACACAAGAACCAGGTTTTGTGCTACTTGAAAAAATATCACCTAGAGTATAAACACAAGCAAACAATACTCCAGCAATGTCAAGGAAGTAAAAGCAAGCTTAAACCAAAAAAAGAAACTTAGAATGCAAATAAAAAAAACGAACCTGAATAAATGTTTGAATTTAATTCACTTCAAAGAAAATTAAATACAGATCTATATAAATCTACCCAAAAAGAAAGTATCAGAACCCCACAAATAGAATCAGAAAAGAAAATTGTAAATTTCACTCAGATCAGAAACATGGACGAAAATTCTGGTGTTAAAAGAAGGATTTGACATCAAATCAATTTAGATGCAATTTCCTTAAATGTGCACTTTAGGAAATAGGCAGAAATTCTTTTATCTCCTAATCTGGATTCAACCAAATTCAAAATTCAAAATTGATTCCCATAAATTACAGCAATCAATTGAGATAGGTAAGGCAATATGGACGAAAAAGGAAACATACCACAATTTCGGCCAGATCAAGATAAATAAGGTAAAGGCGATTTTTGATTTTTGATTTTTTTTTTTTGGATTTCGATTTTTTTTATAACTAATAATCAAGAAGGTGCAGCCATGGACACACAAGCTTTCACCGAAAAGAACAAGGAAGAAAAGGAAAACTCAAAAACCCTAGATCCTAAGATAAATCAGAATTTACCTCACTTTGGCTCTGATACCAACTGACACGGAACCCTATGGCACAAGCCTCAAACCCACATGCACAAGTAGATACGGAATCCAAAGATTTGATAAACCCACCTCCTATGGCACCCCAAACTTAGAGAAGCTGAAACACCAATGATCGAAGGATTTAGATGAGAATCCGACAAACGCCACAACGAATAGTTGATAAGTTAGCCAAGATTCCTGGTGCAATTGATGAAAGCAAATCCTCACTCTCACTCAAAGCAATACACGCCAAAGGCATGAAAGAAATTCTGAAAAGTTTGATTAAAAGCTCCCTCTTACAAGTGTTTCTTATCCTTATATAGTAAGGAGAAAACAAATAAAATCCTAAGACACTCTTCTTAGGCCTGGCCGAAACAAATATAAGGCCCAAGCCCAATCACACAATAAACACATAAGTATTAAAACATAAGCCCAAATACATGGCCCAACACTCTAAAACTTAAAAGATAAAATATGGCCAAAATACAAGCCTAAAAAAAGCTAAAATAAAATAAGTGATCAAATAATAAAACATAGCAAGCCCATCATAACAAAGCTAAATCTTCACAAAGGCCTTACTTGATCTTCACTTTAGGCTTCCCTTTGTGTAGTTTTAGCCCATAGGTTTGATTAGGCTCCCTAAGCCTATGATTGCAAGTGTTGCACCAAATCTGTCCCATATGAGTTGAAGCACGCCCCAAATGTATATGGATCATATGAATATGATTTTGAATGACATAAGTTTGCTCCACACTATTCTTAGAAATTTGCCCTATTGGATCCGTATCATATACATTAATTTTAGTTCTAGCAGTACTCAAGAAAGGACGTTCAAGAAGGATGTCAGAACTAGCATTGCAACTATCTTCCTTAGTATCAATCACATAAAAATCTGCAGGAAAGACAAGTTCATCTACTTGAACTAACACATCTTCTAGAATACCTATGGGATATACCACAAATCTATCAGCTAATTGAATCACAACTTTTGTGTCTTTCAGTGCACATGCATTCAGAGATTTATAGATGGAGAGAGGCATGACATTTATGGATGCACCAAGATCACACATGGCTTTCTTAATTCCAACATTCCCAATTTTGCAAGAGATAGCAAACATACCTTTGTCTTTGCATTTAGTAGGGAGTTCTCTTTTAATAACAGCTGTGACAACCTCACCTACACTTTCTTTTTCTCTTGCAGCTAGCTTTCTTCTATTGATGCACAATTCTTTTAGAAATTTTGCGTACCTCGGAATCTGCTTAACAGCATCTAGCAATGGTATGTTGATTTCCACTTTTCAGAAAGTCTCAAGAATCTCCTTTTCTTCCTTTTCTTTTTGTGTTCTTTCAAATCTTTTTTGGAAAAGGAGGTGGAATGTGAAAACGTACATTTTGTTCAGTCTTTTGTGTAGTAGGTGCTTCAGATTGCGCTGGAGAGGCTTCTGAATCAATTGGTTTTTGCGCAACTTGCTTTTCTTGCTCATAACTAGCATCTTGAAGCTCCTTTCCACTTTTCAAGGTAATGGCACTAACATTTTGTCTGGGATTAGTTTCAGTTTGAGAAGGGAGCTTACCTTGGGATTCGGATCTGCTCATGGATGCAGTCAGTTGTCCTATGTCCTGTCGCATGCCCTGCATGGAATTTACCATTGTTTCCATCATCTTTTCAAGGTGCTAGATGGCATTTGGAGGTGCTGGTTGGGCTTGATTCCTTTGATAGTTTTGATGGTTCTGATTATTGTTGGCCCTTCCATAGATGAGATTGGGGTGGTCTCTCCAACCTGGATTGTATGTGTTGGAATATGGATCATATCTAGGCTGGTTGTTATATCCTCCAATGGCATTAACTTGCTGATTGTCTTCTTGAAGAGTAGGACATTGATCAGTTGGGTGTCCTACATAAGAGCAAATCCCACATGGCCTAGGCGGCTGGGTTGCTTGCATCTGTTGAACCAGTCCTATGGCAAAGTCTTTCATAACAGATGTTAGTTCAGAAATAGTAGGAGAACTTACCTCATGGACTCCTCTTTGCAGTTGCTTTTCTTCACCATATTGCCTAGATGAGGCTGCAAGTGTAGAGATCAGTTCTCGCATCTCCCTAGGTGTCTTGTCTGCAATCGATCCTCCGCAAGCTACATCTATGAATTTCCTTTCTGATGAGAGCAATCCTCCATAAAAGAACTGTATGAGGGACATGTCTGACATATCATGTTGTGGACAACCTGTACATAGTCTTTCAAACCTTTCCCAATAATCATATAGATCTTCAGTTGGTTTTTGTCTTATGCTAGTGATTTCTCTTATTATGCCAATTGACTTAGATGTTGGGAAGTATTTGTTCAAAAAAGTTTGGACCATATCATCCCAAGAAGTTATAGATCCAGATGGCAAATAAAATAACCAATCTTTAGCAAAGTCATCTAATGAAAAGGGAAAAGCTCTTAATTTAACATGATCTTCAGAGATACCTTGAGGTCTCATAGATGAACAAACAATATTAAACTCTTTCAAGTGCTTGTGTGGATTTTCATTTTGCAAACCTTTGAATTTTGGGAGAAGATGAATTAAACTTGTTTTTAGTTCAAAGGGAAATGTCAGAGGTGGATAGGTGATGCAAAGAGGTGCTTGATCACTATAGGTGTTGCTAGTTCTCTCATGGTTCTTTCCCTTGGCATCTGTGGCCTTATTACTGGATTTTCTTGAATTATTTGGTTCTGGACAGCATGTCCATTGGGGGCAGCAGCTTGTGCATTAGGTTCTGCCATTTGTGCAAGATTTGGTTGCTGGAGAAGGGAAGGTTTGGCGGCCGAATGTTGATGGGGTTCGGCGGCCGAAGGTTGGGCAGAATGCTCAGCAGCTTGCTTTCCTATCCTTCTGAGGGTGCGTTCAATTTTTGGATCAAAGGGCAGAGTGTCCCTGTGTTCAGATATAGTCATTAAAGAAAAATAAACAAGTTAAATCAATTCCCCAGCAACGGCGTTAATTTTTGACTCGCGGTTGTCGAAGCCGGTCAAAAATAACCTTTACGGTTATCAACAATCTTACAACTGCAGATAGTGGTAAAGGATCGAATCCACAAAGAATTGAGTACTTATTTATTTTTCCTAAACAAGATCAATCAGAATCAACTGAAAGCACAATTGAAAGCAAGTAGATCAAAAGTAAAGTGCAATAAAGTAAAAAAGGGGGTTTTGAGATTGATTTGTCTAACAACTATTGAAAGTAATTAAAACAGCAAGTAATTAAAATAAAAGAGGAAATCAATATGAGAAAGGTCTAGTTGAAGATATGGATCCACTTTGGTTGTTTGGGTTGATCATTGAAACTTATGTTCTTCTTGATTGGTTCAATAGATTAGTTATGGAGGTGGAAAACGCTTCTCACCACCATGTCTCTCCTTATGATTAAATCAATTAAGGAACGTCCTTGGGCCTTAGGCATCAAAACAATTGTTAATTGCATAAAGAACTAGAGAGATCCAATCCTAGCTACTCCAAACGCATGAAGATGGTGCTAGATCATACAATTCTTTGGTTTTTACACCAAGTGTTCTTAGGTCAGAATATTTCCAGCAATTGCGGACTAACAAATATCCCAACTAACAATCAATTAACTTTGCAATCAAGAATCAAGTGGCCAATTTGATCAAAACAACAAAGCAATCTTAGAATTAAGCACACAATTGCATGAATATTGAATCAAACCAAAAGCAAACACTTTATGTTCAGATCTCACAACCCTTTAAACAACCTTAGTTTCAACCAATCCTCAACTAGAATTAAGGGTTTCAGCCACTCATGGCTGAACCAAAATAGAAAATAAAAGAAAAGAAGGCAAGAAGACGAGGAACCGAAGTGGAGAAGCCTTGGAGAGCCTTGGCCGAATGGTGTGTTGATGGAGTTGCTGTCCAATCTTGCCTTCATAAGGGCTTTAAATATGTTTTGAGAGGCTGCCTAGGGTTTCTTGGGTGTCCATGCATCTTTTTAGAGATTGCCCAAAGTGCCCTTGGTCTCATATGTGCCTTCTAGGTGCATGTGTGGAGTTGCAAGGACTTTTTGGTCTTTTAATTGTTGCCCAAGGTGTGTCCAAGAAGTCTTCTTCATGCACTAAAGAGGAAGGTGGAGCCTTGTTTTGAATTTTGAATGTGCATGGCTTGAAGTGGAAAACATGTGATCTTCAAGATTTGGCTTCTTGAATAAGGAAGAGGTTGTTCGGGGGGACTTTCGGCCGCTTAAGCTTAGTTTCGGAGGCTGGACTTTCGGCTCTGGAGCAAACTTTCGGCCGCCGAAGGTGGGTGACTTTCGGCTTCCGAAGGTGCTTCCAAAGGTGCTTCCGAAGGTGGTTGAGTTTCGGCTCTGGACGAAACTTTCGGCTTCCGAAAGTGCTTCCGAAGGTGGTTTTTCCAGATTTGGCACTTTTTGGCATTTTTGAGAGCATTTTCTCTTGATTGTCTATTTACATCTAATATCTGCAAAACATGATTAAAACCACAAGATTAGGTAGAAAAGGTGTAAATAAACATCAATAAGATCATGATAATATGGACTAAAATATGCTCTATCAGGACAGAAAAAGCTTGACGCTAAGAAGATTGGTCCATTTCGGATCATTAAGAAGATCAATGACAATGCAATGTTCTTGACCTCCCACATGAGATGAAAATTTCCAAGACGTTTAATGTGGTAGATCTATTTCAGTACCACCCTGCTGATAACAACTCGAGGTCAAGTTCTTTACAAGTGGAAGGGAATGACATGGAGCAACTAGCCTTGGACTTTACGGCAAACTTGGACCGGACCTAACTTTTACTGCCGACGTCCGATAGAGATCCACGATAGCTTTTTGGAAAGGGAATTTCGAGACGCACAACTTTCAAAAGTGTGACAAGGACCATAAGCTTGTCACAAAGTTCAATATGAAAATTTCATCGTTTAGAGGGTTAATTTTGTATTTTAACTATTTTTTTGGATATTTTGGGTATTTTCGTAATTTTGCATATTAGGGTTTTTTTTTATTATAAATAGTCTCCCTTGGCTATTAGAAACTCACTTTTCAATTTTTGAGAAATTTCAGTAAGACTTTTCGTCTTCTAGCCTATCTTTTCTCTTATTTCGTCTTAGCCAAACGATATTGGTTAAAACTCCTGACGGAATCTAAATAGTTATTTATCAGAAAGAAAATATTAAGTTAGATAAGAAATAAAGAAAGACTAGGAGGGTTCATCATTGTCATCCTCTTCCTATCATAAACCAATAGTGTTTATCAGAAAGGTCTTTTTTTGGCACGAATAAAAGGGTGATAAGGTTGCTTCTCTCACGAGGAAACAATAGCCATAAGCTCCATGTGAACCAAGAGTTTGATCTCGATCATTTGGAGCGTTCCTTTGAACTGTTGAGGTTGGAAAAACCAACTCTCTGGAAAACTATCCCAACTGCCACTAGGAGGATGCCTTAGCATGAAAACCTCAACTTTTAGTTTTTTATTGACCGAGTAAAGCCATCAAACAAGCTACTCCCCTTCTTTGGGATGGAATAGTAAAAGGTCTCAGTTCCTTTGTGGAATAATGCATACATAGAAGCAAAGACCCAAACATAGAGCTCTATATTGTGAACGCGACATAAAGAGAGAAAACATACTAGAACTCTCCAACTATTAGGATGAATTTGAGCAATGCTAATTTGAAAAATTTTCAAGACAACCACAACAAAAGGGTCCAATAGGAAGTGTAATCCAACCTTCAGTTGTTCCACGTACACTATATGTAACGACCCGGAAACCGGTACCACTCAGTAACGGTCCGAACCATCACTGGCACTAGGATCCAGATCGGCTTAAGGCCGCCGGGACCCGTAGCAAGCCGACTATACTCTCTGTGTACCTGATAAATCCCATACATGATACAAAGATACTCAACAATCCTGTAAAACTTTATAGGCTTAACTACTGCTACTCAGATATAGAAATCTGAAATGGCCCTCAGGGCCTATACCAGGGACTACTATCTGCTGTGGATCAAGGGATTGAAACCCTTTTACTCTGTAACACAATCCACTGGTATCACATCAAAGCCATACATTAAGCCTAACTCACACATTTCTCATCAAGAAACGTAAAACAGGATTCATGTACAAGGGATTAATCATACATCACACTATAGCAAGGATACTAGGAAAAGCACAAGTCCATCCAGTATACGACAGTACATATCTATACACATTACATTACCACTAATCTTTGAGTTACATCATGTCCACTACTTTATTACAACCATACATTCATGCATATCTTCCCTCTGTACTCTTGCTGACTTTAACTTCCCATAGCTATCTCAGAATCTGCAAAACTGGGGTTAAGGGAGTGGGATGAGCTACTACAGCCCAGTGAGGAGGAACAATAAAAACAGTTCATTCATTACATGCTCTCATGAAATGCATCACATCACAAACATATCATCTCAAGGATGAATTTGTCACCAATAACCCTTAACTACATGTTATAATAATGCCAACTGTGCCAAGGAGACTATGTCATCACCTGGTCTACACTTATCGCTCTGATATCATAACATGACCAACTGTGCCAAGGAGACGAGGTCTCACCTGGTCTACACTTAACTCTGATTTGATTTGACAGCCCAGCTGTCTCACTCATAGTACCAGGAGCGACCTGGACTATCCAGGGGCGACCTGGTATGGCTATCTCATGCCATATATCTGTATCTGCTCTCTGTCAAGGGCTAAGGATCATCCAACATTCATCCACATAAACAACAACGTATATGCAATGCATCATCGTCGTGAAGTCTAATGCAATACAACCTAATACATAACATGGCAGTTTATGATGCATGGATCATGCTAGAATCGTGTCATTTCTCAAGAGAAAATATGTAGTTTAGTTCCACTCACCTCTAGCCAATGCTGGCTAACTCTGGGCCAACTCTAACTCTGGAGCCTCCTCGGTTCCTCGGTCCAATCCTACACAGATGGACGTAAATGAGGTACCAAACATACTCTAACATAACTATGAACATCTCTCCAAAAACCCTCTAAAACATCACAAAACATGCATGCAAAACAAGCAAAGGAAGGCTGGACAGGGCACCTTCGGCAGCACCTTCGGCGGCCGAATGTCTCCTCCAGAGACGAAAGTCAGGCATGTTCGGCGGCCTAACTTGGACTTTCGGGGGCCGAACCTGAGTTTAGCCAGAACTCAGTTTCGTGCACAAGGACGCCTGCCAGTCCCTCCATCACCTGTTCAGACCTCAACACATGCATTTAACCCTTCTAAAACATGCATAAACACTTCAACAAGCCTAAGGGAGCTTCAAATAACTTTAAACTCCAACAAACAAGCTCACAAGACACACATCAAACATAAAGGATTCATAAACCCTATGATGCACATCTCATGCAAACTCATGCCTAGCTCCCTTTTCCCTTTACAAAACTCATAAAAACATCATAAGAACCATGGATCAACACTTACCTCTTGAAGAACAAAGGCTGAGATGATCCAAACTCAAAGATATGGAGAAACCAAGCTTCAAAAGCTTCAAACTCCAAAACCTTGTTTCAAGCTCACAACTCTTCAAAACAAGGGTAAAACTCATTAAAACCGTGAAAGATTTGAAGAAAAACCATGAAAATACTTTAAGGAGATCAAGACCTCACCTAGGTCAGAAGGAGAGAAGAAACCTCCTACTTTTTCTGCCACTCGGTGCCCTTATAGATGAGCAACCGCCTCAGGTTCGGCTGCCGAATCGCATGCAAAACTATGCAACATTCGGCGGCCGAACTTAACCTTCGGGGGCCGAAACTAGGGAACTTTAGGCGGCCGAACTTAACCTTAGGGGGCCGAACATGGCAAAATGCCTCCTTGGCCATATCTCTTCAAAACTCAATCCTTTTCTACGCTAAACCTTTAAAACACTTGAACATATTTTAGAACACTTTCTCTTACCCTTCCAGAGACCTCTGACATCCTCGAACTCCCCCGGACGGTAGGAATTCCGATGTCTGAATCTAGCCGGGTATTACATTCTTCCCTCCTTTAAAAACATTCGTCCTCGAATGTTAAAACAACAACAATAAACATACAGGGAAACAAGAAGAAAGTCTACCATCGGTCTCTACGAAGAGACATAGATACCCCTGGAGTAAAACTCCCGGGTTGGCTATACTGTCTGACTTTGCTGACCCTTCACTGCTTAAGCTGTGTCTACACTAATTGTTTACCACTCTTGCTTGTACACAATCGACCTGACTCTTTCATATGACTACTAACTTTCCTTTTCTTTGACTTTTCTCAGCTTATTTACACTACTCTGGTTATACGAACCTTTGCTTCTCTTTACTGAACTCTGACAAAGGAACAATAATCCTCAGGAAAAGCTAGATGCCTTGCCTATCGCTTTAACTCTTTTCTTACTAGAGAACTCGTAGTGTGCTACATCACAAATCACACAGATATGCTCCGAAATTGAACTCAGATTACAGAACTTGGCCTCTATGCCGTGTTCTCTTACAATCAACAATGCTTAGTAGATAATGGGCATGCTTCTCTATTCTTGATTTTTTTTTTTTTTTGAACTATCCTACGCTTTTGCTGCGCACTCTGATCCTTGCCCGTCTTTATTCTTCTTTACTATACTGGCTTCTTCTCTTTTGATCCCTTCTAACATTACTAGACTATCTCTAGCTCTCTAGCTATCTGTTTCTATAGGATAAACTGATAAGCGACATCTGACTGAGGGCAGCTAAGCCTTACCCAGTAAATAACACTATAACATAATTTTACTTTGCAACCTCCCCATCAACCTTTTGATTCTCATCACATGGGTATACTTTAAAGATTGCCAATATCCTATAAATCAAAACTATCTCTTCAATTTCATCATTACTTACTAACAAGACTATAGTGGTCATAAAGGAATGTGGTGCAAAGGCTCCAATAAAACCTGAGGATGACGAGGTATAAAGAGAGCAAGGAACCTCTCCCTTCCTTGCGTTGAGTGTCAACAAACTCTTCTGACTGATCTGAATCGAACAAATTAGCATTAGAGGTAGGATCCATCATACAACTCAATTATAGGAGAAAGAAATCCAAAGTAGCATATCCCCCTCGAAATCACAATTGTCAAAAATTGAGGCTATAAAAAACTAGCACCTCCAATAAAAATAAAGCTGAAAATATTTCAAGACAAAAAAATGTAACCTTTAGATGACCCAAAACTGGGGTCTCCAATAACGAAGGAACCAAAAAATTTTTGAAAGACCGAAAAGTGGAACCTTACTAAGACTCAAAATCTAGATCCCTAACATAGAAGAGCCGAAATAGTGAAGGACCGAAAACTAGAACCCCTGTGTAACCAAATATCCAAAAAATATATCAGCCCTTTCCTCAAATATTGAAAACTAAGAACCAAGACGCAATGAAATAGCTGAAAACTAGGAGGTTCCACGATGTGACTGAAAACTAAAAGAGTGTAATCTCTAATGGTAGCAGCAAAAATCCAAAATCTAGGAGGTCCCACAACATGATCAAAATCCAAAAGAGTGAAATTTCTCGACAGTAGCGGTAAAAACCCGAAAACAAGGAGGTCTCAAGGCTTAATCGAAAATCAGAAGAGTAAAATTTCTCAATAGTAGAGCCGAAAAACTGAGGTTCCACAATAGTACCGAAAATCCTGAATACTGTAAGAACTCCCGTGGTAGTATTGAAAAACCAAAACTCACTAAATAAGATCGAAGAGAAACCAAAACAAAAAATAGGAAAAAAACTCAGCATAGATCAAGCAAGTTAAATAACTTCAAGTCTTCACCAACAACTTGACGGAAACTAAAAATATCGGCAACCGGAAAACCTTCCTTAGATAGAAAGTTCAGAGAGAAGAAAGAGAAATATGAAGAACAACTTAATAGAAACTGCCGGCAACCAGAAAAGCTTCCTTAGAGAGAGAAAGTTTAGAAAGAAGAAAGAGAAATATGAAGAGGTGTGGGGCAAATAAAGTCTCACACACCCCTTTATTTTATATAGAGAAAGTGATAGAAAAGTAGGAAAAGTTTCACCCACCTCCCAAAGCATAGCATTTATTAAAAAGACGTATAAATTCACTGATAAGTTATATTAGTGGCACCAAAAATTAAAAAAAAAAGTATAATTATTTCACAAAAAATGATCACGATGGACAAGTAAAATAACGAATCTGAAGATTCACATAACAAAAGGGAGACTAATAATATCTATATAATATCCATTAATAAATAGACCTGAAAACCGAAATAAAAGAGACCTATAGCCCAAATATTCTGCGGGATATTTTGAGTCCTATCTCACACATGATTCTAAATAAAAGTCAAATATAGAATTCTTGTCATACCAAAACTCTGTAACAGACTCCAAATCTTATTAGGATGGGATTTCCAACAAGTTATAATCTTATTAGGATGAGATTTCCAACAAATTATATATAGAGACAACCTCTAAATACACAATCTTATCTCATTACTTAATTTTTTCACTAAATACACCCTTGAATTCTTTATTGATTTAAATATAAAAGTTTTTTCTACTAAATCACTGAATGCCTTTTTGCAAATATGATTTTAGAGTACAACAACAATTACTGTTAAAACGTTTAATAAACAGAGTCAAATTCATTATTTATTAGTACAATAAGATTATAAAATTGTTATCAAATTTAATTTATCAATCCAATGAGTTATTTCTGAATTTAATAATAATAATTTCTATAATTACTATTTGAATATTTCTCTCTATTAAAAAAATTTCCTCTTAATTTTTTTAAATAGTTTTATATGTTAAATATGTTTTTTAATTCTTTATACCTTTATGATAAAATTGTTATCACTAAAATGAATATGTAATGTAAAATTTCCTTTTTATTCTTTTCATTACAAACCAATGCTACTAATACTACTAATTATTCACTAACTCAATTAATATAATTCTCATTTAACATTTTTAGTCATATAAGTAATAATGATGGCAATTAATTTAAACTAATTGTGATTAATTAGTGACAATATATATATATATTGAAAAATGATAATAATTATGATAATCAATATAGATAAAGATAATTATTTTTTATTAGTTGTATTATAATACGTACCAGTTTTTTTATATATCTTAAATGTTTTTATTGAAATAAAATATAAACATACTAAAATTAAAGTGAAACATAATTTTATTAATTAGACCATAAATTAATGAGCCAACAATAGTTAAATCTATATTAAAGTTAGAGAAAAGTTTATAGAAAGATGTAAAACTTATTTAAGTTAAATTAATTCGCAACAATATTAAACTAAATGATTTTATTTATTTTAAATGATAACAATTATGATAATAAAAATTATTAATTAGTTGGCTATAATTAAATCTACTTTGCAATTGAAAAATATTGTATAAAAGATGTGCAAATTATTTAAATTAATTTAATAAAATAATCATATTAAATTAAATATGATTGCATAATTGGCAATTTGTAAAAATTTAAGTATAATTAAAGTGATCAAAGCAAATAAAATAAAATAACTTTTTATTAGTTAATTCTATAGGTTACAAAATATATTAATGTTGAGGATAAATTAATTGATTAAAGAAAATAGAATTAAATATTAAGAGTAAGCCAAGTTATTATTGGAAGTGCTATGTGGCTAAACTCTTCTTTAAAAGTGTCACATGGCATTCCAAAGAAAACTCAGCTTGTTATATATAATTGCTAATCCAGTGTGCAAATCAGCTGCAAATTCATACATATATTATTTAAATAGAACCTTATAACTTTATTATTGAATTCTTTTTATTAATATGAAATAAATTTTTATATATTGACCTGGAATATTTTTTTAAATTTACTACCAGTGAAAATAGTATTAATAATTCTGCTTTAGTGAACCGCATTATCTAATCCACGATAGAAGATAAGAAAGAAATCATTAGATTATAATATATAATTCTGTATGAGCCGCTGAATTGTGAAGGTTTTAAAACCTTACATGCTCTTATTTTACGTCAAATTCTGTCTTCATCCCATCCAAACACACCGTTAAAATTACGTGCATTCACCCGATTAAAAACAAGAATGGGGAGACCAAGAGAGGGAAGAAGGTGAAGTAGGAGGAGAAGGGTAAGAAGAGCAAGAAGAAGAATTTGAAGACAAGGGATTCCTAATCATCAAAGGCACTATATCTTCAAGCAGACCCTGACTCTGAGGCTGAGGACTTTGTGTCTGATCCAACAGGCACTCACACTCCTCCATTGAGCCAGTGGTTGGACTTGCTTGTGGTGGGCATTCCTCGGCCGTTTCTTGGGTTGCAGCCGCCTTCTTGGGCTTCTTCGACGGTGGTGGGTTCACAAGATTAGGTTGTTCAAGCAGGAAACATGGATAAGCAAAGTGTAAATGGAGCCCTTCATAGGTTACTACCAGTGTGTCTTGATCTTCTCTGGATCTCTCCACCTGCTTCTTTGCGCTGCACCTTGGGTTTGTGCACTTGTAGTAGCTCCTGTGAATTATAGCACATATACATCAATTTTATTTTAAAATTTTGAGTGAAATATTGTGTTTTGTCAATTAATACTTGGTAGTTTTGTAAAATCAAACTCTTTGTTTTTTCTATTAAATAAATATTAATAAATTTATTTTAATTTTAAATAAATATATTATTTAATTTCTATAGATTTAACCATTAAAACTTTAAATATTTATACTACTTGATTTATTTAATTAAGAATATAATAAATTGACTAATATTTTAGTTTAATAAATGACAAAAGAGTTTGATTTTACAAAATAATAATTTAGATATAAGATGAAATAGTTAATTTTTGAAAAATATAAAAATGTAATAATAATTTACTCCAAATGTTTTTGGATTAATTTGAAAGATTTAATATATATTAATTAATTAATAATGTGAATGGCGGACCATTCACTGAATGGGTTGATAAAACATGCTTAAAATTGAAAAGTCCGATTATAATTCAAGTAATTTTAATATGCTATATAAATAGACAAAATTAATGTATTAGGTGTATTAATTTATTTTTTTTATATTATATATATAGAAATAATTGGGCAATTAATTACTACACTGTCCATCACCTGTGACTAATTAGTGTATTAAAATGAAATTAGGTATTAATAAGGAAGTAAGGCAGAGGTGGTGGCTGTGGGTGATGGAGAAATTATTAAGTATACATAAAATAAGTTGCCGTCTCTTTCATTATCATAAAATAAATAGCAAATGTATTAATTAGGACAAAGAAACGGTTCACAATTATATTGCACGCTTTAAATGATTTAGGTCATTAATTAAATAACATAATTAATTAATATAACCCAATTTCAGAATTTGTCAACTACAATGTCATCATTTTTCTATACAATAATAATATCTTAACATTTTTCAACCATGCTCCATGAGAAATGAAAATAAATAATAATAATAAAGAGTGGGAGAATTTTCTAATGCACTGAAAAAGAGTTTCCTTAAAATTTTAAAAATGAAATCAATAAGTCGTAATTATTTTCAGAGGTGTGAGTTCTGGGAATTCTATTTTTAGTCAGAATCAATTATAAAAATAAATTAAAAAAAATCCCATATATATTTTGTGAGAGCAGAAGTATAAAGTCCGAATAATGCGTACGTTATCATAAGGAATAATGAAAAGTGAAGTTTTAATTAAAGATTTTAGGCACGAATGAATCAATTCATAGCAAAACTAAAGAAAAAGAATTGGGTGGAGCTTAAATAATGTAGAAATTTAATTTAAGTACATGCATATTAAATCATATAATCAAATGCAAAATTATTCATATCCTATTTATATAACAGAATTAAATAAATTTAATATTTAATTTTTTTTTTTTTAAGATAAAGAGAAATTCTTCGATAAAATTGAATTTAACTCAAGTCCTTATAGTCTCCAAGACTATTCTACTGTTACCTGGGATATGGGCTATTCTTGATAGATTTTTGGCCATATTTTCTCCATTTATAACCATCATCAGCCATTCCATTGCCACAGGTTTTGAGTTTCAGAGTATACTTGTTATTCTCAATCCTACTGACACCCTTTTCCAATATTGAAATTCTGCACAAAAATCAATCATTTTCACATGACCCAATTCTAAGAACTCTGAGAGATGCAAAGTTGTCCAAGTTCTAACATCCAAACCTGCAAGCTTGTGAAGCAGCTTGGACTTGGTCTCTCTGGATGGTGCTGCTGCTGGTGAACGACAACGCATGATCAATGTCCTGGATTGTTGGCCCAGAATACACCGTGGAAACGAGTCGACTAATGGTTTGGTCATTGGAGTAATGATTAGTCGTAGGTTTGGATTCAGCAGCTTCGTTGGGCAACAGGAAGAAAGGGGATTCATCATCAAGAAGCTCTCTCACAATAAGCTCATCTTCAGACTCATCAAGCCAGTTACTTGCCTTTACTTGTTCCATCATTTATGTCGAACTCAATGTTTGGCTGTGAATTGCAGAAGAAGAATACGCCTACGAGAACTTCCACAGGCCAGAAGAAAGCGATAAGAGAGAGTGGAGTAGATGAAGAGGAAGTTGTTACGTCTACTTGTCCTCTTGACCTTTAAAGCTTAGATTATTGACCCCCTTCTTTGTCAAAAAAAAAAAAAAAAAATCCAACTTTGACAATAAAATGTTCTACCATTTACTGTAAAAATAGACATAAGATTTCCATGGTTGGATTAAAAAATCTAATTCACGAGAAAAATTATTTTAGAGCTCACAGAATTATTTATTCAAATTATACAGTTTGATTTTTTAAGTCTGATTAAAATTTGAATCTATAAAAATATATTGAAAATTCAAACTGCTAATCCTAAATTATAGTAAATACATATGTGAATGTAAAATTCTCAATTTTTGAGTTTTTTTTTTTTTTTTTTAAATGCATAGGACAAAGTTGTATATTTTCCACGTTGACTTAGGTGGGGAATTCCGTGACCCTTAACTGGAAATGTTTTTGGTGAACTGCAGAATGGGTCACCACCTCATTATTAATTGATTATAGAGATATGGTTTCTATTTTCTAGTGTAGATATTATACGCAGCCAAAATAATTAACGTGCATGATTTTGGGCAAGTAATTGTTCTCGTCAAAATTATTAACTCATTTCAATTTTTTGAAAATACTAAAATGGAAGGTAATTAAAAGAAAATTCTATCATTGTCAATAATTCATATATAAAATAATACGAGTTTCTTTTCTCTCAATCAAAAATTTTAAATTTAAATTTCTATGGAGTATTTTTAAAATTCAAGAATGAAAACGCGAATCCAAATTAGTCGAGTTAATAAATTTTAAATATCGAGTAATATATATATATAAAAAATAATTTATATACTTAAATATTTAATTTTATAATTTTTTCCCCATATATGACTGTGGATTCATTTTGTTCTATTATTTTGATGGGATTTGAATCACTTGGACCCTGAGTTATATCTGTTATCCATGACCCCAATTCAACCCCAGGGCAAGAGTCTATCATTAGACAATTATATGTGCTAATTATTATAATCACTTATGTTTTAAATTATATAATTATTCTGTAACCTTATTAAATTATTTTCCAGTTTGTATCATTCTCTCTAGGTTTCTTTATGGCAGTTGAGCCTATACACATTAGTTGGCTAGATAGTAGTAGAGATGCATTAATTATATGGATAATATACTTAATTAATTATATATTAATTGATCTAATCTATTTTCTTTAATTATTAAATTTAAAGAATTTCAATTTTAATTAATTAATTGAAATTTTATAGAAATGATAATTTGTTATAATAATTTATCGTTTTGAACCTTACTAATGTTTGTAAATATTTTCACATTATGATGGAATGAATAGCTGAGTATAAAAAAAAAATACATAATAGGAATTATATCTTTTATATATATATATATACTGCAAATAAAAATTTTGAAATGAATTTTTATAAAATTTTAAATAAATTTATTTTTTAAAATTAAAAAAATTATTTTATTTCAAATAAGAAAAATAATATAAAAAAATTAAATTATATTAAATTAAATTCTTATAAAATTTTTTATTTTAAACAAATGATATATGGCTGTAAATATAATAAAATTTTTAAAATTACTCAAATTAGTTTAAAAAGATTAGTCACAATTCAGTTAAACGGTTTGAAAAATGATTTCAAACAGAATGGAGATCATTTTCGCTGTGAGATACAATAATACAAATTATGCAAATTACAATATAGAAGAAAATGGGAGAGAAATTCGATAAAAGACAAGAATAAGTGGTTGCTTCAAATTGAGGGAAGTTATGTCCTTATGTGGCTTTGACTTTGTGAATACAAGAAACGGCCAATCTCACTTAAGGACAACGTTTGTGTGTGTGGTTGACTGTCAGAGAGGGCTTAGGTTCGGCTTCGTTAGCACTAGTGGGCGCAGGTTCAACAACAAGGAGCAATAACAAACCAAAACTCCTGGACTTTTCTCAAAAGTCAAACCTTTATTAGGTGGGACCATCTTCCTTTCTGATTGACTTGCACCTGTAGTTTTACTGGGTTCCCCTCTTGTCCGAATTTCACGTGTGCTCAACAATGGAGCTCTTCCTCTAACCCACGCTTGATCTGATCCTTTCAAGTAATTCATAGGAACTTTTACCCCTCGTTGACATGGGAATATATACATATTTTTTTCTTTTAGTCAAGGATAAAATTTCACTAGGAAGAAAAGGTGAACCTAATACAAGTGTTAATACGAATTCAGGGGCCTCAAACAATATAGCTAAGAAACTATATTCCATAAGTCCAATTTAGCCTATTGTCTAAAGAAAGAAGGATCAGTAGAGAGCAGCCCAGCCCACAACATATAAACTTATTATTGTCCTATGATTCAGGTCTGACTTGTTTTGAGCCCAGCCCACAACATATAAACTTATTATTGTCCTATGATTCAGGTCTGACTTGTTTTGAGCCCAGCCCACAACATATAAACTTATTATTGTCCTATGATTCAGGTCTGACTTGTTTTGAGCCCAGCCCACAACATATAAACTTATTATTGTCCTATGATTCAGGTTTGACTTGTTTTGACTGATGGATTAAGTTAGGAGTGCCACTATCGCTCTGTGCTCATCTTCCAGAAAGAAAAACTAAAAACATTAGGGAGCCCTTACAAGCTATGAGCTACCATTCAAAGAGCTTTAAGGAAAAAGAGAGCATAAAACCCAATAACAACTAGTGGAAGACCCAAAGGGATATAAACAAGCTTAGAACACACCACTGGAAAGATGGAAAAGAAAAAAAAAAAAAACTAAATTAGCATGTGAAGGACTCATGCTTGAATTCTTTAAAAGAGTTCGGAACTTTTGGATAAAAATAGAGAGAGAAATCAGACGACCAATAGATAGCTTGATAGATGATAAAACGAGGTGACAACCTATGACGAGGTGTGAACTTATGATGAGGTGTGACGACCTGCTAGAAGTAAGGGTCGACCTGCCAAAAGAAAGGACCAACTTGCCTGATGGAAGGAGGGTTGAGTAAAGCAGACCTGATGAAAGAAGGGTTGGAATGCCTAGGATGCTCGCAGGGATGATGGAGCCTAGATGCTATTCAAGGAAGGTTAATTGTCTAGGAGAGCTCGGATACTCAGAAGCTTGCAAGGCAGTAAGGAAAGCCTGGAGGCTCGAAGACTCGCTAAGGCTTGAAGAGTTCGGAAGCTTTGAAGGCTGGAAGGCGTGTATAGCCTAGAAGCCTGAAGACTCGCTAGGGCAAGAGTGGCCTTGGATGCGAAAGTTCAGAATACGCAGAGGATTAGAATGCACAGTTTCCTCAAAGAGCTTGGAAGGTCTGACGTGCAGTTTTCTTTGAAGTGCTCGGAATGTTTAAGAGGATCAAGAGGAACAGCGATGTTTTTGTTTAGCCACTTTCATTTAAAAGAACTGAGGGGATTTTTAGTCTTTTTCATGGAGGCCAAGATCGTTGAGTCTGTTATTTAAGGAGCATACATCCCTCTCTGTTTTAGTGTGAAAAAGTGTGCAAAGTGAAAAAGCATTGTGATTATTTTATCTCTGTCACTTGTTGATTTGTAATCGAGCTTGTGCTCGTGTGGTTTTTCTCTTCACTGTAATTCATCGTGAATAAAGGATTCTCTCTTCTAAGATATAGGATAATATGTAAATATCAATCCGAACTCGTAAATCTCTCAGTGTTTTTCTTCTTCTCTGTTTTTTCTTTTCTTTTCTTTATTTTCTTATTGTCTATTATATCGCTTACCGGAAATCGGAGTTTTAGCCTCCAGCAACAACAAGTGGTATCAGAGTACGATTTGTGAGTAGGGAAGTTCGTAGCCGGTCAATTTTCTTGAAGCCTGGTTGAGAAAAGAATGGCGTCGACTATGCAAAAGCTTGATGTTGAGAAGTTTGATGGGAGAGGAGATTTCATGCTTTGGAAATAAAAGATTGAGATAAGTCTTAAGATCATGGGGCTGCAAGATGCTATTAATGGTGATCCAGAAACATGGAATCTTGAGGAAGAAAATGAATCAAAGAAACCTAGAACTCCAGTCCATAAAAGAATTCTTTCTTTAACTTCTAAAATCTCAAAATCTTCTGGGGTTGTTTCAATCATCACCTTGGATCAAGAACTGACTGTGCGGTTGTCGAAGCCGGTCAAAAATAACCTTCTTGGTTATCCACAATTTTACAATTGTAGATAGTGATAAAAGGATCGAATCCACAGGGAATTGATACTTACCTATTTTTCTATCAATAACCAAGTAAAGAAATTGCAAATAAAATTAAAATGGGAGGTTTTGAAGTTTGATGACTAAACTAGATTTAAAAGTAATAAAGTAAGCAAATAATAGAGTTGGAGAAATTCAATAATGAGAAAAGTCTAGTTGAAGCATTGAATCCACTTCAGTTGTTGGGATTGATCATTAACACTTATGTTCTTTTATTTGACTCAATAAACTAGTTATGGGAGTGAAAGACACTTCTCACTACCATATCCCTCCTTAAGTATAGATTAACTAGGAAACTTTCTCTAATTAATCACTAATCAACAAGTTGCCAAGGAACGTCTTTGGGGCTTTAGATTCATACAACTGTCAATTGCATTAAGAAATAGAGAGATCTAATTCTAGCTACCCAAACGTATGGTGATCTTGCTAGATTATGCAATCTCCTTGGTTTTTACACCAAGAGTTACTTGTGTTTGAATAATTCAAGCAATTATGGACCTAAACTACCTAAACTAACAAATTATCACTTTGTAATCAAGAATCAATGGGCCCTATTGATCTAATCGACAAAGTAACAATAGAATTAAGCATGAAATTGCATAAATATTGATAAATAAAATATGAACATCATAGGTTCAGATCTCCCAATCCATTAACAAATTGAAGTTTCACCTAATCTTCAACTAGAAAAAGGGGTTCCAGCCACTCATGTTGAAACTAACATTAAAATCAAAGAAAGAAAGCAAGAAGAAGAAATCGGGCTGGCTAGGTGGCTGCTGGAGGTGATGATCTCCCAAAATTAATTCTCTACTTGGCTGCTGGATGGCCCTCTATTTATATCTGAATGTGAAACCCTAGGTTATCCTTTGATTAGATGGAGTTATTTTCCAATTTGAATTTGAATTCATTTTGGCAATTGAATTTCCTTGTGATTTGGACTCCTTGATGGGCGGAATTTTGTTGCTGAGGTATCCTGGTGAGCTGCTGAGGTGTCCTGAAGTGTTTGGGATAGAATAGACTTCTGAAAGTTTGAATTTCTGGATTCCCACTTTTCTGTTGTTTTCTGCTGCAAAATCTGTTTGCCCGACTGTTTGGGCAAACAGCTAGTCAAACAGTCAATTTTGTACTGTTTGTCATTCTGACTCTATTCTGCGGGATTTGTTTGCCCAGCTGCTTGGGCAAACTGCTGGTCAAACAACAAGTCTGCACTACTCTTCATCCTTCTCCCGTTTTTGCTGCAGCTTGGTTTGGGCAAACTGAGCTTGGTACACCGGACTTGGTCTCTTGGATTTCTGTTCTATTCTCTTTAGGCAGCTTTAGGCCATTTTTCACCAAATCACCATTTTCCACCATTTTCTGCAAAATAAGATCAAAATCACAAAATTAGATAGAAAATGCGTAATTTAACATCAATAATAACATGAAAAATGGGCCTAATTTTGGTTTGATCATATACCCCCACACCTAGTCTTTTGCTTGTCCTCAAGCAAATAAATTTAGTCAAACAAGCTTTCTTTACTACTTGATCCTTATTTCCACTTAACTTCTTATCCTAGATCCCTAATTTGAAGCATTACAGTGAAGTGTGCATGCACCAAGGTTACTTTCTTCTTTCCTTCTTTCCTTTTACCTACCATGGTTGAGAGTTGCTTTCCTCAAGAGAGATATTTACTTATACATGCACATATTCTTTGTTTATTTAGACTTTTTCTAGCTCTTGGAGCGACTTGCCATTTATTTGTAACACTTTTCTTTTCTTTTTAGCTTTTTGCACATTTATCATTGACTGAAAAAGTCACCAACATTTTGAAGCGAAGGTGCATATTTGTGATACCCACCCCCAGTTACTCAGTTGGTCACCTGTTCAAGTGGCTACTAGCTCTGTTCATAGTCTTTGACTATTGGAACAGTTTTTAATTTGTGCTCTTTGCCTTTGTTGAATTTTCTTTTTCTTTTTCTCAATGATTTGGACAAATCAAACACCAATTGCTAAAATAAGTCGTATTTCTTTATTCACACATCTTTCACTTTTTTCATTATTCTCTCGAATGAGTAATGACATACATCTTTCACCATAGTAAGCTCAAAGATTCAACTCAAAAAGAAATTTCCAAAAATGAATACAACTCACTGCAATTAATTCAACTTAGATTTAAAGAGTTATCATATCAATGGGGTCATGGAAAGAAAGCTCATTCAACATAGCTTATTGTGTTTGAGTAAAGCATACCAAAAATAAAAGTTGTGGCTACATGAACATGTGTGTGTGTGTGTGTGTGTGAATTGAAAGCAAAAATGAAAAAGATTTTCACTTATGTGTGCTAATTGAAAATTAGAACTTAAATGGACATAAAAGAAATCAAAAAGAACTTATGTGAGCATTAAAATTCAGAGATATGCACCCCCACATCTAATTCATGCATTATCCTTAATGTAATGTAAATATGAAAGTTTAAAAGAGAAACTGAGTTACTCCCCTGGTATGGGCTTTTGGGCAGCTGTTTGGGCAAACAGATGGCCAAACTAGGTGCTCCTGTGTCCGATTGGCAGTAGGTGCTGCACCAGCAACTCCAGCATGCTCTCTATGTGTGTCATTCTGGCCTCTATTCTATCCAGACGAGCTGCTGCCATTTGTTCAGCTGCTGGTGGTTGTTGTGCTGTTTGTTGGTCTGCTTTCCTTATATTTGTGTGTTGCCCAAACACTCGTTCATGCCTCGGGACAACAGGACCTGCAAGAGAAATGCAAAAAATGCTGCCCATCTTGCGCTGCAATCCCATGTCATCCAAAGCTCTCAAGTCAAGAGGGGTTGGCTTGCAAGTTGGGCTCATATCAGTATGTTCAGACTGCAAGACAATTAATTTACAATAAGGTAATGACATGGCCAAGGACCAGTGGTCAGTGATGTGTAAGTGTGTTGGATATCTGGCTAGCTATCCAGAATCCCAAATTCAGTTTATGGTTATGCACCATACTCCACATGATGTGCAATTCAACTTTGGGGAGGATGCTGGATGCATCTTTTCTCCTAGCCAGTGTGTAGGCAAGAAATTTGTGTATGTATTTTAAGCATGGGTTGCTTAAATACAAGTCTTTTGATTTAGAGAAATAAGCTTTAGAGGGGTTGCTACATAACTCTAGGTATGCAGCAGCAGCATCAAATGTGCTCTGGTAGTCACAAACTGAGTCCTGGTGTTCAAAACCTAGTGTTGTGTTGAACTCACTCATGGACATGCGAAATCGCTGTCCCATCAATCTAAAGGAGATAATGTCGTGTGTGTGCAGTGTGTGCATGGCAGTCTTGTCAAAGAAGAAAGTGCAATAGAACTCCTGGGTGAGCTCTGCAAAAATGGGCATTCTGAGGTTGAAGAAAGAGGTCCATCCAATGCCATCTATGAGCTCGTTGACCTCTACCCGTATGCCCAAGATTTCAAAAGTTTCAGGCTGGATGAGCTTACCTGGATTGATGGGCAATTTGGAAATGGACTCAAACCTGGACTTCTCTAAGCTCTTGTTGAAGGTTAGGGCCTATTCTGCATGTGTTTGGCTCTACTAGTTGGGCAAACGATTCTGTTGGGCAGGCTGTTCCGTGGAGGCAGGCTGGGTAGCCTCTACTGCTGGGCTGCGTGGGGGCAATGACGCGGGGTCTGAATAGTCGTGGCTGCGGGAATTCATTGGTTCTGGTTCTCCTGCTGTTTCTATTTCCAGTGCGTCTGGTAGGTCCCCCTGTTCTGCAATATTGACCTCGGTGGTTGCTGGGTTCCTTGCTGCTCTCCTCGACTAGCGTTGATAGGTTTTGTGAGTGCTGACGATGTGGTTGCATGGGTGCCCTGTTCATCAGCTCTGTCAACGATGGGTTCTAGGTTAACAAGTGGTTAGTCTTCACTGCTGTCGGCATCTCTGACTGGCTGTGGAAGTCCAAGCCAGCGCCACTGTCTCGATCCGGTGGTTGCAACCATCTTGGTGCATGCCATATGGAGGTTTCTAGGTTTTCTGAGAGAAGAGTAGGCAAGAAGCTTTTGGGAAGAAGAAGAGTTTGTGAGAGGGAAAATGAAACGCTGAGTTTTAAATGAAAAAGGTATTGCCCTATTTGTTTTCTCTGTCGATTTCTCTACCTTGATTGTTTGCCTGGCTGTTTGGGCAAACAGCTGGTCAAACAAGATCTCACGATGTGGTCTGGCTTGTTGCTAGTACTTCTCTTCGCGCATGGACCTGTTGTTTGCCCACTTGTTTGGACAAACAGCTAGTCAAACAGGTTGGATTTGTTGCGCGTGTCTTCTGTGGTTCAGGCAAACAGTGTGCCAAACTCTCTTCTGTTTCCTGATTTGTCTCGGCTTGTTTTCCTAGTTATTTGGGCAAACAGTTGGCCAAACAGATTCCACCTGCAAAACAATTGAAAACCTGAAATTGGGTTAAAGTACTTGCTCCCGTAATGCACACCTGGTTCGCCCTGCTGTTTGGGCAAACGAACACATATCTCTTTTTTTTTTTTAAAAAAAAAATTCACTAAGCAAGCCTTTGAAAAGCAAACAGATGTTCGTCTGGAAAGTCTTCTTTGATTGAACATGGCTCTAAACTTATAGGGAGTCGGCTTAGGTGATCAGCCACTAGATTCTCTTTCCCTTTCTTGTCTCATATTTCCAGATCAAACTCTTGCAAGAGCAAAATCCACCGAATAAGTCTCGATTTTGCCTCATTTTTCTTGATCAAGTATCGTAATGCAGCATGATCTGAGTAAACTATAACTTTGGTCCCCAGGAGGTATGATTTGAATTTTTCTAAAGCAAATACAACAGCCAATAGTTCCTTTTCTGTTGTTGAATAGTTGCTTTGGGCAGCGTCCAACGTTCGGGATGCATAATGAATCACGTAAGGCGTGTTGCCTATACACTGTCCCAAGACTGCCCACAACATAGTTGCTTGCATCGCACATAATTTCAAAGGGTAAGTTCCAATCAGGTGCTTGGATGATTGGGGCAGTCACGAGTAATTCCTTAATCATATCAAACGCTGTCTTGCAACTTGCATCAAAATCAAACATTATATCTTGTTGAAGCAATCTGCATAACAGTTGCTTGATTTTGGAGAAATCTTTTATAAATCTTCTGTAGAATCCTGCGTGGCCAAGGAAGGAGTGGATTTCTCTAACATTTGTGGGGCAAGGTAGATTTTTTATGGTATCCACCTTGGCTTTGTCCACCTCAATTTCCTTGGCTGAAACAACATGGCCTAAGATCAAACCTTAGTTAACCATGAAGTGACATTTTTCATAGTTAAGTACAAGATTCGATTCAAGGCATCTTTTTAGGATCTTTTCTAGATTGGTAAGGCATTCTTCGAAGGAGTTACAGTACACCGTGAAGCCATCCATGAAGACCTCAATGATTTTCTCCACATAATAAAAAAATATGCTCATCATACAGCGTTGGAAGGTAGCAGGTGCATTGCATAGTCCGAATGGCATTCTTCTGAATGCAAAGGTACCAAAAGGACAAGTGAAGGTGGTCTTCTCTTGGTCTTCTGGGGCTACTGGAATTTGATAAAATCCTGAATAACCATCCAAACAGCAATAGTGGGACTTACCTACAAGCCTCTCTAGCATCTGATCTATGAAAGGTAAGGGGAAGTGATCTTTCCTTGTTGCTGCATTTAGCTTCCTATAGTCCATGCACACTCTCCAC
This sequence comes from Manihot esculenta, assembly GCF_001659605.2. Classification (NCBI taxonomy): domain Eukaryota; kingdom Viridiplantae; phylum Streptophyta; class Magnoliopsida; order Malpighiales; family Euphorbiaceae; genus Manihot; species Manihot esculenta. Next base: position 24,806,877 of record NC_035168.2, read on the forward strand.
CCATTCTGAACACGAGTTGGAACAAGTTTTCCCTCAGTGTTTGGAATAATGGTGATCCCAATTTTCTTTGGGATGACATGTACAGGGTTTACCCATTTGCTATCATAGATTGGGTAAATTATTCCTGTGTCTATAAGCTTGACTATCTCCTTTTTCACAACTTCCATCATAGTGGGGGTTCAGTCTCCTTTGAGCATCTCAGACAGGCTTGCAGTCTTCTTCCATATGTATTTTGTGCATGCATGTGGAAGGTGAGATGCCCTTTATGTCTTCTATGGTCCACCCTATGGCTTCCTTGTGTTTTTTTAGTACTTGTAGGAGGCTCTCTTCTTCATGTTGGCTTAATTGATTTGACACTATTATTGGAAGTGTCTTTTCAGCTCCCAAGTACATGTATTTCAGGTGTCCAAAAAGAGGTTGCAGATTTGGTTCTGAACTTTTCTGCTTCGAAATCTGCTGTTTGGAAAAACTGGATTATGCCCTCTCCTACTATTTGGGCAAACAGCGATCTTCCCCTTGCTCCTCTGCTGCTTGTTCAGGCAAATAGCATTTTGTCTGGGCTATCTGCTCAACTGGTTTGGGCATACTGCATTCTGTTTGCTGAAGTGGTTTGTACAAACCACAGTCTGTAATACCCGGCTAGACTCCGGTATCGGAATTCCTACCGTCCGGTGGAATCTCGGATGTCGGAGATCTCTAGAAGGGTAGAACCATGCTTTCATAAAATGTTTTCATGTTTTTAATGGTTTTAGAGTATGAAACTAAATGAGTTTTTGCATGAAAATAGCATTGGAGGAAAACCCAGGTTCGGCCGCCGAAAGTCAAGTTCGGCCGCCGAACATGCATGCGTTTTGGAGGCACGTTAGGCCCCCGAAAGCATGAGTTGGGGAAGTCCAGTTTCGGCCGCCGAAAGTCAAGTTCGGCCGCCGAACATTGCATGGATGCGGGAGCGCATTCGGCCCCCGAACGTGGCCTGGCCAGCCACCTATAAAAGGGGCACTTAGCCGAAATGGGTGAGTTTTCTCCCATTTTCGGCCACAGCAAGTTTCCGACCTTCCCTTTGCAACTCTTGTGTTCTTCTTCCAAATCTCTTCCATTTTTCTTGAGTTTTAAACCCACATTGCAAGTTTTGAGCATTTAAACCAAGTTTTGGAGCTTTGGGAACTCAGGAGCTCATTTTCGTGAATCTCCAAGTTTAGGTCGTCTCCCTCTCGATCTTCAAGAGGTAAGGGCCGATCTTAAGCTCCTTATATGTTTTAAGTAAGTTTTATGCTAGATCTATGAGTAGAAATGCATGTTAGGTTATATTTTGGGTTAATATTGATGTTTTGGTCAATGTGTGTTGATTGTGGATGCTTGAAGTGTTGTAGTTGGGGTATTTGATGTTTTGAGGCCCCTAGGAACTTGTATCCATGATTTGGTTGAGATATATGCATGATTGGTGAGTTTGGAGGCGAAAATGCACAAAGGAGCCAAGTTTCTGCCCTTTGGCAGAAACCAGGTTCGGCAGCCGAAGGCACTTTCGGCCGCCGAACATGGCTGGGGAGGCAGGCCTTTCGGCTGCCGAAGTTGCCCCCGAAAAGAGACTTTTGTCTCTGTCTGGGACTTTCGGTCGCCGAAGGTGCTGCCGAACCTCCCTGAGTTTCGTCTCTGTCCAGGACTTTCGGCCGCCGAAGGTGCCGCCGAAAGTGCCCTGTTCAGCCACTCCATGCATATCTCTATGTGATATTTTCAGGATGTTTTAGGGGGTTTTTGGGGAATGTATTAGAGTTATGTTTATGTATGTTTGGTCCCTCATTGGAGTCCACCTGTGTAGGTTCGGACCCGAGGAACCAAGGACCCCAGCAGTGAGCCAGCTGCTACAGAGTTTGTCAGAGTCAGCCAGAGGTGAGTGGGACTAAACTTAACCTTTTAAATTGAGAAAAGAAATGCTTTTATCATGCTTCATGCATCATGATCATATTATAGGTTGTTTGCATTAGAATTCACGACTATGCCGCATTGTATTGTTGTGATAGATGATAGTGGATGGACATTAGGATGATTCATTAGCCTTCTATATACGAAGTCCTGTGGTGCCCATAATAGGGCCGGGCATGGAGTTGAGGGATTTTTGAATCGGTCCATCCGTGGTGTGATTTATTTGTGCAGTGACGCATTTCATGATAGCATGTTTTAAATATTCTTTTTACAGTTCTACTCACTGGGCATCTAGCTCACCCCTCTCCCCTAACCCCCAGGTTTGCAGGAACGGGATAGATAGAGAAGGCAAGAAGAAAAAGTCATATGTATGTAATAGTTAGTTTGTGGACATGACAATTGTATTATGATGAAATGTAAAAATATTCAGTATGTTATGTAATGAGGTTATTGAGGATAGAGTTGTGCTTGACCACAGTATATTGTTAATCCCTTTTGTATGTACATGATCTTATGTTATGATGTTTATGTAAACTAACTCAACACAGGTTGTTTTGCCTTTGAGGCTTGATGAGATCCCACAGAGGGACTATGTTATGTATATGTTTAGAGTATGCACAGGTTGAGTTAGTTGATGACAGTATGTATGAAGAAAAGTTTAAATTTTTATGCATGTTGTTGATCATGTATGGGATTATACAGGTTTACAGGTTATATGTCAGGCTTGCTACGGGTCCCGGCGGCCTTAAGTCGACCCGGATCCTAGCGCCGGTAGCGGTCCGGATTTCCGGGGCGTTACACAGTCTGTCTGCGTCGTGTGCTGGACCTGTTTGGGCAAACAGCAGTTTGCCTATTGTTTCTCTACTGTCTATTTGGGCAAACAATAGTCTGTCTGCTGTATGCAGTAGACTGTTTCTGTCCTCTTTGGCTCTCTTCGGTTTTCTTCACTTTCTTGGCTGGCCTCTCTGCAAAAATCATCATTTAGCATATGATTTTGATTCATTTCAAAAATTTTTTGGCTCAAACAATCAATGATATCTAAACCATAAACAGGGGACATGTCATTGGGGTATTTCATTGCATCATAAACATTAAATTTTATTACTTCCCCTTTGAATTCCATGGTCAGTGTGCCATCATGCACATTTATCTTAGTCCTGGCCGTGCTCAAGAAGGATTGTCCAAGTAGGATGTCTGAAGTAGTGTTACTATTGTCTTCCTCCATATCAATCACATAGAAATCTGCTGGAAAGACAAGTTGATCTACTTGCACCAAAACATCTTCTAGAACTCCTTTTAGATATACTATAGATCTGTCAGCCAATTGAATGACCACTCTAATGTCTTTCAGTGCACCTGCATTCAAAGAATTATAAATAAAAAGAGGTATAACATTAATTGATGCACCTAGGTCACACATGGCCTTCTTGATGCCCACGTTGCCAATTTTGCAAGAGACAACAAACATCCCTTTGTCTTTGCACTTGGCTGGAAGTTTTCTCTTTATGACAGTTGTAACAACCTCTCCTACACTTACCTTTTCCTTCTCAGCAAGTTTTCTTCGGTTTGTGCACAATTCCTTCAAGAACTTTACATACCTTGGTATTTGCTTTACGGCATCTAGCAAAGGTATGTTAATTTTCACTTTCCTAAAGGTATGAAGAATCTCTTTTTCTTCTTTTTCTTTTTGTGAATTTGCAAACCTTTTTGGAAAGGGAGGTGGAATCTTGAAGCTTGCTTGCTGATCTGAATTCTGCTGGTGTGCTGAGTCTGTCTGTCCAGTCTGTTTGGACAAATAGTTTCTGTCCAGCTGCGCATTCTGTCTGCCTGTTTGCCCGGCTATTTGGGCAAACAGATTTCTTGGTTCACTTTCTGGCAGATTTTCTTTAGCAACTTGTTCTTGTGATTGTAAACCTCTTTCATCACCCCTAACATTCTGAAGTTCTCTCCCACTTCTCAACATGATGGCACTTGCATTTTGCTTAGGATTAATCTCGGTTTGGGAAGGTAACTTCCCTTGAGATTCAAGCTTGCTTATGGAGGTGGCTATTTGACCCATTTGCTGTTGGAGACTTTGCACAGTATTTGCCAATGACTTCATCATCTCTTCAAGGTGCAAGTTGTACTTCTGAGGTGCAGCTTGGGCTGAATTTTTTTGATAATTTTAGTAGTTGTTGGCCCTAGCATAGCTGAAGTTTCGATGCTCTCTCCAACCTGGGTTTTAGGTGTTAGAGTATGGATCATGTCTTGGCTGGCCATTGAATCCTCCAATTACATTTATTTGCTGGTCATCCTCTTGAAGTGTAGGACATTGATCAGTTGGGTGTCCCACATATGCACATATCCCACATGGCCTAATTTGCTGAAGTTGTTGAGCTTGTTGGGCTTGACCTATAATAAGACTTCTCACTACAGAGGTTAGTTCAGAAATTTGAGAAGTAAGAGCAGATGTACTTACCTCATTAACTCTCCTTGGCAACTGTCTTTCATCTCTATATTGCCTAGATGCAGCTGCCATTGTTGAAATCAACTCTCTAATTGCTTGAGGAGTTTTATCTTCAATTGAACCTCCACATGCTACATCAATGAATTTTCTTTCGAATGGTAGCAAACCTCCATAGAAGTATTCTATGAGTGATTTATCTAAGATGTCATGTTGAGGGCAGCTTGTACACAATCTTTTGAATCTTTCCCAATACTCATACAATTCTTCAGTCTCTTTTTGCTTGATGCCACTTATCTCTCTTCTTATGCCTATAGCTTTAGAAGTTGGGAAATATTTGTTTAGAAAAGCTCTCACCATCTCATCCCAAGAAGTGATTAATCCGGGTGGTAGGTAAAATAGCTAATCTTTGGCATAATCATCTAATGAGAATGGGAACGCTCTCAATTTCATATGTTCTTCATATATGCCTTACGGCCTCATAGTTGAGCATACTATGTGAAATTCCTTCAAATGTTTATGGGGGTCTTCATTCTCCAAACCTCTGAATTTAGGTAGGAGATGTATCAAGCCTGTTTTCAACTCAAAAGGGGTTGTTAAGGGTGGATAGGTTATGCAAAGAGGTGCTTGGTCACCTATAGGGGCTGCCAACTCCCTTAGTTTCCTTTCTTGTTGAATTGGTACCCTTATTGCTTAATTTTCTAGTTCAATTTCAGCATAAATAGCAGGCTCAGCTAGTCTTCGGATAGGTGCAGCAGGTTGCATATTGAATTCAGCCATTTCAGCGACTATTACAATTGGTTCAACAGCTGTTTGGACAGTTTCTGCAGTATTGGTCTCTTTTTCAGCTGTGTACTGTTCAGTTTCTGCAAAAGGTGTTGCTGGTTCAGCAACTTCTGGTTCAGTTGTGATAGTTTCAGCAGGCGCTGATTCTTGGACAGCAGCAGTTTTGGCAGGTGCCGTTTCTGGCTTAGATAATGCTGTTGATGAGGACGGTTTTGAGGCTTGGCTCCTCGGATTGGCTTGTTTTCTTAGTTGTTTTGCTGTACGCTCAATTTCTAGATCGTAGAGTAGAGTTTCTTCGCATCTAGCCCTGGTCATGAAAGAAAAACAAGTTAGTTAAATCAACTCCCTGGCAAAGGCGCCAATTTTTGACTGTGCAGTTGTCGAGGCCGATGAAAAATAACTTTCTTGGTTATCCATAATTTTACAACTGTAGATAGTGGTAAAAGGATTGAATCCACAAGGAATTGATACTTACCTATTTTTCTATCAATAACTAAGTAAAGAAATTGCAAATAAAATTAAAATGGAGGGTTTTGAAGTTTGATGACTAAACTAGATTTAAAAGCAATAAAGTAAGCAAATAATAGAGTAGGAGAAATTCAATAATGAGAAAAGTCTAGTTGAAGCACTGGATCCACTTCAGTTGTTGGGATTGATCATTGACACTTATGTTCTTTTATTTGACTCAATAAACTAGTTATAGGGGTGGAAGACGCTTCTCACCACCATATCCCTCCTTAAGCATAGATTAACTAGGAAATACTCTCTAATTAATCACTAATCAACAAGTTGCCCAGAAACGTCCTTGGGGCTTTAGATTCATATAAATTTCAACTGCATTAAGAAATAGAGAGATCTAATTCTAGCTACCCAAACGTATCGTGATCTTGCTAGATTATGCAATCTCCTTGATTTTTACATCAAGAGTTACTTATGTTTGAATAATTCAATCAATTACGGACTGACTGTGTGGTTGTCGAAGCCGGTCAAAAATAACCTTTTTGGTTATCAACAATTTTACAACTGTAGATAGTGGCAAAAGGATCGAATCCACAGGAAATTAATACTTACCTATTTTCCTTATCAAGACCAAGTAAATAAACTGAAAGTAAAATAAAAAAAAAGGGGAGTTTTGAGATTGATGAATTAAACTAATAATGAAAGCAACAAAGTAAAGTAAATAATTAAAGTAAAGAAATTCAATAATGAGAAAGGCTCTAGTTGAAGAATTGGATCCACTTCAGTTGTTGGGATTGATCATTGACACTTAGGTTCCTTTGTTTGGTTCAATAAATTAGTTATGGAGGTGGAATATGCTTCTCACCACCATATCCCTCCTTAAGCATAAATTAATTAGGGAACGTCCTTTAACTAATCACTAATAAACAAGTTGCCAAGGAACGTCCTTGGGCCTTTGGCATCTAACAATTGTCAATTGCATTAAGAAATAGAGAGACCTAATTCTAGCTATCCAAACGCATGGTGATATTGCTAGATCATGCAATTTTCTTAGTTTTTACACCAAGAGTTACTTGTGTTTGAAATATTCAAGCAATTATGGACTTAAAACTATCCAAACTAACAAATTATTACCTTACAATCAAGAATCAATTGGCCCTATTGATCTAAACCACAAAGCAATAATGGAATTAAGCATGAAATTGCATAAATATTGAAAAATAAAAGATAAACAATGTATGTTTAGATCTCCCAATCCATAAAACAACCAAAGTTTCACCTAATCTTCAACTAGAAAAAAAGAGGTTTCAGCCACTCATGGCTGAAACAAAACAAAAAGTAAAAGAAAGAGAAGAGGAAGAGAAGTGTGGCCGGCGGCTTGGCCTTGGAGAAGGAGGTGCGGCCGAATGTGGGAGATGGAGTCCAAGAGAAGAAGCCAAGGGCGTGCGGCTTAGGTTATGTATTTATAGGCTGAATGTGCTGCCCTAGATCTCCTTGATGAGGTGGAGCCTTTTTGAATTTTGAATTTTGAATGCTGAATTTTGAATTTTGAATGTTCTCCTTTGAATTTTGAATTTTGAATTCTTAGGAGGCAAGTGCATCTTCTTGAGATTTGGCTTCCTCAATGAGGGAGAGACTTCTTGAAGATTTGAAATTTGAATTTCAAATTACTCTGCTGAATGTACTTTCCTTATTTATCTCCTCTTCAGCTGCAACTTGGTTTGTGCAAACATGCTTGTTCTCCTTTATCCTATTTTAGGCAGTTTTAAGAACATTTTCATCAAATTATCTCTTTACACCATTTTCTGCAAAATAAGATCAAAACCACAAAATTAAGCAGAAAAAGTGTAAATTAATATTAATAACATAATAAAATGGTCTAAATTTGGTCTGATCAAATACCCCCACACCTAGCCTTTTGCTTGTCCTCAAGCAAATAAACTTAGTCAAACAAGCTCTCTTTGCTACTTTATCTTTTATTTCCACTTAAGTTCTTACTCTAGACCCCCTGTTTTGAAGTATTGCAGTGAAGTGTGTATGCACCAAGGTTACTCTCCTTCTTTCCTTGTCTCCCTTTACCACCATGGCTAGTATTTGTTTTCCTCAAGGAAGAGATTATACATGCACATATTCTTGTTCAGTTAAGACTTTTCTTAGCTTTCAGGGTGACTTGCCCTTGACTTGAAGTACTTTATTCAGCTTTTTGCACTTTAATCTTGCTTGAAAAAATCACCAACCTTTTGACGTGAAGGTACATATTTGTGATACTCATCCCCAATTACTCAGTTGGTCACCTGTCCAAGTGGCTACTAACTCTGTTCATAGTCTTTTGACCATTGGAACAATTTTCAATTTGTGCTTTTGAAGTCTTTGCCTTTGCTGAATTTCTTTCTCTCAATAAATTGGGCAAATCAATACCAATTGCTAAAATAAGTCATATTAAGTTTATCACCCATCTTTATTATTCTCTTTAATGAGTAATGTCATATATTTTTCACCATAGCAAGCTCAAAGATTCAATTGAAAAGGAAATTTCCAAAAATGAATACAACTCACTGCACTTGATTCAACTTAGGTTTAAAGAGTCATCACATCAATGGGTCATGGAAAGAAAGCTCATTCAACATAGCCTATGTGTTTGAGTAAAGCATACCAAAACAGAAAAAAGAAAAAATTGTGGCTACATGTGTGCTAACTAAAAATTAAAGCTAAAATGGACTTAAAAATAAAAATTCAGAGATATGCACCCCCACACCTAATTCATGCATTGTCCTCAATGTATTGGAAATATTAAAGTTCAAAGGAAACTGAGTACTCCTCTGGTGTGATTTGTGTGGTGCGATCCACTAAGCAAGCTGAGAGACGAACAGATGTTCGTCTAGAAAGTCTTCCTTGACCGGACATGGTGCGGAACTAGTGGAAAGTCAGCTTAGGTGATCAGCCACTAGATTCTCCTTCCCTTTCTTGTCTCGTATCTCCAGATCAAACTCTTGTAATAGCAGAATCCACCGAATGAGTCTCGATTTTGCCTCCTTTTTCTTGATCAAGTATCGTAAGGCTGCATGGTCTGAGTAAATTATGACTTTAGTCCCTATGAGGTATGGTCTGAATTTCTCTAAAGTAAATACAACAGCCAAGAGCTCCTTTTCTGCCATTTTTCACCACATCACCATTTTACACCATTTTCTATAAAATAAGATCAAAACCACAAAATTAGATAGAAAATGTGTAATTTAACATCAATAATAACATGAAAAATGGGCCTAATTTTGGTTTGATCAAGAACCAAGATTAAAAGAGAAAGAGATTGAAGAGCATGTCAAATGGTCAAGAAGAGAAAGGAGTAGAAAGGTCAGGAACTTGATAGTTCTGTGTCTTTCGGATCAGATTCTCAAAAAAGTGATCCATGAGAAGATTGCTTTTGGAATCTGGAGACTTCTGAATAAACTCTGCCTGGAACAATCCTTACCTAACAGAATGTACCTAATGTAGAGGGTTTCAGGCTTCAAGATGGACGAGGGCAAGACCATTGAGGAGAACTTGGATGTTTTCCAGAAGATGTTGTCTGACTTGCAGAATTTGCAGGTTAAGGTGGAGGAAGAATTCCAAACAGTGTATCTATTGAATTCTTTGTCTCCCCCTTATGAACACCTGATGGAGGTTCTGAAGTATTCAAGAATCAATATCACGACTGAAGAGGTGAAGACTGAAACAAAGTCTAAAGAACTAGAACTCGAAGCTCAAAATAGTGCAAGAAATCAGGGTGTAGATCTTGTAGTAAGGGAAAGATCTGAGTATAGAGACAATAAGAACAGGGGCAAGAACAAATCGAGGGCAAGATCGAAGTCCAAGAGCAAAGCAGAATGCTGGTATTGTGGCAAAAGTCATTTCAAGAAGGATTGGTACTCGAGGAAAAACAATCAAAAGGGTTCTTAGAATGAGAAGGGTGAAGCAACAATTGTAAATAGCAATATGCAAGATTCTAAGGTTTTGACTGCAGAAACTTTAAAGGTATTGTCCATCACTAATTCAGAGATTAAAGAACAGTGGATATTGGATTCAGGCTGCACATTCCACATGACCTCGAGAAAGGAATGGTTTGCCACATTTGAAGAAAGAGATAGAGGCAGAGTCAAGATGGGAAACAACACAACCTGCAACGTCAAAGGAGTTGGAATAGTGCGGATCATGATGCATGATGGCTCAATTATGATGTTAACTCAAGTGAGATACATTCCTAAACTCAAAAGAAATTTTATTTCTCTTAGTGCACTAAAATTGTAGGATTACCGGTACAAGGCTTAGAAAGGCATAATGAAGATTGTCAAAGGCTGCAGAATTATCATGAAAGGAGAGATGATAGATGGTCTATACGTTTTGCAATAAAAAATAGTTTTTGGTGAAGCAAATTCATCCGAGGCTACTCAGGATCAAACTTGTCTTTGGGACAACAGGTTTGGATACATGAGTCAGAAGGAATGGAGACTTTGATAAAAAGAGGTCTGCTGTAAGGTACCAATCTAACATCTCTAAGTTTCTATGAAAATTGTGTCTTTAGTAAATCTCACATACTGTCCTTTAAGACTGTAAAGTATACAACAAAGGAAACTCTTGACTACATTCACTCAGACCTATGGGGATCACCAAATATTCCTTTCTCTCTGTCAAAGTGTCAGTATTTCATCTCCTTTATTGATGATTACTCGAGAAATATTTGGATTAACTTCCTAAAACCAAATGATGAAGCCTTTGAGAAGTTTGTAGAATGGAAATAATTAGTGGAGAATCAAACAAGAAAGAAGATCAAGACATTAAGGACATACAATGGTCTTGAATTTTGTAATTAAAAGTTTGATTCATTTTGCAGGAAGCAGGAAATCTGGAGGCACGGAACATGTGCTTATACACCACAACAGTAGGGGTGAGCATTCGGTAAGTTCGGTTCAAAACCGAACCGAACCGAATAAACCGAAAACCAAAATTTTAGTGTTTATGAAAACCGAACCGAATCGATTTTGGTCAGAAACCGAATCGAACTGAACCGGTCTGATTCAATTCGATTCGGTTTCGGTTTGATCAGTTTCGATTTTTAATAATTTTTTTATTTTTTACACTTTATTTTTAATATTTTAAAATTTAATTAAAATATTTTAATCTTAATATGATTTAATTTCTCTATATTATTGAAAAAAATATATTATTATCACTAATCGGTTCGGTTCGATTTTTTCGGTTTTTTTCTGATCAAAACCGAACCGAACCGAAATGTATAAAAAACCAAACTAAATTTTAAATCGGTTCGGTTCGGTCGGTTCTTTTGATTTGAACCGAATACTGCTCGCCCCTACACAGCAGGATGGTGTTGCAAAAAGAATGGATAGGAAAATAATGGAAAAGGTCAGAAGCTTGCTCAGTGAGTCGGGTTTGTCACAAAATTTCTAGGCTGAATCTGCATCTACGTGTGTGTGCCTAATCAATAAGTCCCCATCTATTGCTATAGAGTTGAACGTTTCAGAACAAATGTGGTCAAGGACTGAGCCTTCCTATTCACACTTAAGGAGGTTTGATTGTGTGGCTTGTAACAGCCCGGAAACCGAACTGCCACCGGCACTAGGATCCAGATCGACTTAAGGTCGCCGGGACCCGTAGTAAGCCTGCTATTCTGTCTGTATACCTGTGAAATCCCATACATGATCATACATTTGCTGTAAAACATAAAACTTTTCTTCATTCCAAGGCTTAACCTGTGCATGCACTCCCTCTGTGCTCTACTAATCCCTACTAGAGTTCCTCATGGCTCTAGGCGGATCAAACTCATAATGTTAAGCCTGGTTTTGCTCATAAACATACAACAATAAAGAAACATACATAAACTGATCATGTGACTCCACAAAGGGATTACAAGTCTTATAAGTCAAGCACTATTCTATACATTGTACATACACTGTACATATACATTATCTCTATACATTTACATGTCCACACTAGCTATTACAATACTCTGTACTCTTCCTGTACCCTGCTGAGTTCTCTCTGACCTCTGAACCTGCACAACTGGAGTTAGGGGAGAGGGATGAGCTACGATAGCCCAGTGAGTAGAATAGTAATAACAATACAGGTGATAAAACATGCTCTCATGGAATGCAACACATAATCACATCACCTCGGCCGGACGGATCAAAACTCCCTCTATCTCATCTGGGATACCTAAGTACCATGTGCCTGGTCCCCGTAGGGCTGTTCCAGGTCTTTGTGTTGTGCCTGGTCCCCGTAGGGCTGTTCCAGGTCTTTCCTCTGAGGGCTAATGAATCCTCACGAAGTCCATGCCGTCTCACATAAGCAATGTACAAGGAGCAATGCCAAGTACAAGGATAAATGCAATGCATCATCTTTGTGTCCACTAATGCACTCACCCTATAGCATATTCATGATGCATGAAGCATGATAAAATATCAGTTCTCATATTAAAACATTAAGTTAAATTCCACTCACCTGGTTATCTCTGCACTGACTCTGCAGGTTCTAACACTGGACTCACTGCTGACCTCCCTGATTCCTCTGGTCCGTTCCTACACAGGTGGACTAAAATGAGGGACTAAACTCACTCAAGAACATCTCTAAGAAACTCCCCAAAACCCCTCTAAAAACCATCACATAAAACATGCAAAAGAAAGCTGGACAGGGCACTTTCGGCGGCAGGTTCGGCGGCCGAAACCCTCCTCCAGAGACGAAACTCATGCATGTTCGGCGGCACCTTCGGCGGCCGAAGGTCTCGTCCAGAGACGAAACTCACACACTTTCGGCGGCCGAACTCCCTCTTTCGGCGGCCGAAAGTCTCTTTCTAAACCGAAAGCCTAGCTTTCGGGGGCAACCTTTGGCAGCCGAAACTACCTCCACAACGAGTTCGGCGGCCGAACCTGGTTTTGCCCGAAGGGCAGAACCTTGCTCTGTTTCATGCCAACTGTGTCCAAAAACCTACAAACATGCAAAGCAACTACTCCCAACTAGCATATACACATATATATGCACAAGGGGTCGAAAACTACCCTAAAACCCCAAACAAACATAGCACATAACACTTAAACATGCTTGAACACCACAAATCACCAAAAACCTCACTTAACCCTACACATGCATACTACCCATACAAACTTCAGAAAACCTTTCAAAATCATCAAAGAAGTTCAGGATCTTCACTCACCTCTTACACAACTTGAGGATGAAGGATCCTAACGTGGAGATATGAAGAAAAGCTCTTCCAAAGCTCCAAGCTTCAAAACTTGTTTCTTTTGCTCAAAACCTTCATAAGTCACCAAAACTCTTAAAACTCTTGAAAGATTTGATGAAAATCATGGAAAACATGAAAGTCAACGTAGGAGAGGCTGAAACTCACCTCTGGCTGCAAGTGGAGGAGAAATAACCTCCTACCACCGACCCTTGGCCCTTTTATAGGTGGCTAGCCAGACCACCTTCGGCAGCCGAACGTGAAGCCGCAACCATGCAATGTTCGGCGGCCGAAAGTGACCTTCAGCGGCCGAACCTTTGCAGTTCTCCCTTGTTGCTTTTCTTTCAAAACTCAAGTCTTTTACCACTTCAAAACATGAAAACAAGTGAAAAGACTTTAGAAAACATATGCATTACCCTTCTCGAGGGTTCCGACACCCGAGATTCCACCGGACTACAGGAATGCCGATGCCGGACTCGAGCCGGGTATTACATTCTCCCCCCCTTAAGAACATTCGTCCCCGAATGTCCCTAACACAACATAAACACATAGAAAAGGGGAAAACTAACCTTAAAACAGATATGGGTATTGCTGGAGCATGGACTCCCGAGTCTCCCAAGTACACTCTTCTAGGTTGTGGTGGTTCCACAGAACTTTCACCATTGGTATCTCCTTGTTTCTCAGCTTTCTGATCTGGGTGTCAAGGATCCGCACTGGCTGCTCTACATAGGTGAGATCACTTAAGATGTCCACCTCAGGTTCACTAAGAACCTTCTCTGGATCTGACACAAATTTTCTCAACATAGAAACATGGAATACCGGGTGAATTCTTTCCATAGAAGCCGGTAAATCTAGCTTATACGATACAGGCCCGATCTTCTGCAAGATCTCAAAGGGACCAATGTACCGTGGGGCCAGTTTACCCTTCTTTCCAAACCGAACCACTCCCTTCATCGGAGACACCTTAAGCAATACCATATCCTCCTCCTGGAACTCTATCTGCTTCCTACGGATGTCTGCATAGCTTTTCTGTCTGCTTACAGCTGTTCTGATTCTCTCTCTGATGATAGGCACTAACTTGCTGGTTATCTCAACTAACTCTGGCCCTGCAAGAGTTTTCTCTCCTACCTCTTCCCAGCAAACAGGTGTTCGGAACTTCCTCCCATACAGAGCTTCATAAGGAGCCATCCTTATGCTAGCATGATGGCTGTTGTTGTAGGCAAACTCCACCAGAGGTAGAGGCTGCCTCCAAGAACCGCCAAAGTCTAACACACACATTCTCAACATATCTTCAATGGTCTGGATGGTCCTCTCTGACTGACCGTCTGTCTGTGGATGGAAAGCAGTGCTGAAATCCAACCTTGTGCCCATTTCATTTTGCAGACTCCGCCAAAACCTGGAGGTGAACTGAGGTCCTCGATCTGATACTATCGACACTGGAACTCCATGCAACCTTACTATCTCGTCTACATACACCTGTGCCAACTTGTCCACAGAGTAGTTACTCTTGACTGGAATGAAGTGAGCAGATTTAGTGAGTCTATCCACAATCACCCATATGGAGTCTAGTCTGTTAGACGTCGCCGGTAACCCCACTACAAAATCCATAGCTATGTTCTCCCATTTCCATTCTGGAATCGGCAGTGGGTTAAGCATTCCAGCCGGCTTCTGGTGCTCTAGCTTCACCCTTTGACATTGTAACAGCCCGGAAACCGAACTGCCACCGGCACTAGGATCCAGATCGACTTAAGGTCGCCGGGACCCGTAGTAAGCCTACTATTCTGTCTGTTGACCTGTGAAATCCCATACATGATCATACATGTGCTGTAAAACATAAAACGTTTCTTCATTCCAAGGCTTAACCTGTGCATGCACTCCCTCTGTGCTCTACTAATCCCTACTAGAGTTCCTCATGGCTCTAGGCGGATCAAACTCATAATGTTAAGCCTGGTTTTGCTCATAAACATACAATAATAAAGAAACATACATAAACTGATCATGTGACTCCACAAAGGGATTACAAGTTTTATAAATCAAGCACCATGCTATACACTGTACATATACACTATCTTTTACATTTACATGTCCACACTAGCTATTACAAAACTCTGTACTCTTCCTGTACCCTGCTGAGTTCTCTCTGACCTCTGACCTCTGAACCTGCACAACTGGAGTTAGGGGAGAGGGATGAGCTACGATAGCCCAGTGAGTAGAATAGTAATAAAATACCAGGTGATAAAACATGCTCTCATGGAATGCAACACATAATCACATCACCTCGGCCGGACGGATCAAAACTCCCTCTATCTCATCTGGGGTACCTAAGTACCATGTGCCTGGTCCCCGTAGGGCTGTTCCAGGTCTTTGTGTTGTGCCTGGTCCCCGTAGGGCTGTTCCAGGTCTTTCCTCTGAGGGCTAATGAATCCTCACGAAGTCCGTGCCGTCTCACACAAGCCATGTACAAGGAGCAATGCCAAGTACAAGGATAAATGCAATGCATCATCTTTGTGTACACTAATGCACTCACCCTAGAGCATATTCATGATGCATGAAGCATGATAAAATATTCAGTGCTCATATTAAAACATTAAGTTAAATTCCACTCACCTCTGGTTATCTCTGAACTGACTCTGCAGGTTTTGACACTGAACTCACTGCTGACCTCCCTGATTCCTCTGGTCCGTACCTACACAGGTGGACTCAAATGAGGGACCAAATTTACTCAAGAACATCTCTCAGAAACTCCCCCAAAACCCCTCGAAACAAACCGAAAACCAACACATAAAACATGCAAAAGAAAGCTGGACAGGGCACTTTCGGCGGCAGGTTCGGCGGACGAAACCCCACTCCAGAGACGAAACTCATGCATGTTCGGCGGCACCTTCGGCGGCCGAAGGTCTCGTCCAGAGACGAAACTCACACACTTTCGGCAGCCGAACTCCCTCTTTTGGCGGCCGAAAGGCTCTTTCTAAACCGAAAGCCTAGCTTTCGGGGGCAACCTTTGGCAGCCGAACTGCCTCCACAAAGGGTTCGGCGGCCGAACCTTCCTTCGGCGGCCGAACCTTCCTTCGGCGGCCGAACCTGGTTTTGCCCGAAGGACAGAACCCTGCTCTGTTTCATGCAAACTTTGCCCAAAAACCTACAAACATGCATAGCAACTACTCCCAACTAGCATATACAATCACATCACCTCGGCCGGACGGATCAAAACTCCCTCTATCTCATCTGGGGTACCTAAGTACCATGTGCCTGGTCCCCGTAGGGCTGTTCCAGGTCTTTGTGTTGTGCCTGGTCCCCGTAGGGCTGTTCCAGGTCTTTCCTCTGAGGGCTAATGAATCCTCACGTAGTCCGTGCCGTCTCACACAAGCCATGTACAAGGAGCAATGCCAAGTACAAGGATAAATGCAATGCATCATCTTTGTGTACACTAATGCACTCACCCTAGAGCGTATTCATGATGCATGAAGCATGATAAAATATTCAGTGCTCATATTAAAACATTAAGTTAAATTCCACTCACCTCTGGTTATCTCTGAACTGACTCTGCAGGTTTTGACACTGAACTCACTGCTGACCTCCCTGATTCCTCTGGTCCGTACCTACACAGGTGGACTCAAATGAGGGACCAAATTTACTCAAGAACATCTCTCAGAAACTCCCCCAAAACCCCTCGAAACAAACCGAAAACCAACACATAAAACATGCAAAAGAAAGCTGGACAGGGCACTTTCGGCGGCAGGTTCGGCGGCCGAAACCCCACTCCAGAGACGAAACTCATGCATGTTCGGCGGCACCTTCGGCGGCCGAAGGTCTCGTCCAGAGACGAAACTCACACACTTTCGACGGCCGAACTCCCTCTTTCGGCGGCCGAAAGGCTCTTTCTAAACCGAAAGCCTAGCTTTCGGGGGCAACCTTTGGCAGCCGAACTGCCTCCACAAAGGGTTCGGCGGCCGAACCTTCCTTCGGCGGCCGAACCTGGTTTTGCCCGAAGGACAGAACCCTGCTCTGTTTCATGCAAACTTTGCCCAAAAACCTACAAACATGCATAGCAACTACTCCCAACTAGCATATACAATCACATCACCTCGGCCGGACGGATCAAAACTCCCTCTATCTCATCTGGGGTACCTAAGTACCATGTGCCTGGTCCCCGTAGGGCTGTTCCAGGTCTTTGTGTTGTGCCTGGTCCCCGTAAGGCTGTTCCAGGTCTTTCCTCTGAGGGCTAATGAATCCTCACGTAGTCCGTGCCGTCTCACACAAGCCATGTACAAGGAGCAATGCCAAGTACAAGGATAAATGCAATGCATCATCTTTGTGTACACTAATGCACTCACCCTAGAGCATATTCATGATGCATGAAGCATGATAAAATATTCAGTGCTCATATTAAAACATTAAGTTAAATTCCACTCACCTCTGGTTATCTCTGAACTGACTCTGCAGGTTTTGACACTGAACTCACTGCTGACCTCCCTGATTCCTCTGGTCCGTACCTACACAGGTGGACTCAAATGAGGGACCAAATTTACTCAAGAACATCTCTCAGAAACTCCCCCAAAACCCCTCGAAACAAACCGAAAACCAACACATAAAACATGCAAAAGAAAGCTGGACAGGGCACTTTCGGCGGCAGGTTCGGCGGCCGAAACCCCACTCAAGAGACGAAACTCATGCATGTTCGGCGGCACCTTCGGCGGCCGAAGGTCTCGTCCAGAGACGAAACTCACACACTTTCGACGGCCGAACTCCCTCTTTCGGCGGCCGAAAGGCTCTTTCTAAACCGAAAGCCTAGCTTTCGGGGGCAACCTTTGGCAGCCGAACTGCCTCCACAAAGGGTTCGGCGGCCGAACCTTCCTTCGGCGGCCGAACCTGGTTTTGCCCGAAGGACAGAACCCTGCTCTGTTTCATGCAAACTTTGCCCAAAAACCTACAAACATGCAAAGCAACTACTCCCAACTAGCATATACACATATATATGCACAAAGGGGTCTAAAACTACCCTAAAACCCCAAACAAACATAGCACATAACACTTAACCATGCTTGAACACCACAAATCACCAAAAACCTCACCTAAACCTAAACATGCATACTACCCATACAAACTTCATAAAACCTTTCAAAATCATCAAAGAAGCTCAGGATCTTCACTTACCTTTTAAAGACCTTGAGGACGAAGGATCCTAACGTGGAGATATGAAGAAAAGCTCTTCCAAAGCTCCAAGCTTCAAACTTTGGTTCTTTTGCTCAAAACCTTCAAAAGTCACCAAAACTCTTAAAACTCTTGAAAGATTTGATGAAAATCATGGAAAACATGAAAGTCAACGTAGGAGAGGCTGAAACTCACCTCTAGCTGCAAGTGGAGGAGAAATAACCTCCTTCCACCGACCCTTGGCCCTTTTATAGGTGGCTGGCCAGACCACCTTCGGCAGCCGAACGTGAAGCCGCAACCATGCAATGTTCGGCGGCCGAACGTGCCCTTCGGCGGCCGAACCTTTGCATTTCTCCCTTGTTGCTTTTCTTTCAAAACTCAATGCTTTTACCACTTCAAAACATGAAAACAAGTGAAAATACCTTGGAAAACATATGCATTACCCTTCTCGAGGGTTCCGACACCCGAGATTCCACCGGACTACAGGAATTCCGATGTCGGACTCGAACCGGGTATTACAGACATGTCTCGCAGGCTGACACGAACTGTGCCACTTCTCTCTTCATTGCTGGCCACCAATACACCTTTCTCAGATCTTGATACATCTTGGTGGCTCCCGGGTGAATGCTATACCGCGTATTATGAGCTTCCCTCATAATGTCGGCCTTCAAACTGCTATCATCTGGTACACATAACCTCTTACCGTGCCGAAGAATCCCCTCACCGTCAAATCGGAACTCTGCACTGTTGCCAGACTGAACAGTCCTGGCAATTTTCACTAACTCGGGATCTTCGTGTTGTTTCAGAGCCACTTGCTCTAGAAACACTGGTGTCACTCTCATTTGTGCGATCAAAGCACCTGTACCAGATAACTGCAACTGTAACCCTTCTTCCACAAGCTTGTAGAAATCCTTCACCACCGGTCTTCTCTCTTCTGCAATGTGGGATAAACTGCCAAGTGACTTTCGGCTTAAGGCATCAGCTACAACGTTAGCCTTGCCCGGATGATACTGGATCTTACAATCATAATCACTGAGCAATTCTACCCACCGTCTCTGCCTCAAGTTTAACTCTCTCTGACTTAAGATGTACTGCAGGCTCTTATGATCCGTATAGATCTCACATTTTACCCCATAGAGATAATGCCTCCACATCTTAAGTGCAAAGATAACAGCTGCCATCTCAAGATCGTGTGTCGGGTAATTCAGCTCGTGCTTCTTCAGCTGTCTAGAAGCATAAGCTATCACTCGATCATTCTGCATCAACACACAACCTAATCCCACTCGGGATGCATCACAGAACACTGTGAAATCTTCATCACTGATCGGCAGCGCTAACACCGGTGCTGAAGTTAACCGTCTTTTCAACTCTGCAAAACTCTCCTCACATTCCTCTGACCACACAAACTTCTGATTCTTTCTGGTCAGTCTGGTCATAGGAGCAGCTATCTTCGAAAAGTCCTGAACGAACCTCCGATAGTAGCCTGCCAAACCCAGAAAACTCTTGATTTCTGTCACTGTAGTGGGTGTAGGCCAGTTGGCTACTGCCTCTACCTTTTTGGGATCTACTGCTATACCTTCCTCTGAGACAACATGTCCCAAAAAGGAAATGCTCCTTAGCCAGAACTCGCATTTGGAGAACTTGGCATACAAGCCATGCTCTCTCAAGGTTTGCAGTACTAGCCGCAGATGCTGGGCATGATCCTCTGCATTCCTGGAGTACACCAAGATATCATCAATAAAGACGATCACAAAACGATCCAAGTACTCCCTAAAAATCCTGTTCATGAGATCCATGAATGCTGCAGGGGCGTTAGTCAACCCGAACGGCATCACAAGGAACTCATAGTGCCCATATCTGGTTCGGAAAGCAGTCTTGGATACATCTCCTTCCCTGATCTTTAACTGGTGGTATCCGGATCTCAGATCTATTTTAGAAAAACAACCTGCTCCTGCTAGCTGGTCGAAGAGATCATCGATCCTGGGTAACGGATACTTATTTTTGATAGTGACTTTGTTCAACTGTCTGTAGTCGACACAAAGTCTAAGAGGTCCATCCTTCTTTCTGACAAATAATACTGGAGCACCCCAGGGTGAGGTACTCGGGCGGATGAAACCCTTAGCTACCAAATCCTGTAACTGCTCTTTCAACTCTCGCAACTCTGCTGGTGCCATCCTGTAGGGAGGAATAGAGATCGGTCTGGCATTGGGCATCAACTCAATCTCGAACTCTATTTCCCTATCCGGTGGTAGTCCTGGAAGCTCTTCAGGAAACAAATCTAGGAAGTCTCTAACAACTGGTACTGAGGATGGTTCCCTAACCTGACTCTCTAGCTCTCTCACATAAGCTAGGAACCCCTGACACCCCTTCCTTAACATTCTACGAGCCTGGAGGGCTGATATCAAACCCCTAGGTGTCCCTCTCCTGTCTCCTCTGAAGACACACTCTGACCCATCCTGGTCTCTGACACTGACTACCTTGTCTCTACAGTTCAGAGTAGCATCATACGTAGATAACCAGTCCATCCCTAGAATGACATCAAAATCTGTCAACTCTAGAACCACCAGGTCAGCTGGAAGGTATCTACCCTCTATGCACACTGGACTGAACCGACAGACTGACTCTGCCAAGGATGGATCACATTTGGGTCCACTGACCCATAGAGGACACTCTAACTCCGACACCATCAGACCCAACCTCTCTGCAGCTCTAGAAGAAATGAAAGAGTGAGAAGCACCGGGGTCCATTAAAGCATACACCTCGGAACACCCAATGATGAGATTACCTGACACCACCGTGTTCGACGTGTCTGCCTCCTGCTGAGTCAGGGTGAAAATCCGTGCTGGGACTGACGGACCTGCACCTCGGGAACCCATCCCTGATGAATGGCTGCCCCTCTTCCTCTTCCTCTGCCACTGCTTGGTGGAATGGCTGAAGCTACTGGCTGGACTACACTACCCGTACTCATCTGCTGGGATGGTGCAACCAAAGTCGCCTGAGGACATTCTCGTGCATAATGTCCCTCCTGCCCACATCTATAGCAGGCTGTGGATCCCAACTGACAAGCTCCTCTATGCTGTTTGCCACACCTCTTGCACACTGGAAAATCTGCGCCATAACTGGAGCCACTACTCATTCCCAGACCCGATTTAAGCCTGTTCCAGAACTTGCCTCTCTTTCCTCTGAATTTCTACCATCTCTTCTTACTTGCACTTACTGTACTCTGCGAGGAGGAACCTGGTTTCACACCAGAAGACTGTGCCTTGACTACACCTTGACTTATAGCACTGGCCTCCATCTTTCTAGCAGCATCCACAATAGAGTGGAAACTTTCCTTCTCCGCATGAAGAATCAAAGAGAAATACCTGGGATGAAGCCTTGTGGCATATCTCTTTGCCTTCTTCTGATCTGTATCATATGCCTGACCGACATATGGCAACAATTCCAGAAACTTATCTGTATACTCATCAACGCTCATCTCCTCCGTCTGTCTCAACTGCTCAAACTCCACAACCTTTAGTTCCCTAGAACTGTCAGGAAAAGCCCATCCAGCAAATTCGTTGGCGAACTCTTCCCATGTCATACTCTCAAGTCTCGGGTCCACATAGTTCTTGAACCATTCTCTAGCTTTCTTACACTTTAACGTGAACCCTGCCATCTCAATGGCTCTACCATCATCTGCTCCCAACTCACTTGTTATCATTCTAACTGCACTGAGATACTCAAAGGGATCATCTCCTGTATTGAATTTAGGAGCATCCAACTTTAGGTACTCAGTCATCTTCGCCTTACTTCCCCCTGAAGAACTGGGTTGCTGTACTGCCACAACAGGGGCTACTGGTTCAGGAGGTGGCGGTGGAGGAACTGGTTCCCTCACTTCAGGCTGTACTGGACTTGGATGAACAGGTGGGGGTGGATACATGTGATATGGTGGATAGAAGGAAGGATAGGGCATATATGGCATGTAGGGTGGATATGGAGCAAAGCTGGAGTAATCCGACGTGCCTCCCATCGGATACTCTGGGCCCTGAGGAAAGGGTGGATAGCCAAACCCCGAGGCCTGAACGCCTCCCTGGGACTCCCCCATACCTTCTTCTGACCTTCCTACACCCATGCTTACATCTCTACTCCGATCCTCTTCCATCACACCTCTTTCTGCTACTGACCTTCCCCCTCTGCTTACTCCTCTCCTGCTCTCGTCAGAAGACCTTCTAGGGTCGCGTGACGTTCCTTCCCTGCTTGACCTGTGAGCTCTTGCCCTTGGCAAGGCAGGTGGACGAGCAGCTGTACCCTCACTTACAGGTGGGACTCCAGTCAATCTCGCGGATCGACGAGTTCCTCGCATCTTCCCTCTCTGGAAAACAACAAATCACATAACACATCAGCAACACAGCAAAACATGCACATGCATAACTCATGGCATTGCACATCAGCATATAGCGACAGGACTGACATCCTCTCCTAGTGGACATGTTTTTCCTATGGTGCTTGACCTGCTAAACCGCTCTATGAGCCCAACTCTCACTCTATAGGTCCGACCATGTGAACCTAGGGCTCTGATACCAATCTGTAACAGCCCGGAAACCGAACTGCCACCGGCACTAGGATCCAGATCGACTTAAGGTCGCCGGGACCCGTAGTAAGCCTGCTATTCTGTCTGTATACCTGTGAAATCCCATACATGATCATACATTTGCTGTAAAACATAAAACTTTTCTTCATTCCAAGGCTTAACCTGTGCATGCACTCCCTCTGTGCTCTACTAATCCCTACTAGAGTTCCTCATGGCTCTAGGCGGATCAAACTCATAATGTTAAGCCTGGTTTTGCTCATAAACATACAACAATAAAGAAACATACATAAACTGATCATGTGACTCCACAAAGGGATTACAAGTCTTATAAGTCAAGCACTATTCTATACATTGTACATACACTGTACATATACATTATCTCTATACATTTACATGTCCACACTAGCTATTACAATACTCTGTACTCTTCCTGTACCCTGCTGAGTTCTCTCTGACCTCTGAACCTGCACAACTGGAGTTAGGGGAGAGGGATGAGCTACGATAGCCCAGTGAGTAGAATAGTAATAACAATACAGGTGATAAAACATGCTCTCATGGAATGCAACACATAATCACATCACCTCGGCCGGACGGATCAAAACTCCCTCTATCTCATCTGGGATACCTAAGTACCATGTGCCTGGTCCCCGTAGGGCTGTTCCAGGTCTTTGTGTTGTGCCTGGTCCCCGTAGGGCTGTTCCAGGTCTTTCCTCTGAGGGCTAATGAATCCTCACGAAGTCCATGCCGTCTCACATAAGCAATGTACAAGGAGCAATGCCAAGTACAAGGATAAATGCAATGCATCATCTTTGTGTCCACTAATGCACTCACCCTATAGCATATTCATGATGCATGAAGCATGATAAAATATCAGTTCTCATATTAAAACATTAAGTTAAATTCCACTCACCTGGTTATCTCTGCACTGACTCTGCAGGTTCTAACACTGGACTCACTGCTGACCTCCCTGATTCCTCTGGTCCGTTCCTACACAGGTGGACTAAAATGAGGGACTAAACTCACTCAAGAACATCTCTAAGAAACTCCCCAAAACCCCTCTAAAAACCATCACATAAAACATGCAAAAGAAAGCTGGACAGGGCACTTTCGGCGGCAGGTTCGGCGGCCGAAACCCTCCTCCAGAGACGAAACTCATGCATGTTCGGCGGCACCTTCGGCGGCCGAAGGTCTCGTCCAGAGACGAAACTCACACACTTTCGGCGGCCGAACTCCCTCTTTCGGCGGCCGAAAGTCTCTTTCTAAACCGAAAGCCTAGCTTTCGGGGGCAACCTTTGGCAGCCGAAACTACCTCCACAACGAGTTCGGCGGCAGAACCTTCCTTCGGCGGCCGAACCTGGTTTTGCCCGAAGGGCAGAACCCTGCTCTGTTTCATGCCAACTGTGTCCAAAAACCTACAAACATGCAAAGCAACTACTCCCAACTAGCATATACACATATATATGCACAAGGGGTCGAAAACTACCCTAAAACCCCAAACAAACATAGCACATAACACTTAAACATGCTTGAACACAACAAATCACCAAAAACCTCACTTAACCCTACACATGCATACTACCCATACAAACTTCAGAAAACCTTTCAAAATCATCAAAGAAGTTCAGGATCTTCACTCACCTCTTACACAACTTGAGGATGAAGGATCCTAACGTGGAGATATGAAGAAAAGCTCTTCCAAAGCTCCAAGCTTCAAAACTTGTTTCTTTTGCTCAAAACCTTCATAAGTCACCAAAACTCTTAAAACTCTTGAAAGATTTGATGAAAATCATGGAAAACATGAAAGTCAACGTAGGAGAGGCTGAAACTCACCTCTGGCTGCAAGTGGAGGAGAAATAACCTCCTACCACCGACCCTTGGCCCTTTTATAGGTGGCTGGCCAGACCACCTTCGGCAGCCGAACGTGAAGCCGCAACCATGCAATGTTCGGCGGCCGAAAGTGACCTTCGGCGGCCGAACCTTTGCAGTTCTCCCTTGTTGCTTTTCTTTCAAAACTCAAGTCTTTTACCACTTCAAAACATGAAAACAAGTGAAAAGACTTTAGAAAACATATGCATTACCCTTCTTGAGGGTTCCGACACCCGAGATTCCACCGGACTACAGGAATGCCGATGCCGGACTCGAGCCGGGTATTACATGGCTTATATTCATATAGATCAAAGTAAACTTTTGCCAAGAGCAAGAAAGGGGATATTCATTGGATATCCTCAAGGAGTCAAAGGTCACAGGATCTAGTTGTTGGAGGAAAAAAAGTGTGTCATTAGCAGAGATGTCAAATTCAATGAAAAACAAGTGTTCAAGGACCTATAGGAAGAGAATGAGGAAGAGGTTACGGGCAAATCTCAGGAAATGAGACTGTTACTCTTCAGGTTTCTACGTTGCAGAATAAGAACAGTGAAAGGACTACAGATCAAGGTGGAGTTCCTCAGAGAACAATTAAGAGTTCATCTGGATCTAAAGAGAAGGACAACTCTTCAGATGATGAATCCGAGAACACTGAAGATGCAAAATCGGGACAAAGGCTAGAGGAAGAGGTGGATTCCGAGATAGAAGATCTTAGTGATTATGTGCTTGTAAGGAATAGAGGTAGAAGAGAAATCAAACCCCTTTCAAGATATAATGAGGCTAAGATTGTGGCTTTTGCCTTCACGTCTATAGAAGTTATCGAAATCCAAGAACCAAAGTCATATTAAGAAGCCAAGCGATCTAAGGATTGGAGAAAGTGGAAAGAAGTAATGGAGGAGGAAATAAAGTCACTGAAGCAGAATAACACTTGGATTCTCACTAAGAAACCTGAAAAGGAGAAGGTTATAGGGTGTACATAGGTTTTGAAGAGAAAGCAAGGCATTCCAGGTGTGGAACAACCCAGATTCAAAGCAGGACTGGTTGCTAAGGGTTTCTTGCAAGTAGAAGGAACAGATTATAATGAAATCTTTTCTCCTGTGGTGAAACATGTTTTAATCTGGGTTTTGTTATCTTTAGTGGTATATCAAAATCTAGAGTTGGAACAAATGGATGTGAAAACTGCGTTCTTACATGGAACTTTAGAAGAGTAGATTTTCATGAAACAACCAGAGGGTATTAAGGAAAAAGGGAAGAAGATTAGGTCTGTTAGCTTTAGAGGTCTCTTTATGGTCTAAAACAGTCGCCTAGACAATAGAACCAGAGATTTAACCTTTTTATGTAGGACAATGCATTTCAGAGAAGCAATTTTGATTCCTAGGTTTATTTCAAAAAGCTTGAAGATCAGTCTCTAATATATCTAATGATATATGTAGATGACATGTTGATAACAACAAAGGATCAATCAGAGATTAAGAGATTGAAAGAATTGTTGGGAGCAGAATTTGATATGAAGGATTTGGGATCTACAAAGAAAATCCTGCGAATGAACATTTAGAGAGATAGAATTGGAAACCGATTAACTCTATCTCAAGAGGATTACATGCAGAAGGTTTTAACAACATTTGGAATGGACCAAGCAAAGGTTGTGAATACTCCATCGAGGGCTCATTTCAAGCTAGAATGTAATACCCGGTTAGACTCCGGTATCGAAATTCCTACCGTCCGGTGGAATCTCGGATGTCGGAAACCTCTAGAAGGGTAAAATCATGTTTTCATAAAATATTTTAATGTATTGGATGATTTTAAGCAAGAAAGAAATTGAGTTTTGAATGAAAAAGACTATGGAGGCATTTCCAGGTTCGGCCGCCGAACCTCAAGTTCGGCCGCCGAACATTGGATGGTTTGGGGGGCAAGTTAGGCTTCCGAAAGTGGTCAAGGTTCGGCCGCCGAACCTCATGTTCTGTCGCCGAACTTGCATGAGTTTTGGAGGTACTTTAGGCTGCCGAAAGGTGGTCTGGCAGCCCCTATAAAAGGGCTCCATGGCCGAAATGGGCGAGCTTTCTCCCCATTTTCGGCCAACGGTGAGTCCATGCTCTCCCATGGTTGATTTTTGATGTTTTCCTTCGATCTTTCAAGTTTTAACAAGTTTTATCTTGGTTTGAAGATATTTGAGCAAGTTTTGGAGCTTGGAGACCAAAGAGTTGAGATCTCCCCCATGTCCAAGTTAGGATCGTTTCTCCTCTAGATCTTCAAGAGGTAAGCTTCGATCCTACCATTCTTATATGTTTTAAACGAGTTTTATGAAGTTTTTGGAGTAGAAATGCATGTTTAGGTTTTATTTGAGTTTATGGGTTTATGTTGTATTTATGAGCATTGTGGGTTATTTATGTGTGTTTGATGTGTTGTAGTTGGGGTTTAGGGTAGTTTGAAGCCCCTAGGAGCTTTTGTATGTGTGTATGCATGTTTTGGAAGTGGTTTGGATGAGTTGTGTAGTTTGGGAGGCATTTGTGCTTGGAAAGGGCTGGGTTCTGCCACTTTGGGAGGACCCAGGTTCGGCAGCCAAAGGCCCTTTCGGCTGCCGAACCTGCCTGTGGTAGCATGTATCGGCTGCCGAACCCTGCCCCCGAAAGTGGACTTTCGGCTCTGGAAGGGAGTTTCGACCGCCGAAGGTGCCGCCAAACATGCATGAGTTTCGTCTCTGGAGGGAACCTTCGGCCGCCGAAAGTGCCGCCGAAGGTGCATGACTTTCGGCTCTAGAGGCCCTTTCGGCCGCCGAACCTGCCGCCGAAAGTGCCCTGTCCAGCCTCCCTTTGCATGATTTATGTGATTGTTTTAAGGTGTTTTAGGGGGTTTTTGGGGAGTATTTTAGAGTCATGTTCATGGATGTTTGGTCCCTCATTTGAGTCCACCTGTGTAGGTTCCGACCCGAGGACTCTAGCAGTGAGTCAGCTGCTTCAGTGTCTTGTCAGAGCTAGCTTAAGGTGAGTGGAATATCTCTTTATGCTTTTAATTAAATAAATCAGTTCTTAACATGATTCACGCATCATGAATGCCATGAAATATACTAGGGTGCTTGCATTAGAATTCACGAATATGTTGCATTGCATAATATGTTGTTGATGCGGATGAATGTTGGATGATCCTTTAGCCCGCACTATGTTATGACATGATATGATACGGTATAGAAGACTAGTGAGGCCCATTCTACGCCCCTGGTACTATATAAGAGAAAGACCAGTGAGGCCCATTCTATGCCCCTGGCATATTGGAATGTTATGTTATATTAATGTAAGAGAAAGACCAGTGAGGCCCATTCTACGCCCCTGGCACTTTTGGAATGTGTAGTGGGCTATTGGTGACAAATTCATCCTTGATGTGATTTGTCTGTGATGTGATGCATTCCATGATATCATATGTTTTAAATATAATGTTTTATTATTCTGCTCACTGGGCTCTAGTAGCTTACCCCACTCCCTTAATCCCCCAGGTTTGCAGGTACGGGATAGACCAGGAGGCCAGCTAGAGTAAAGTGATGTCTTGTAATAGCTAGTTGTGGACATGAGAATATTGTAAAGTAATGTATCGAATAGTTATGAAATGTTAAGGATTGTATTGAGGATAGAATTGTGCTTGACTCTAGTATGTTAGTTAATCCCTTTATACACGGTCTTTAATAATGTTTTATCATTGTTTATGTAAACCAAACTTAAGTTATGATATGTTACCCCATTGGAGCAATTGTGAGGACTCCAGTGTGGGGTTGATGTTTATGTTTTTGAATAGTGCATGCACAGGTTGAGTTTGGTAATTGAATGAAAAGAAAAGTTCAAAATTTTTATCTATGTGTTGATCATGTATGGGATTAAACAGGTTTACAAGATGAATGTTTGGCTTGCTACGGGTCCCGGCAGCCTTAAGCCGATCTGGATCCTAGCGCCGGTAGCGGTCCGGATTCTGGGTCGTTACAAAATCAAATGCCTAAAGCATGTTCATGCATCATGTTTTTATGTAATAGGTGGATTGCACTAGTTTCACGAATATGACGCATTGCATTATTTACTGTTGATATGGATGGACCAAGGCGACTTCAATAGCCCATAGATCTGTCATGATTGAAAGTCCTGTGTGAGCTCCTTCAGGGGGGCCGGGCAATATGCTGGGTAAGTCCTGTGTGAGCCCTTTTAGGGTCGGGCACCATGTTATGTGATTGAAAGTCCTGTGTGAGCTCCTTTGGGGGCCGGGCACCGACAGAGGGAGTTTTGAGATCATGTCCAATCCGTGATGTGAATTGTTTGTGCTGTGACGCATTTCATGACAGCATGTAATTAATGAACTGTTTTTATTGTTTCTACTCACTGGGCTGTTTAGCTCACCCCTCTCCCCTAACCCCAGGTTTGCAGGTCAGAGGTAGTCCAGGAAGACGTCAAGGTAAAGGCTATTGCTTATGTAATAGTAATAGATTAGTGTTTTAGAGTGGACATGTGTTGTAAATTGATATAATGTATTGCAAGATAATGTAATGAAATGTAACTTAAAGTAGAGTTATGTTATGGATTAGTATTGTGCTTGGCCCTAAGACTTGGTTAGTCCCTTTTTAGTACATCATGTATGTAATGTTTTAATGTTGAGTTGAGTTTGAACCAAACTAGTGGCATGTGTTGTTTACCACGCTAGAGTATTTGATGAGGACTCTAATGGAGGTTTTATGCTTATGGTTTGATGCATGCACAGGTTAGGTTTTGGTTCATCGGATGTGATCCAAGCTTGATGTATGTTGTGTTGACCCAGCTAGAGCAATAGATGAGGGCTCTAGTATGAGATTCTTTTATGTTTTCAGTTATGTATCATACAGGTCGAGCTCGGTATTTACATCAGATGTTTAAGTTTTTATGTTAAGGTTTGATCATGTATGGGATTTGACCAGGTAATAGGAGGTATGTTAGGCTTGCTACGGGTCCCGAAGGCCTTAAGCCGATCTGGATCCTAGCGCCGGTAGCAGTCCGATTTTTGGATCGTTACAGAGTGGTATCAGAGCCCTAGGTTCATATGGTCAGACCTAGAGTGTGTCAGGCTCATAAATGTTCTAGAAGGGCAAGCACAATAGGAAAAATCATGTCCACTAGGATAGGATGTAGAGTCCTGTCTTGAATGATGATGTGAAATGCCATGATTTATGCATGTGCATTAATGATATGCTATATATGTGCAGGTTCACGTGTTTTCACATGAACCGTATGATGCTAATGTTTGTATGCTTATGTGTTGTTCTTCAGCGGAGCTAGGATGCGAGGCTTTCATCGATCTGTGGAATCGACTGGAGTTCCATCTGAGAGGGAAGGTATGGACACCTTTCCCCCTGCTCTGCCAAGAGCGTAGTCATAGGGAGTCAGCAGATGGGGAACATCAAGGGACCCTGGAAGGTCTTTTGATGTGAGCAGAGAAGGAATGGCTCTAAGAAGGATGTCAGCCAGTATGAGGGAAGTAGAGATAGATGTTCAAAGAAGAGATATCAGTTTGGAAATCAGAGTGCCAGAAGAAGTTATGGGAGATTCTCAGGAGGATGCTCAGACTCAGGATTCCAGAATCTCGGGTTCAGGAGGAATTCATCCCTCCACTCTGAGTACAGCCTCCACGAGAAGTAAAAAGTGGGGGAACACCACTAAGAAGGGGGACAGAGGTCTCAGAAGATCGAAGAAGAGTACGTTTTGGAAAAGATTGAAGTCTAGTATGGGATTAGGTGGTGGTTCGAGCTCTGGTTCAGACACTACTGGATGCATGAGGTGTGGGAGGCCGCACAAAGGGGTTTGTCGGTATGGGACTAATCTATGTTATAGATGCAGTCAGGAAGGGCACATGGTACGCGAGTGTCCCATTGCGCCCTGGTTGGCACAGTCTCAGTGGGCAACTTCAGGTAGAGCGGCTCAGCCAGTAGCTCCAGCCATGTTACAGGTCAGTGGTCGAGGCAGAGGGAGAGGGTCAGCCTTTTCTTCTGAAGGTTCCCACGGAGAAGGTCCGTCAGCTCCAGCTCGGATCTTCACCCAAGCTCAGCAGGAGGCAAACACATCGAACATGGTGGTGTCAGGTACACTCACTTTTGAATGTTCTGATGTGTATGTTTTTGTGAACCCTGGTGTTTCTCTTTCTTTAGTTGCTCTAGGAGCCGACGAGAGGTTGAGTTGATAACTTCTAGGCTAGAGTGTCCTCTTTGGGTTAGTGGACTCACGTGTGATCCACCTGTGGCAGAGTCAGTCTGCCAGTTCAGTTCAGTGTCAGTTGAGAGTAGATGCCTTCCACCCGACCTTGAGGTCCTAGACTTGACTGTCTGGACGTCAATTGAGGGATGGATTGGGTTTTTCTACTCATGGTGCTATCTTGGGCTGTAGAGACAGGGTAGTCAGATTCTGAGGACAGGATGGGTCGAAGGTAGTCTACAGAGGGGATAGTGTTGGGATGCCTAGAGGTTTGATGTCAACCTGTTAGGCTCGTAGGGTGCGTAGGAGGGGTTGTCAGAGGGTTCGAACTCTTGTTGAGAGTTTGGTAGTCAGGTCAGGGAATCAGCCTCAGTGTCAGTTGTCAGAGAGTTCTTAGATGTCTTCCCAGACGAGCTGTCAGGTTTACCACCTGCTAGGGGGAGATAGAGTTTGGACATAGAAGTGATGTCAGGAATCAGGTTCATCTCTATTCTTCCCTACAGGATGGCACCTATAGAGTTTTAAGAGTTGTTAGAGCAGTTGCAAGAGCTTGGTAGACAAGGGTTTTATCCGACCTAGTACCTCACCCTGGATTGCTCCAGTGTTGTAGTGGGAAAAGCGGGATGGATCCTTGAGACCCTGTGTCGACTTTAGTCAGTTGCACAAGGTTGCTACTAAGAGCAGGTATTCCTTACCTGTTGAGAGTTAGAGAAGAAGTTAGTTTAGTAGAGAAGAAGAGAGAAGAGAAAGGATCAGAGTGCGTAGCGAAAGCTTGTGGAGTTCAGGAGAAGGTTAGGGTATTGCTTATGGTGTCTCCAATCAAGAGGTGATTCGTTATGGGATGAAGGGTAAAGTAGCTCTAAGATGCGTTAGACCCTTTGAAGTCCTGCAAAGGATTGGGGATGTATCTGATAAGCTAGATTTACTTGCTTCGATAGAGAAAGTCCATTCGGATTTCTATGTTCCCGTGTTATGGAAGTTCGTGTCAGATCCAAGTGAGGTTCTTAAAGAACCAGAGGTGGAGATCTCAGGGGGTCTCACCTATGTTGAGCAGCCGGTGCGGATCATAGACACACAAGTCAGGAAGCTGAGGAACGAGGAAATTCCGATGGTGGTAGCCCTTTGGAATCACCATATAATGGAAGAGTGTGCCTGGGAGACCCGGGAGTTTATACTCCAACAGTACCTGTGTTTCTCTTTCAGGAGAGAGGTTTTCAAGTTTTGCTTGCTTGTTTTATGTATGCTTGATGCTATGTTTTTGAGAATGCCTGTTTGTTTGTGGAACATTCGGGGACGAATGTTCTTAAAGGGGGGAAGAATGTAATACCCGGCTAGATTCCGGCATCGGAATCCCTACCTTCCGGCGGAATCTCCGTTGGAATCTGGAATTTCTGAAGATGCCAGAGTCTTCTAGAGGGGTAAAATGTGTTTCTAAAATGTTTTCACATGATTTTATGGTTTTAAATGGAAAAAAAATGGAGTTTTGAAAAGAAAAGGCTAAGGAGGAAGGACCCAGGTTCGGCCGCCGAACCTCAAGTTCGGCCGCCGAACCTCAAGTTCGGCCGCCGAACATGGGGCTGTTTCGGGAGTGTTTTTGTAACGACCCTAAAATCGGACCGCTACCGGTGCTAGGATCCAGATCGGCTTAAGGCCGCCGGGACCCGTAGCAAGCCTGACATCTAACCTGTAAACCTGCATAATCCCATACATGATCAACAACATACATAAAAATTAAAACTTTTCTTTCCATATACATCAACCATACTTAACCTGCACATGCACTGTATATAACATAAATCATAAACATTGATCCCTCTGTGGGATCTCATCAGTGCCCCCAAATGGGTGACATAACATATGTTGAGTTGGTTTACATAAACATCATAAAATCTCTAAGATCATGTAATAAAAGGGATAACAACCATCTATGGTCAAGCACACCTCTAACATCCATAAACATCATTACATAACTATACTGTACTTTTACATTACATCGTACTACGATTTGTCATGTCCACATTCTATCTATTACACAACAAGCTTTACTCTAACCGACCTCCTCTTCTATCCTGTACCTGCAAGCCTGGGGGTAAAAGGGAGAGGGGTGAGCTAAAAGCCCAGTGAGTTGAACTATAAAACATAATAACACTATGCTCCAATGAGATGCATCATAACACAGACAATTCACATAAGGGTTGGGTGAACTTGTCACCAATTAGTCCAAGCTAACTCTGTGCCAGGACGTAGCATGGGGTCCTGGTCTTCCTGTCATACATACATTACTTACCATTATCCCAGGGCCTCCTCTGGGCTCCTGGTCTTCGAGTCCCATTACTGTGCCAGGCCGTAGAATGGGGTCCTGGTCTTTCCTTACTCTGTGCCGGCCGTAGAATGGGGTCCTGGACTTCCTGTCATGGACTAATTGGGTCATCCAACATTCACCCACATCAACAACAATCGATGCAATGCGGCATATTCGTGAAACTAATGCAATCATCCTATTGCATAATCATGATGCATGAAACATGATAAAACATTTAATTTAAAAGATTAAGTTTAGTTCCACTCACCTCTGGCTGACTCTGACAACACCGAAGCAGCTGAACTCACTGCTGGGGTCCCCGGTTCCTCGGGTCCGAACCTACACAGGTGGACTCAAATGAGGGACCAAACACACCTGAACATAACTATAAACTACTCCCCAAAAACCCCCTAAAACATCATGAAACAACCATACAAAATCATGCAAAGGAGGCCTGGACAGGGTACTTTCGGCGGCAGGTTCTGCGGCCGAAAGTCCTTCCAGAGCCGAAAGTCAGGCAGGTTCGGCGGCACCTTCGGCGGTCGAAACTCCCAGACAGAGACGAAACTCATGCATGTTCGGCGGCACTTTCGGCGGCCGAAACTGCCAGACAGAGACGAAAGTCTCCCTTTCGGGGGCAAGCTTCTGCAGCCGAAAGGTTGCCTCCCCAGCCATGTTCGGCGGCCGAAAATCCTTCGGCTGCCGAACCTGGTTTCTGCCAAAGGGCAGAAACTTGGCTCCCTTTGCACATTTCGCCTCCAAACTTATCAAACATGCATCAAACCTATTCTACAACACACAAACACAAGCATACATGTTCCTAGGGGCCTCAAACCAACATAAACCCCATCTACAACACATTAAGAAACTCACATTGTTCATGAACATACATTTATACCCATAAACTCCAAAAACATAACCATAACCTAAACATGCATTCTATCCCATAGATCTACTTAAAACTTACTTAAAACATGCCATGAGCTTAAGATCGGCTCTTACCTCTTGAAGATCGAGAGGGAGACGACCTAAACTCGATGTTGGGAGAGATTGGGTTCTTGAACCTCCAAGCTCCAAAACTTTGCTCAAAAGCTTTAATCTTCAAAACAAAGTTAAAACAATGAAAATCTTGAAAGATTTAGAGGAAAAACATCAAAGATGGGTGAGGGACGGCGAAGAGCTCACCTTGGCCGAAAATGGGGAAAAAGCTCGCCCGTTTTCGGCTAAGGGACCCTTTTATAGTGGCTGGCCAGACCACGTTCGGGGGCCGAATGTGTCTCCGCATGCATGCCATGTTCGGCGGCCGAACTTGGGGTTCGGCGGCCGAACCTGGACTTCCCTCACTTATGCTTTCGGGGGCCTAAAGCACACCCGCAACGCATGCATGTTCGGCGGCCGAACCTGAGTTTTCCTCCAATGCTATTTTCATGCAAAAACTCATTTTCTTTCATGCTTAAAACATAAAACACATTAAAACATTTCATAAAACATGGTTTTACCCTACTAGAGGCTTCCGACATCCGAGATTCCACCGGACGGTAGGAATTCCGATACCGGAGTCTAGCCGGGTGTTACATTCTCCCCCCCTTAAGAACATTCGTCCCCGAATGTTCCTCATCTAGCACATGCAAGGCATACAACATATTATACACATAAAACACATGAAACATATAAGAAACCAACCTTAGAAAAGATAAGGGTACTGCTGGAGCATGGACTCCCGTGTCTCCCAGGTGCATTCTTCCATATTGTGGTGGTTCCAAAGGACTTTCACCATCGGGATTTCCTTGTTTCTCAACTTCCTGATTTGGGTGTCCAGAATCCGTACCGGCTGCTCAACATAGGTGAGATCCTCTTGGATCTCCACATCAGGCTCACTAAGAACCTTGCCCGGATCTGACACGAACTTTCTCAACATAGAAACATGGAAAACCGGATGGATTCTCTCCATTGAAGCAGGTAAATTCAGCTTGTACGATACATTCCCAATCCTTTGCAGGACTTCAAAGGGTCCGATGTACCGCAGAGCCAGCTTACCCTTCTTTCCGAACCGAACCACTCCTTTCATTGGAGACACCTTGAGCAATACCAGATCCCCCTCCTGGAACTCTACTTGCCTTCTGCGGATGTCTGCATAACTCTTCTGTTGGTGGTGAGAAGTGTCTTCCATCTCCATAACTAATCTATTGAATCAACCCAAAAGAACAAAGTGTCTGTGATCATTCCCAACAATTAAAGTGGATCCAATACTTCAACTAGAACTTTCTCATTATTGATTACTTTTTATTTAATTATTTGCTTTCCATTATTTTTC
Organism: Manihot esculenta; assembly: GCF_001659605.2. Classification (NCBI taxonomy): domain Eukaryota; kingdom Viridiplantae; phylum Streptophyta; class Magnoliopsida; order Malpighiales; family Euphorbiaceae; genus Manihot; species Manihot esculenta. The sequence continues at coordinate 24,842,104 of NC_035168.2, forward strand.
TCATTATTAATTTACTACAATCAATCTCAAACCCCCCTGTTATTTTGTTGACAGTTTTAATCCCAATTTTCAGTTTATCTCATTTGATCTCACTTTCAGTTTTTATCTCATTTTTAGTTTATTATTGTTTCAGTTTATTTTCTTGGTCCCAAAAAGAGAAATAGGTGAGTTCTCAATTCCCTGTGGATTCGATCCTTTCACCACTATCTGCAGTTGTAAATTGTTGATAACCAGAAAGGTTATTTTTGACCGGCTTCGACAACCGCGAGTCAAAAATTGGCGCCGTTGCCGAGGAATTGATTTAACTTATTTGTTTCTCTTTCAGGACCTGATCTGTAACCCAAAGAACACAATATAGCAGATCTGAATTAAAAAATAAAAAAGAGAGCAGACCAACGCAGATCATGCTTGAGGACCTCCAGAATCGCACCAAACTATCGCAGAATTGATTCATGGATGAGGTAAGTACATATAACCCCTTTCTCAAATTTCTGACCTAACCTCTATTGTGGAAAGCTATGTCATAGCTCTACAGGAGCGACGACTTCAGCAGTCTCAACCATGTAAGATCTGTGGATATGTGGGATATCTAACGTCCCAATGTCCTACACTTTATGAGGATGACCAACCAGTTCATGCATATGGAGGATTCTATGAATAGCCAAGACATGATCCCTACCATAATACATACAATCCATATTGGAGAGACCATCCGAATTATGGTTATGCAAGGAACCAACAAGTACATGCATTTGAAGGATTCTATGAACAGCCAAGACATGATCCCTACTATGACACATACAATTCAAATTGGGGAGACCATCTAGACTTCAGTTATACAGAGGCTAACAACTACCAGAATAATCAGCGTCTTGAGAAGATGATGGAGACATTGGCAATTTCTTTGCAAAGCCTCCAAGAGAAGATGGAACGATTTGCCACCGCAGAAAATGAAAACATGTTGAGAAGAGAGGAAGAGCTTCAAGATGATGAGGAAGATGATGAAAGTTCGCAAGTACAAGAACAAGCTGCTGAAGAGACACAGCCAGAATACTGTTTGTCCAAACAAACAGATCAAACAGAACCTATTGATAATTTGGATATCATTGATTATTTGAACAAAGATGTTTTTGATATAAAAGATGATATGCTAAACAATGATCCTTGCAGGGAAGAGAGCCAGAAAGAGTCAGAACTAAAAGAAACTGACTGTTGCATCCAACAGGTAGACTGCAGCCAAGCGCAGGATGAAGAAAATGCAATTGCACCACTTCAGGAAGGAATTGCGCAAACTGAAGCCATGACCTTTCGGCCGCCGAACTCCACCATCCTTCGGTCGCCGAACCTTTCACCTCAACTCTCATCGCAGACTGAAACCATCTCCAGCACACCTCTTCAGTTTCCAACGCAGATCAGTCTTCCACTTCAGGTAAATTTTGCGCAGAAGGAGCAATCTGAAATTCCTTTCAGCCTTCCAATGCAAACAGTCCAAGCTCACAAGGAACAAATGGTATTCCAAGCACCTAAACCAAAGGACCATGCAGATCAATGCCTTTCCAAACCTCCGGATAAGGTAGAGTTTGTTTTGCCTGAACTTAACGCTAAATTACAGCTACACATGGAGAAGCATGAATTGGAATTCAAGGTGCTTCCCAATCATCTCAAAAATGCAAATATAAAGGCTAGAGGCACACCTCATCTAAAAGAGGAGAAGCTAATCATGTTACTCCATGAGTACATGGAAAAAATAGGATGGGCAATGACAAAATCAAAAGGAGTGCTACACTTTTTGCTCAATGCAGTTGGGACTCTTTTCCCTTCCCCAATTACTTGAGCCTTGATCAAGAGGATCGTACCATGCACACCACACCCAGAGGAGTACTTAGTTTCCTTTGTTCTTTTATGTTTCTATTACATTGAGGACAATGCATGATTTAGGTGTGGGGGTGTATATTTCTGAATTTTTACTTTTTAAGTTTATTTTTGCTTTGATTTCTAGTTTGCTTGCATTAGTTGAAATTTTTTGCTTTCAATAACACACACAAATAGCCATAGTTTTTTTTATTATATATTTTGTTTCCGTTTTTGAGATGCTTTGCTCATCATATAGACTATGTTGGATGAGCTTTTCTTTCCATGACCCCATTGATGTGATAACTCTTTAAACCTATGTTGAATCAATTGCAATGAGTTGTATTCATGTTTGGGAATTGCCTTTTGAATTGAATCTTTGAGCTTGCCATGGTGAAAAATATATTGATGACACTCATTTGAGAGAATAAATTGAAAATTGTGTGAATGAACTTAACATGACTTGTTTTAGCAATTGGTGTTGATTTGCCCATTTTATTGAGATAGAAAAATTCAGCAAAGGCAAAGACCTCAAAAGCACAAAGTAAAAAAAAAAAAATTGTTCCAATGGTCAAAAGACTATGAACAGAGCTAGTAGCCACTTGGATAGGTGACCAACTGAGTAACTGGGGGTGGGTATCACAAATATGTACCTTCACGTCAAAAGGTTGGTGACTTGTTCAAGCAAAATTAAAAGTGCAAAAAGCTGAATAAAGTACTTCAAGGTAAGGGCAAGTCACTCTGAAAGCTAGAAAAAGTCTTATCTAAACAAATAATATGTGCATGTATGATCTCTCTCTTGAGTAAAACAAATCCTAGCCATGGTAAGTAAAAGGAAACAAGGAAAGAAGGTGAGTAATCTTTATGCATATATTCTTCACTGCAAATGATTCAAAATAGGGGTCTTGAGTAAGAGCTTAAGTGGAAACAAGGATCTAGGGCAAAGAAAGCTTGTTTGACTATGTTTATTTGCTTGAGGACAAGCAAAAGGCTAAGTGTGGGGGTATTTGATAGAGCATAATTTAGTCCATTTTATATTAATATTATTGATGAATATTTACATGATTTCTGCTTAATTTATTGCTTTTAATATTATTTTGCAGAAAATGGTGTAAAAGGGCAATTTGGAGAAAATCCCCCTAAAACTGCCTTATTGGAGTAAAAGAGGACAAGCCTGCTAAGTTGGACTCAAAACAAACACATGTACAGTCCATAGACCAAGCGTTTCACATGGCCCGCAAATTCTTCCTCACATGGACCAGCCATTCACGCACGTGGGCCCCGCCTAGGCTTCATCATTCCAGCACATGGACTCCACCTTGCAAATGGACCAAAGCACTTCTCCACTCTTCACGTGGACAGCACTCACGGGCCAAGCCATCCATGCACGGGACCAAAGCACTTCTCAAATTCATCCGCAAACGGGCCACGCACATGAGATCCCGCACATGGGCCCGCCGAAACATTCTCTCACATGGGCCAATCCCTCCTCACGTGGACCAAGCTAGCGCGCAATGCCTAGGCTCCCGCACGTTCACTTGCCCACTCCCGCACATTACCACACCTGATCCACTCACGCACATGACCGACCCAAGACTAGTGCACTTCACCAGATGACCGCGCTTCACCGTGGGACCGTGTGGATAGCAATTTTCCAATTTAGGGCGTCTCTCCAGCTCTATTTAAAGAGCTTTAAGTGGCCAGAAGAAGATAATTCTCACTGGGCAATTCCGCAAGCTCGGCGCAAGGCTTCGGTTCTTTTCTTCTTTTCCCTTTTATTTTTATTTTTATGTTTTTAATTCAGCCATGAGTGGCTGAATTCTTTTCATCTAGTTGAATATTAGTTGAAACTTTAGTTGTTTAATGGGTTGTGAGACTTGATCAAATATTGTTTAATTTTTGGGAATTTAATATTCATGCAATTTCATACTTAATTTTTATATTATTTTGTTATTGAGATCTACATTGATTTTTAATTGCAAAATAATTATTTGTTAGTTTGAATAATTTAAGTCCGTAATTGCTTAGATTATTCTTACATGAGAACACTTGAGATCAAACCCAAGGAAATTGTATGATCTAGCGTTATCTCCATACGTTTGGGTAGCTAGGATTGGATCTCTCTATTTCTTAATGCAATTGACAATTGTTTTGATACCTATGGCCCAAGGACGTTCCTTGGAAATTTGTTAATTAGTAATTGATTAGAGGACGTTCCCTAATTAATTTAATAATAAGGAGAGATAATGGTGGTGAGAAGCGTCTTCCATCTCCATAACTAATCTATTGAATCAACCTAAAAGAACAAAGTGTCTGTGATCATTCCCAACAATTAAAGTGGATCCAATACTTCAACTAGAGCTTTCTCATTATTGATTACTTTTTATTTAATTATTTGCTTTCCATTATTTTTCTCATTATTAGTTTACTAAAATTAATCTCAAACCCCCCTGTTATTTTGTTGACAGTTTTGATCCCAATTTTCAGTTTATCTCATTTGATCCCACTTTCAGTTTTTATCTCATTTTTAGTTTATTATTGTTTCAGTTTATTTTCTTGGTCCCAAAAAGAGAAATAGGTGAGTTCTCAATTCCCTGTGGATTCGATCCTTTCACCACTATCTGCAGTTGTAAATTGTTGATAACCAGACATGTTATTTTTGACCGGCTTCGACAACCGCGAGTCATGTGCTGATTGTTGGGGGTTTAGACTAGTGTTTATGCCATATATGCATGTGGGAGAGTGTATGCATGTTTGGGAGAAAGCAAGTGATGTTTTGGGTTGTTTTGATGGTTTTGGCTTATGTGGGTCATAAGCTATTTATGTATACTTTATGATGTTCTTTGTTGGAGTTTAAGCTTGTTTTAAGCTCCTTTATGTATGATTAAGGGTTATGCACGTTTTTAAGAGGTTGGATGCATGTTTTGGGTGTTTGGAGGCTTGTTTGTGCATGAGGCTGAGTTCTGGATGAACTCAGGTTCGGCAGCCGAAGGGACTTTCGGCCACCGAACCTGCCTGTGGTGGCTTGTTTTGCCTGCCGAACCTTGCCCCCGAAAGTTGGACTTTCGACTCTGGAGGGGAGTTTCAGCCGCCGAAGGTGGCGCCGAAAGTGGCTGAGTTTCGGCTCTAGAGGGACTTTCGGCCGCCGAACCTGCCGCCGAAAGTGCCTTGTCCAGCCTTTTTTTAGGTGTTTTCTATGCATGCTTTGGTGATGTTTTAGGGGGTTTTTGGGGAGTTATTTATGAGTTGTTTAGAGTGTGTTTGGCACCTCATTTGAGTCCACCTGTGTAGGATCGGACCCGAGGGACTGAGGAGGCCAGCAGTGTTAGCTATTGCAGAGTCAGTCCAGTGTCTGCCAGAGGTGAGTAGAACTGAACCTTATGTTTTTTTTTAATTAAATCAAATGCCTAAAGCATGTTCATGCATCATGTTTTTATGTAATAGGTGGATTGCACTAGTTTCTCGAATATGACGCATTGCATTATTTACTGTTGATGTGGATGGACCAAGGCGACTTCAATAGCCCATAGATCTGTCATGATTGAAAGTCCTGTGTGAGCTCCTTCAGGGGGGCCGGGCACTATGTTGGATAAGTCCTGTGTGAGCCCTTTTAGGGTCGGGCACCATGTTATGTGATTGAAAGTCCTGTGTGAGCTCCTTTGAGGGCCGGGCACCGACAGAGGGAGTTTTGAGGTCATGTCCAATCCGTGATGTGAATTGTTTGTGTTGTGACGTATTTCATGACAGCATGTAATTAATGAACTGTTTTTATTGTTTCTACTCACTGGGCTATTTAGCTCACCCCTCTCCCCTAACCCCAGGTTTGCAGGTCAGAGGTAGTCCAGGAAGACGTCAAGGGTAAAGGTTATTGCTTATGTAATAGTAATAGATTAGTGTTTTAGAGTGGACATGTGTTGTAAATTGATATAATGTATTGCAAGATAATGTAATGAAATGTAACTTAAAGTAGAGTTATGTTATGGATTAGTATTGTGCTTGGCCCTATGGCTTGGTTAGTCCCTTTTTAGTACATGATGTATGTAATGTTTTAATGTTGAGTTGAGTTTGAACCAAACTGGTGGCATGTGTTGTTTACCACGCTAGAGTATTTGATGAGGACTCTAATGGAGGTTTTATGCTTATGATTTGATGCATGCACAGGTTAGGTTTTGGTTCATCGGATGTGATCCAAGCTTGATGTATGTTGTGTTGACCCAGCTAGAGCAATAGATGAGGGCTCTAGTATGAGGTTCTTTTATGTTTTCAGTTATGTAGCATACAGGTCGAGCTCGGTATTTACATAAGATGTTTAAGTTTTTATGTTAAGGTTTGATCATGTATGGGATTTGACCAGGTAATAGGAGGTATGTTAGGCTTGCTATGGGTACCGGCGGCCTTAAGCCGATCTGGATCCTAGCGCCGGTAGCGGTCCAGTTTCCAGGTCGTTACACCTATGGACAATAAAAACTCCAATTCAACAACAAGATGGATTGCTGAAAAATTGATGAGCTTTCTTATGGCTAATGGGGATATGTCATATGATTTAATGCAACAGATTCTTATGGAAAAGTAGGGAATTAAAGCACTAGTGTGGCAATTGTATAGAGCCTAGAATATTGCTAGTTACAAAATATGGGGGAGCATGCTGAGTCTTATAGAAAATTGAAAAAGTGTTTGTTCTACTCGTAAAAATATAATCTAAGGACTATGATGAAAATTCAGGCAGAAACCATTACTGAATAGCAACCAAACCCTATTTTTTAAGATGTTGTTTGTCTCATTTAAAGCAATTAAAGATGGGTTCCTTAAGGGATGTAGGCCCTTCATTGGCCATGATAGATATCACTTAAATCGACCCTATGGAGAGATCTTTTAATATTTAGTGTGATTGATGGAAATAGGAGAGTACTTTCTTTGGTTGCCTTTGTAGAGTCTAAATGCATGGACAGTTGGAATTTCTTTCTATATAACTTGTTACAATGCATTGGACCTAGCACAGATAAAAAGCCATAGACATTCATGTCAGATTGCCAGAAGGTAAAATAGACTTTCAATTTGTTATTATTTATTTGTGTAATTATGTATTCTCTATTTTTATTTTACTATTGATATTTAATGCAGGGTTTAGTTGATTCAGTGAGAGAATTCTTTCCAAATGCTTGCCATAGATTCTGTTGCAGATACTTATTCTCAAATTTGAAAAGGAAATTCCCCGAAATGCAACTGAGGGATTACTTTTGGAAGTGTTGTAAATCAACACATTCATATGAATTATGGTTTCATATGAATGTGTTGAAACCCAAGAAAGACTCAAAGCCATACTTTGGGATATTTTTTATGGATGATATTTTGGAATAATTTTTGGTACAAGTTTCTTAATTTTGTGATTATGAAAGTATGCATAGGTGCTACTTTTAAAATCACAAAATTACATAGCCTTCATATTTTGGGATAGAATTTTGGTATAGTACAATATAATTGAATACATTGAAATTGTAATGACCCGGAAATCGGACCGCTACCGGCGCTAGGATCCAGATCGGCCTAAGGCCGCCGGTACCCGTAGCAAGCCTATCATACATCCTGTACAGCTGGTATAATCCCATACATGATCAAACATAAACATAAAACATTAAAACTTTTCTTTCATTTACCAAGCTTACTCTGTGCATGCACATACTCAATATCATAAAATCCCACACTGGAGCCCTCATCAAATGCTCCAATGGGGTAACATATCATACATTAAGCTTGGTTTACATAAACATCATCATTTAAACATTAACATAAAATCATGTATCAAAAGGGATTAACCATACATGACTAGGGCAAAGCACAACTCTAACCATGACATGCCATTACATATCCTTACATTACAATACATACTTTTACATCAATACATAACTTTACATTACATCATGTCCACTACTATTCTATTACATGCACAACCATAACCACAACCTGCTGACCTCCTGAACTATCTCCGTCCTTGCAATCCTGGGGGTTAAAGGAATGGGGTGAGCTATAAAGCCCAGTGAGCAGAACTATATAAAGGAAACATTTAAAGTTATGCCATCATGAAATGCATCACATCACAAACAATACACCTCAAGGATGAACTTGTCACCAATAGCCCTCTACATATCTCATATCATAGCATGTCCAACTACGCCAAGGGCGATACGGCCTCACCTGGTCTTCTCTTACATAGCTCATGTCATAACATGTCCGACTATGCCAGGGGCGATACGGCCTCACCTGGTCTTCTCTTACATAGCTCATATCATAACATGTCCGACTATGCCAGGGGCGATACGGCCTCACCTAGTCTTCTCTTACATATAACATATTGCCAAGGGCAATACGGCCACGTTTGGCCTTTCTATCTCATGTCATATCATATCATATCATACTGTACAGAGGGCAAGAGGATCATTCAATATTCATCCACATCATCATCATAGTATTATGCAATGCATCATATTCGTGAATTCTAATGCAAACAACCTATTACATAACATGGTATTCATGATGCATGAACATGCTTTAAACATTTGATTTATCTTTTTAAACATAAAGTTCAGTTCTACTCACCTCTGGCCGACGCTTATTAACTCTAGAGCAGCTAACTCACTGCTGAACACCTCGGTTCCTCAGGTCTGATCCTACACAGGTGGACTCAAATGAGGGACCAAACATACTCTAATAGGACTCTAAACATCTCCCCAAAAATCCCCTAAAACATCATAAAACAATCATAGAAATCATGCAAAAGAAGGCTGAACAGGGCACTTTCGGCGGCAGGTTCGGCGGCCGAAAGTCCCTTCAGAGTCGAAACTTAGCCACTTTCGGCGGCACCTTCGGCGGCCGAAAGTGGTTCCAGAGCCGAAACTCGTGCATATTCGATGGCACCTTCGGTGGCTGAAACTCCCCTCCAGAGCCGAAAGTCCAACTTTCGGGGGTAGGGTTCGGCAGCCAAAACAAGCCACCATAGGCAAGTTCGGCGGCCGAAAGTCCCTTCGGCGGCCGAACCTGAGTTCTTCCCGAAGGGCAGAACTCAGCCTCCAAACATTCCAAAACAACCCAAAACCTCACATGCTCTCTCCCAAACATGCATACACACTCCCTTATGCATATAGGGCATAACTAGCTTAAACCACCCAACAAAACATCATATAAACATACATTGAGCATAAAACCCACATAAACCTAAACATGCACATCTACCTTCATACAAGCATTAAAACTTCTTAAAACTTACTTAAAACAAAGAAAAAGGGTGTGGATCTACACTTACCTCTTGAAGATCGAGGGTTGGTGCGATCCCTAACTTGGAGATGGGAGGAAACAACTCATTGGGTCTCCAAGCTCCCAAAACTTGATCTTAAGCTCACAACTTCAAAACCCAAGCTAAAACTTGTTAAAACTTGAAAGATTTGAAGAAAGAACATGAAATCGACCAAAGGAGGACATGAACTCACCTTAGCTCGAGAATGGGGAGAAAACTCGCCCATTTTCGGTCTGAGGGGCCTTTTATAGGTTGCCGGCCAAACCTCCTTCGGCGGCCAAACCTGCTTCCAAAACCTCACCACGTTCGGCGGCCGAAAGTGGCTTTCTGTCGGAAGCCTAACGTGCCCCCCAAACTATCCCATATTCGACGGCCGAACCTGGTTTCTTCCCTCAAAGCTTTCAGAGGCCTAAAGCACTCCCGAAGCAGCCCCATGTTCGGCGGCCGAACCTGGGTCCTTCCTCCTTGGCCTAATCTTTTCAAAACTCATTTCTTTTTCATTTAAAACCATAAAATCACTTAAAAATATTTTAGGAACACGTTTTACCCTTCAAGAAGACTCTGGCGTCTTCAAAATTTCAGATTCCAATGGAGATTCCGCCGGAAGGTAGGAATTCCGATGCCGAAATCTAGCCGGGTATTACATTCTTCCCCCCTTAAGAATATTCGTCCTCGAATGTTCCTCAACTAGCACATGCATAAACATAACATAAACACAATCATAAAAACACATAAATTCTAGTCTAAAAAGAAACACGGTACCACTGGAGTATGAACTCCCGGTCTCCTAGGCGCACTTTTCATACTAAGGTGATTCCAAGGGACTTTCACCATCGGGATTTCCTTGTTCCTATACCTCCTGACTTGTGTGTCTATGATCCGTACTAGCTGCTCTATATAAGTGAGATTCCCTATGATCTCCACCTCTGGTTCCTTAAGAACCTCACTCGGATCCGACACGAACTCACATCTCATGGAAACATGGAAAAACGGATGGATCTCCTCCACGGAAGTAGGCAAATCTAACTCGTGGGATACATTCCCAATCCTGTGCAGGATTTCAAAGGGTCCGATGTATCTTAGAGTTAGTTTACCCTTTTTCCCATAACGAATCACCCTCTCTAAGGAGACACCTCCAGCAATACCCCAACCTTCTCCTGAACCTCAACATGCTTTCGCTGCACACTCTGATCCTTTCTCTTCTCCCTTCTGGAACTCTACCTGCTTCCTGCAGACATCTACGTAATTCTTCTGCTGACTCATAGCAGTTTAGCTTCTTTCTCTAACCACCGGCCTTCTCTCTACTGTAATATGGGGTAAACTGCTAAGTGATCTCCGGCTGAGGACATATACCATAACATTTGTCTCACTCGAAAGATACTGAAGCTTGAAATCATAGTCATTAAGCATTTCTACCCATTTTCTCTGCCTTAGGTTCAACTCTTTCTGACTCAAGATGTACTGCAAGCTCTTTCGATCTGTAGAGATCTCACATCTTACCCCCAAACGGTTAATGCCTACACATCTTGAGTGCAAAGGTTACCACTGCCTTTTCTAGATCATGTGTAGGATAATTCAACTCATGCTTCTTCAGCTGCCTAGAAACATAAGCAATTACCCTGCCAATTGCATTAACACACAATCTAGCCCCACACGGGACGCATCACAGAACACTGTGAAATCTTCATTACTGGTAGGCAGAGCTAACACTGGTGCTGACGTCAACCTTTTCTTCGGCTCTTCAAACTCTTTTCACACTGAGCAGACCACACAACCCTTTGGTTCTTCTTAATCCATCTGGTCATAGGAGCGGCAACTCTGGAGAAGTTCTAAATGAACTTCCTGTAGTCAACTAGCCAAACTCAAAAGCTCTTAATCTTTGCCACTATAATGGGCCTGGGCTAGTCAGCTATAGCTTCAACTTTCTCGGGGTCTACCTCACTTCTCTTTTTCCGACATACCATGACCCAAGAAAGATACATTCCTTGACCGGAACTCACATTTTGGAGAACTAGGCATCTGAGCCGTGTTCTCCTAGGGTCTACAACATTGTTCTCAGGTAATGGGCGTACTCTTCTGCATTTCTGGAACTCACCAAGGTACTGTCAATGAAGACAATAACGAAGTGATCCAGAATCTAGCTACAACCTCTGCTTATGAGATCCACGAATACTGTAGGGGCATTTATTAGCTCGAACGACATTACTAGTAACTCATAGTGCCCATATCTAATTCTGAACACCTTCTTCGGTACATCTCCTTCCTTGATCTTGACTGATGGTACCTGGATTTTAGATTTATCTTGGAAAGACGACCAACTCCTGCTAGCTGGTCTAAATAGATCGTCGATCCAAGGTAACCGATACTCATTCTTGGTAGTGACTTTGTTCGACCGCCTGTAGTCGATACAAAGCCTTAAGGATTCATCCTTCACTCTCATAAACAACACTAGAGCACCTCTAAGTGAGATACTCGGTCGGATGAAACCCTTACCTACCAACTCTTGCAACTGTTCCTTTAGCTCTTTCGACTTCTTTAACTCTATAGGTACCATCCTAAAGGGAGGGATAGAGATGGGTCTGGTTCCCATCATCACTTTAATTTTGAACTCTGTCTCCCTAACAGGTGGTAAACCTGACAGCTCGTCTGGGAAAACATCTAAAAACTCTCTGACTACTGATACTGAGGCGGGTTCCCTGACCTGACTACTGAACTCCCTCACAAGAGATAAAAACCCCTGACAACCTCTCCTGAGCAACCTACGAGCCTGAGGGGCTGATATCAAACCTCTAGGTATCCCAACTTTGCCCTCTCTAAGGACTACCTCTGATCCATCTTGAACTCTGAACCTGACTACCTCGTCTCTGCTATCCAAGGTAGCACTACGAGCAGATAGCCAATCCATCCCTAGAATGACATCAGAATCCGTCAAATCTAGAACCACTAGGTCGGCTGGAAGGCATCTACTCTCAACATACTCTGAACTATACCGGCAGACTGACTCTGCCACCGATGGATCACACTTGGGTCCACTGACCCAAAGGGGACACTCTATCCCAGAAGCCATCAACCCACTCTATCTACGGCTCTCGAAGCAACAAGAAAAGAGAAACATCAGGGTTCATTACAGCATACACATCAGAACATACAAAAGTGAGATTACCTGTCACTACCATGTCCGATGTGTCAGCCTCCTGCTGCGTCATGGAGAAAATCTGAGCTGGAGCTGATGGACCTTCTCCGCGGGAACCTACTGAAGAAGGGGTTATCCCTCTCCCTCTGCCTCTGCCCTGCGCCATGGCTGGAGCTCCTGGTTGAGCCACTCTACCTGAAGCTGTCTGCTGGGACTGTGTCACCAAGGTCGCAGTGGGACACTCACGTGCCATGTGCCCCTCCTGTCCGCACCTGAAACATGCCGTTGTCCCCACCAGACAGACTCCCTTGTGCGGTCTGCCGCACCTCGTACATCTAGAACCATCCAAACCAGAGCTCGAACCATCGCCTAATCCCAGACCAGACTTTAACTTGTTCCAGAACTTGCTCTTCTTTGACCTTCTAAGGCCTCTGTCCCCCTTTTTACTCTTTGCGGCGGCCTCACTCAGAGAGGAGAGATCAACATTCCCTATCCCCGGGGTTTTGAAACCCGAGGATTGTGCCACCTGCTGTTTCATTGTTCCTTGGATGATGGCACTAGCCTCCATCTTCCGAGCCATATCCACTATAGCATGGAAACTCTCCTTTTCTACTGATTGGATTAAAAAGGAATACATGGAGTGGAGTCTCATGGTATACCTCCTTGCTCTCTTCTGATCCGTATCATAGGCTTGCCCCACATAAGGCAACAACTCCAAAAACTTGTCGGTGAACTCATCTACACTCATCTCTTCCGTCTGCCTGAGCTGCTCAAACTCAATCATCTTCAGCTCTCTGGAGCTATCTGGAAAAGCCCATCCTGCAAACTCATTAGCAAACTACTCCCAGGATAAGCTCTCCAACCTTGGGTCCACATAGTTTTTGAACCACTCCCTTGCCTTCTTGCATTTCAATGTGAACCCTGCCATCTGAATGGCTCTACTGTCACTTGCTCCCAACTCATCAGTTATCATCTTTACCGTTCTGAGATACTCAAAAGGGTCATCACCTGTTTCAAACTTGGGGGCATCAAACTTTAGATAGTCCATCATCTTTACTTTACCCCCAACTGATGAGCTAGGTTTGGGTATCTGGACATCAGGAACCATTGGTTCCGCTGGCGGTGGAGGAGGTGCAACATTCCCTGGGTTAGGGTTTGCTGGACCTGTGTAGAAGGATGAGGGTGGAAACATAGGGTACTGTGGATATGGCGGGCAAAAGGAAGGATAGGGCATAAAGGTGGGATATGGGTTATAGCTAAAGAAATCCGATGCATTTTCCATCGGATACCCTGACCCCTGTAGGTAGGGTGGACACTGTGGTTGAACAAAACCCGAGGTCTGAGTGCCTCCTTGGGACTCTCCCATATCCTCTCCTGACATACTCATGCCCAAGCTGCCATCTCTTCTCTGTTCATCCTCCTCTGATCCCCTCATATCCGCTGACATATCACCCAGAACTGCTCCCCTTCTGCTCACATCAAAAGACCTTTTAGGGTCCCTTGATGTTCCTTCTATGCTTGTCCTACAAGACCTTGCCCTTTGCAAAGTAGGGGGATGGGCATCCATGCCCTCATTCTCTGGTGGAGCTCCAGTCAATCTAGCAGATCGACGAGTTCCTCTCATCCTGCTTTCTGAAAAGCACAACATATACACTTAAATATAACATCATATGATCAATGTGGGAACACATGAATCCACAACACATACATAACAGATCATTAATGCACATGCATATCATCATGGCATTTCACATCATCATACAAGACAGGACTCCACATCCTATCCTAGTGGACATGATTTTTCCTATTGTGCTTGCCCTTCTATAACCTCTATGAGCCTGACACACTATAGGTCCGACCATGTGAACCTAGGGCTCTGATACCAATCTATAACGACCCGGAAACCGGACCGCTACCGGCTCTAGGACCCAGATCGGCTTAAGGCCGCCGGGACCCGTAGCAAGCCTATCATACATCCTGTACAGCTGGTATAATCCCATACATGATCAAACATAAACATAAAACCTTAAAACTTTTCTTTCATTTACCAAGCTTACTCTGTGCATGCACATACTCAATATCATAAAACTCCACACTGGAGCCCTCATCAAATGCTCCAATGGGGTAACATATCATACATTAAGCTTGGTTTACATAAACATCATCATTTAAACATTAACATAAAATCATGTATCAAAAGGGATTAACCATACATGACTAGGGCAAAGCACAACTCTAAACATGACATGCCATTACATATCCTTACATTACAATACATACTGTTACATCAATACATAACTTTACATTACATCATGTCCACTACTATTCTATTACATGCACAACCATAACCATAACCTGCTGACCTCATGAACTATCTCCATCCCTGCAAACCTGGGGGTTAAGGGAATGGGGTGAGCTATAAAGCCCAGTGAGCAGAACTATATAAAGGAAACATTTAAAGTTATGCCATCATGAAATGCATCACATCACAAACAATACACCTCAAGGATGAACTTGTCACCAATAGCCCTCTACATATCTCATATCATAGCATGTCCAACTACGCCAGGGGCGATACGGACTCACCTGGTCTTCTTTTACATAGCTCATGTCATAAAATGTTCGACTATGCCAGGGGCGATACGGCCTCACCTGGTCTTCTCTTACATAGCTCATATCATAACATGTCCGACTATGCCAGGGGCGATACGGCCTCACCTGGTCTTCTCTTACATATAACATATTGCCAAGGGCAATACGGCCACGTCTGGCCTTTCTATCTCATGTCATATCATATCATATCGTACCGTACAGAGGGCTAGAGGATCATTCAATATTCATCCACATCATCATCGTAGTATTATGCAATGCATCATATTCATGAATTCTAATGCAAACAACCTATTACATAACATAGTATTCATGATGCATGAACATGCTTTAAACATTTGATTTATCTTTTTAAACATAAAGTTCTATTCTACTCACCTCTGGCCGACGCTTACTAACTCTGGAGCAGCAAACTCACTGCTGAACACCTCGGTTCCTCAAGTCCGATCCTATACAGGTGGACTCAAATGAGGGACCAAACATACTCTAATAGGACTCTAAACATCTCCCCAAAAACCTCCTAAAACATCATAAAACAATCATAGAAATCATGCAAAAGAAGGCTGAATAGGGCACTTTCGGCGGCAGGTTCGGCGGCCGAAAGTCCCTTCAGAGCCGAAACTCAGCCACTTTCGGCGGCACCTTCGGCGGCCGAAAGTGGTTCTAGAGCCGAAACTCGTGCATGTTCGGTGGCACCTTCGGCGGCCAAAACTCCCCTCCAGAGCCGAAAGTCCAACTTTCGGGGGCAGGGTTCGGCAGCCAAAACAAGCCACCATAGGCAGGTTCGGCGGCCGAAAGTCCCTTCGGCGGCCGAACCTGAGTTCTTCCCGAAGGGCAGAATTCAGCCTCCAAACCTTCCAAAACAACCCAAAACCTCACATGCTCTCTCCCAAACATGCATGCACACTCCCTTATGCATATAGGGCATAACTAGCTTAAACCACCCAACAAAACATCATATAAACATACATTGAGCATAAAACCCACATAAACCTAAACATGCACATCTACCCTCACACAAGCATTAAAACTTCTTAAAACTTACTTAAAACAAAGAAAAGGGTGTGGATCTACACTTACCTCTTGAAGATCGAGGGTTGGTGCGATCCCTAACTTGGAGATGGGAGGAAACAACTCATTGGGTCTCCAAGCTCCCAAAACTTGATCTTAAGCTCACAACTTCAAAACCCAAGCTAAAACTTGTTAAAACTTGAAAGATTTGAAGAAAGAATATGAAATCGACCAAAGGAGGTGAGCTCACCTTAGCTCGAGAATGGGGAGAAAACTCGCCCATTTTCGGTCTGAGGGGCCTTTTATAGGTGGCCAGCCAAACCTCCTTCGGCGGCCAAACCTGCTTCCAAAACCTCACCACGTTCGGCGGCCGAACATGGGGTTCGGCGGCCGAAAGTGGCTTTCTTTCGGAAGCCTAACGTGCCCCCCAAACTATCCCATGTTCGGCGACCGAACATAAGGTTTGGCGGCCGAACCTGGTTTCTTCCCTCAAAGCTTTCAGAGGCCTAAAGCACTCCCGAAGCAGCCCCATGTTCGGTGGCCGAACCTGGGTCCTTCCTCCTTGGCCTAATCTTTTCAAAACTCATTTCTTTTTCATTTAAAACCATAAAATCACTTAAAAACATTTTAGAAACACGTTTTACCCTTCAAGAAGACTCTAGCGTCTTCAAAATTCCAGATTCTAACGGAGATTCGGCAGGAAGGTAGGGATTCCAATGCCGGAATCTAGCCGGGTATTATAGAAATATTTTTTGAAAGCAAAATACATTGAAATGTTAGAATATATAATTGGTTCTCTTTTATTCACCAATTCTTTATAACATATTACTTTTATTTATTAAATATATGTGGCACAAGTTGCTTTTACATAACAGGTTGAAAGCATAGATTATTTACAATAGGAGAAATGTTGCCTCTACTTTAATTTTGTCACTAAATTAACAATGCTATCGTCCCACAATTTTATAAATATTAACTATATAGTCCCTCTGTTATAATATTTAAAACTATTTAGTTCCTAAATAATTAATACAAATACTATTTAGTCCCTCTATTACCAGTACAGTGTACCTTGGACATATAACATAGCAAATATATGCCAAAGCATCAAACACAATTTCATTGCAATTTCAACTAATACATTCCATTTTTCTAACTATCACTAAAATCTACTTCATCTTCATCCCAATGAGCATCAAGGCTATAACAAGAATCACAATATTTTCTTTCAATTGACTCAACAAGCTTTCAACTCTTTCTACCTTTACAAGCATCGATTTGTAGTCTTCCTTCAGCTTTAGTAGCTCTTCTCTTATTGCATATGACAATCCTCTCTCTATTTTCTGATTTTCTTCAATTATTGTCAAGCTTTGACTTTGTGCCGTTGAGTTTGGAGATATCAACAGAATGCACCACCACGCCAACTCCCATAGATGTTGTTAAGACAATAGTAATATGGTCTGTTGGGATTTTCATTCAGTTTTGAAATCCTTACCCCAACTTTTTTTCCACACTTGTAGTTAATATTCATCAACTTTTACTCTCACCCACTTGTTGTACTATCAAAACAACATTTTCAATCTTTAAAGAAGATGGAGATTTATAAAAAATGAGAGCAAATCCTTACTGTAACGACCCGAAAATCGGACCGCTACCGGCGCTAGGATCCGGGTCGACTTAAGGCCGCCAAGACCCGTAGCAAGCCTAACATACAACCTGAAAACCTGTTTAATCCCATACATGATCAACATCATACATAAAAATTTAAAACTTCTCTTTCATGCATTCAATCATACGCCAAACTCAACCTGTACATGCACTGAACATATACGTAATCATAAACTTGACCCCTCTGTGGGATCTCATCAATGCCCCCAATGGGTGGCATAACGTGTGTTGAGTTGGCTAAACATAGACATCCATAAACATTAAGATCATGTATCAAAAAGGGATTATAATAACTATGGTCAAGCACACTTTTAACCTCAACATCGTTACATTACATATCTATACATCATTATACAATTTGTCATGTCCACATTCTAACTATTACATACACAAGACTTCTTTACTCTTGCTGACCTCCTGGTCTACCCTGTACCTGCAAACCTGGGGGTTAAGGGAGAGGGGTGAGCTACTAGAGCCCAGTGAGCAGAATAGTAAAGCATTTAAAACATATGATAACATGAAATGCATCACATCACAGCAAATCACATCAAGGATGAATTTGTCACCAATAGTCCTCTACATAGTCCAACTGTGCCAGGGGCGTAGAATGGGCCTCACTGGTCTTTCTCTTTCCTAACATAACATAACATTCCATAATGCCAGGGGCGTAGAATGGGCCTCACTGGTCTTTCTCTTACATAGTGCCAGGGGCGTAGAATGGGCCTCACTGGTCTTCCATACCGTATCATCATCATATCATAACATACGAGGACTAAAGGATCATTCAACATTCATCCACATCATCAACATATTATGCAATGCAACATATTCGTGAGTTCTAATGCAAGCACCCTATTATATCTCATGGCATTCATGATGCGTGAATCATGCTCAAACGGGTTTATTTATTTAAAAGCATAAGAGTTATTCCACTCACCTCTGGCTAGCTCTGACACTGACTGAAGCAGCTGACTCACTGCTGGGGTCCTCGGTTCCTCGGGTCCAAACCTACACAGGTGGACTCAAATGAGGGACCAACATACTAGAACATAACTCTAAAAACATCCCCCAAAAAACCCCCTAACACATCTCAAAACATCCATGCAAAACATGCAAGGAAAGGCTGGACAGGGCACTTTCGGCGGCAGGTCCGGCGGCCGAAAGTCCCTCCAGAGCCGAAAGTCAGGCAGGTTCGGCGGCACCTTCGGCGGCCGAAACTCCCAGAGAGAGGCGAAACTCATGCATGTTCGGCGGCACTTTCGGCGGCCGAAACTCCCAGACAGAGACGAAAGTCTCCTTTCGGGGGCAAGCTTCGGCAGCCGAAGGCTGCCTCCACAAGAGGGTTCGGCGGCCGAAAGTCCCTTCGGCTGCCGAACCTGGTTTCTCCCAAAGGGCAGAAACTTGGTTCAAACATGCACAAAAGCCTCAAACTCATACCATCATGCATTTAGCTCAACCAAAACATGCACACAAGCTCCTAGGGGTCTCAAACTTACTTAAACCCCAACTACAACACACATACACAAGCATTTGCAAGCCACATTGTTCATGAACATACATATATACCCATAAACATAACTAAAACCTAAACATGCATTCTACCCCCATGAACTTCATAAAACTTGCTTAAAACATACTATAAGCTAGAGATCGACTCTTACCTCTTGAAGATCGAGAGTAGAGGCGACCAAACTTGGGGTTGGGAGAGATTTGAGTTCTTGAACCTCAAAGCTCCAAAACTTTGCTCAAAAGCTCAAATCTTCAAAACAAGGTTAAAACAAGTGAAAAACTTGAAGGATCTAGAGGAAAAGCATCAAAGATCGGTGAGGGGCGGCGGAGAGCTCACCTTGGCCGAAAATGGGGAAAAACTCGCCCGCTTTCGGCTAAGGGACCCTTTTATAGTGGCTGGCCAGGCCACGTTCGGGGGCCGAATGTGCCTTTGCATGCATGCCATGTTCGGCGGCCGAACTTGAGGTTCGGCGGTCGAACCTGGACTTCCCTCACTTATGCTTTCGGGGACCTAAAGCACACCCGCAATGCATGCATGTTCGGCGGCCGAACTTGAGGTTCGGCGGCCGAACCTGAGCTTTCCTCCAAGGTTGTTTTCATGCAAAAACTCATTTCCTTTCAACTTAAAACATCAAAACATTAAAACCTTTCATGAAAACGTGGTTTTTACCCTTCTAGGGGTCTCCGACATCCGAGATTCCACCGGACGGTAGGAATTCCGATACCGAAGTCTAGCCGGGTATTACATTCTCCCCCCCTTAAGAACATTCGTCCCCGAATGTTCCTCAACTAGCACAGCATGGCATACACATAGCCTACATACAAACACATAAGCTCACAAGGGACTAACCTCAGAAAAGGTAAGGGTATTGCTGGAGCATGGACTCCCGTGTCTCCTAGGTGCACTCTTCCATATTGTGGTGGTTCCATAGGACTTTCACCATCGGGATTTCCTTGTTTCTCAGCTTTCTGATCTGGGTGTCTATGATCCGCACTGGCTGCTCAACATAGGTGAGATCCTCTTGGATCTCCACATCAGGCTCACTAAGAACCTTGCCCGGATCTGACACAAATTTCCTCAACATTGAAACATGGAAAACCGGATGGATTCTTGCCATTGAAGCAGGCAAATCTAGCTTGTACGACACATTCCCAATCTTTTGCAAGATTTCAAAGGGTCCGATGTATCGTGGGGCTAGTTTACCTTTCTTCCCAAAGCGAACCACTCCTTTCATTGGAGACACCTTTAGCAATACCAGATCCCCCTCCTGAAACTCTACTTGTCTTCTGCAGACGTCTGCATAACTCTTCTGTCTGCTTGCAGCGGTCTTGATTCTCTCTCTGATTATGGGCACCACCCTGCTGGTGATCTCTACTAGCTCAGGCCCTGCCAAGGCCTTTTCTCCAACTTCCTCCCAGCAAACAGGTGACCTGCACTTCCTCCCATATAAAGCTTCATATGGAGCCATCCCGATACTAGCATGATGGCTGTTATTGTAGGCAAACTCCACCAAAGGTAGATGCTGCCTCCAAGAACCGCCAAAGTCCAGCACACACATTCTGAGCATATCCTCGATAGTCTGGATGGTCCTTTCTGACTGTCCATCAGTCTGGGGGTGGAAAGCAGTGCTGAAATCCAACCTAGTACCCATGGCATTCTGCAGACTCCGCCAAAACCTGGAGGTGAACTGGGGCCCTCTATCCGACACTATTGAAACGAGAACCCCATGCAGCCTGACGATCTCGTCCACATATACCTGCGCCAACTTGTCCACAGAGTAGCCACTCCTGACAGGAATGAAGTGAGCAGATTTGGTGAGTCTGTCCACAATCACCCATATGGAGTCCACTCTGTTGGACGCCACCGGTAACCCCACTACGAAGTCCATAGCTATATTCTCCCATTTCCACTCTGGAATAGGTAGCGGGTTAAGCATTCCAGCCGGCTTCTGATGTTCCAGCTTCACCCTCTGACACACTTCGCAGGCTGACACGAACTGTGCCACTTCTTTCTTCATCGCTGGCCACCAATAAACTTTCTTCAGATCCTGATACATTTTGGTGGTTCCGGGGTGAATGCTGTATTTTGCATTATGAGCCTCTCTCATAATGTCTCCTTTTAGCCCTATGTCATCTGGTACACACAGTCGACTCCCATAGCGGAGGATCCCCTTACTGTCAAATCTGAACTCACTGTCTTTGCCTGACTGAACAGTCCTGGCAATCTTGACTAACTCTGGGTCCTCATACTGTTTCTGAGCCACCTGCTCCAGAAACACGGGTGTCACTCTCATCTGGGCCACTAAAGCACCGGTACCAGACAACCCCAACTGTAGACCTTCATCAATGAGCTTGTAAAACTCCTTCACCGCTGGTCTCCTCTCTGCCGTGATGTGGGATAGACTGCCTAGTGACTTCTGGCTTAGGGCGTCTGCCACGACATTCGCCTTACCCGGATGATACTGAATCTTGCAATCATAGTCACTCAACAGCTCTACCCATCTCCTCTATCTCAAGTTCAAATCTCTTTGACTCAGGATGTACTGCAGGCTCTTATGATCTGTAAGGATCTCACATTTTACCCCATAGAGGTAGTGCCTCCACATCTTGAGTGCAAAGATTACTGCTGCCATCTCAAGGTCATGTGTGGGGTAATTCAACTCATGCTTCTTCAGTTTCCTAGAAGCATAAGCAATCACCCTCTCATTCTGCATTAGCACACAACCCAGTCCCACACGGGACGCATCACAAAAGACTGTAAAGTCCTCATCACTAGATGGCAGAGCTAAAACTGGTGCTGAAGTCAACCTCTTCTTAAGCTCTTCGAAACTCTCTTCGCACTGGTCGGTCCACAGAAACTTCTGATTCTTCCTGGTTAGTCTGGTCAGAGGAGCTGCTATTTTCAAGAAGTCCTGAACGAACCTCCTGTAGTAACCTGCCAAACCCAAGAAACTCCTGATCTCCGTCACTGAAGTGGGTCTAGGCCAGTTAGCCACAGTTTCTGTCTTCTTGGGGTCCACCTCTATCCCATTCTCTGACACTACATGCCCCAAGAACGAAATGCTCCTCAGCCAGAACTCACACTTAGAGAACTTGGCATACAAGCCATGTTCCCTCAAGGTCTGCAAGACCAACCGCAGATGATGGGCATGCTCCTCTGCATTCCTGGAATACACTAAGATCTTATCTATGAAGACAATAACGAAGTGATCCAGGTACTGGCTAAACACTCTGTTCATGAGATCCATGAATGCTGCAGGGGCGTTAGTTAACCCGAACGGCATTACAAGGAATTCAAAATGCCCATATCTAGTCCTGAAAGCTGTCTTTGGCACATCCTCATCTCTGATCCTCAGCTGATGGTACCCAGATCTCAGATCTATTTTGGAGAAACAACCTGCTCCGGCTAGCTGGTCAAATAGATCGTCGATCCTTGGCAAAGGGTACTTGTTCTTGGTAGTGACTTTGTTCAACTGCCTGTAGTCGATACAAAGCCTAAGGGATCCATCCTTCTTTCTGACAAACAAAACTGGAGCACCCCAGGGTGAGGTACTCGGTCGGATGAAGCCCTTGTCTACCAGCTCTTGAAACTGTTCTTTCAATTCTTTCAACTCGGCTGGAGCCATCCTGTAGGGAGGGATAGAGATCGGTCGGGTTCCAGGCATCAGTTCTATCTCGAACTCTATCTCCCTAGCAGGTGGTAAACCTGGCAGCTCGTCTTGGAAGACGTCTAGAAACTCTCTAACCACTGGCACCGAGGCGGGCTCTCTAACCTGACTGCTAAGCTCTCTCACATGAGCCAAATACCCCTGACATCCCTTCCTAAGCAACCTACGAGCCTGAAGAGCTGATATCAGACCTCTAGGTGTACCCCTCCTGTCTCCCCTGAAGACAACCTCTGACCCATCCTGACCTCTGAACCTGACTACCTTGTCCCTGCAGTCCAAGGTAGCACCATGGGTAGATAGCCAGTCCATCCCTAGAATGACGTCAAAATCTGTCAAATCTAGAACCACAAGGTCGGCGGAAAGGCATCTTCCCTCAACAAAGACTGGATTGCACTGGCAGACTGACTCTGCCACTGATGGGTCACACTTGGGCCCACTGACCCAGAGAGGACACTCTAACTCAGAGATCATCAACCCCAACCTCTGAACAGCTCTCGGTGTAACAAAAAAATGAGATGCACCAGGGTCCATCAAGGCATACACATCTGAACAACCAATGACTAAGTTACCTGCCACCACGGTGTTAGATGCATCTGCCTCCTACTGAGTCATCGTGAAGATCCGTGCTGGAGCTGATGGACCTTCACCTCTGAAACCCGCTGAAGAAGAGGCTGCCCCTCTCCCTCTGCCTCTGCCACTGGCCTGAGTTATGGCTGGAGCTGCTGGCTGCGCTACACTGCCTGAAGCTGTTTGCTGGGACTGAGCCATCGGGGCTGCTCTTGGACATTCTCGAGACATATGCCCCTCCTGACAACATCTGTAACAGGCCGTCGTCCCAAACCGACATACTCCTCTGTGTGGCTTACCACACCTTGCACAAACTGCATTATCCGCACCAGAGCTTGAGCCACTCCCTAGTCCCAGACTAGACTTGACCTTGTTCCAAAACTTATTCTTCTTCGGCTTCTTGGTGGTACTGCTCCACCTCTTGCTGCCTGAAGCTGCTGCACTAAAAGAAGAAGAGCCTGGGGTCTTAGAACCAGAAGGCTGTGCCACTGACTGCTTAACTGTCCCCTGAACGATGGCACTGGCCTCCATTTTTCGAGCCATATCCACTATGGCATGAAAGCTCTCCCTATCCGCTGACTGGATCAAGGAGGAATATCTGGAGTGGAGTTTCATGATATACCTCCTAGACCTTTTCTGATCCGTGTCAAGATTTTGCCCTGCAAATGGCAACAGCTCCAAGAATCTGTCTGTGAACTCCTCTATACTCATCTCATCAGTCTGTCTCAACTGCTCGAACTCTATCATCTTCAGCACCCTTGAACTATCTGGGAAAGCCCATCCTGTAAACTCGTTTGCAAACTCTTCCCAAGACATGCTGTCCACTCTCGGGTTCACATAATTCTTGAACCACTCTCGTGCCTTCTTGCACTTAAGTATGAACCCAGCCATCTGAATGGCTCTACTATCATCAGCCCCAATCTCATCTGTAATCACCTTGACCCTCTCCAGATACACAAACGGGTCATCCCCTTTTTCATACTGGGGAGCACCCAACTTCATGTAGTCGGTCATCTTGACCTTGCTCCCACTGGCTGAGCTAGGTCTAGAAGGTTGGGTAATAGGGGCTGCTGGTTCTGTAGGTGGAGGAGGTGGTCAACATTTTCTGAGGTAGGGTTTGGATAGTAAGGTGGGGGTGGATACATTGGGTATTGTGAATATGGTGGGTAGTAGGGTGGGTATGGCATCTGTGTGGGATAAGGGGTGAAGCTAGGGTAATCCAATGTACCTCCCATCGAATACCCGGGATTTTGTGAGAAGTGTGGGTAGTGGGGTGGCTGAACAAATCCCAAGGCCTGAGTGCCTCCTTGGGACTCTCCCATTCCCTCTTCTGACATACTAACTCCCAAACTGCCATCCCTTCTCTGCTCTACATCCATATCGTCCCCCATGTCCTCTGACGCTCCTCCCTGAACTGTTCCTCTGACTGATCTGCTTCTACCCAGATCCAAAGACCTTCTAGGGTCTCTTACTGCTCTGTCCCTGTTGGACCTGCTTGACATTGCCCTAGGCAATGTAGGAGGACGGGCACTCATGCCCTCATCCTCAGGTGGTACTCCAGTCAATCTTGCTGATCGACGAGTTCCTCTCATCCTGTTTTCTGAAAAACAGTACACATCACATAAACATTAGCATCATATGGTTCATGTGGGCACACATGAACCCTCATCACATATCATTAATGCACATGCATATAATCATGGCATTTCACATCATCATGTAAGACAGGACTCTACATCCTATCCTAGTGGACATGACCTTTCCTATTGTGCTTGACCTTCTATAACATCTATGAGCCCGACACTCTAGGTCCGACCATATGAACCTAGGGCTTTGATACCATTCTGTAACGACCCGAAAATCGGACCGCTACCGGCGCTAGGATCCGGGTCGACTTAAGGCCGTCGGGACCCGTAGCAAGCCTAACATACAACCTGAAAACCTGTTTAATCCCATACATGATCAACATCATACATAAAAATTTAAAACTTCTCTTTCATGCATTCAATCATACGCCAAACTCAACCTGTGCATGCACTGAACATATACGTAATCATAAACTTGACCCCTCTGTGGGATCACATCAATGCCCCCAATGGGTGGCATAACGTGTGTTGAGTTGGATAAACATAGACATCCATAAACATTAAGATCATGTATCAAAAAGGGATTACAATAACTATGGTCAAGCACACTTTTAACCTCAACATCGTTACATTACATATCTATACATCATTATACAATTTGTCATGTCCACATTCTAACTATTACATACACAAGACTTCTTTACTCTTGCTGACCTCCTGGTCTACCCTGTACCTGCAAACCTGGGGGTTAAGGGAGAGGGGTGAGCTACTAGAGCCCAGTGAGCAGAATAGTAAAGCATTTAAAACATATGATAACATGAAATGCATCACATCACAGCAAATCACATCAAGGATGAATTTGTCACCAATAGTCCTCTACATAGTCCAACTGTGCCAGGGGCGTAGAATGGGCCTCACTGGTCTTTCTCTTTCCTAACATAACATAACATTCCATAATGCCAGGGGCGTAGAATGGACCTCACTGGTCTTTCTCTTACATAGTGCCAGGGGCGTAGAATGGGCCTCACTGGTCTTCCGTACCGTATCATCATCATATCATAACATACGAGGACTAAAGGATCATTCAACATTCATCCACATCATCAACATATTATGCAATGCAACATATTCGTGAGTTCTAATGCAAGCACCCTATTATATCTCATGGCATTCATGATGCGTGAATCATGCTCAAACGGGTTTATTTATTTAAAAGCATAAGAGTTATTCCACTCACCTCTGGCTAGCTCTGACACTGACTGAAGCAGCTGACTCACTGCTGGGGTCCTCGGTTCCTCGGGTCCAAACCTACACAGGTGGACTCAAATGAGGGACCAACATACTAGAACATAACTCTAAAAACATCCCCCAAAAAACCCCCTAACACATCTCAAAACATCCATGCAAAACATGCAAGGAAAGGCTGGACAGGGCACTTTCGACGGCAGGTTCGGCGGCCGAAAGTCCCTCCAGAGCCGAAAGTCAGGCAGGTTCGGCAGCACCTTCGGCGGCCGAAACTCCCAGACAGAGGCGGAACTCATGCATGTTCGGCGGCACTTTCAGCGGCCGAAACTCCCAGACAGAGACGAAAGTCTCCTTTCGGGGGCAAGCTTCGGCAGCCGAAGGCTGCCTCCACAAGAGGGTTCGGCGGCCGAAAGTCCCTTCGGCTGCCGAACCTGGTTTCTCCCAAAGGGCAGAAACTTGGTTCAAACATGCACAAAAGCCTCAAACTCATACCATCATGCATTTAGCTCAACCAAAACATGCACACAAGCTCCTAGGGGTCTCAAACTTACTTAAACCCCAACTACAACACACATACACAAGCATTTGCAAGCCACATTGTTCATGAACATACATATATACCCATAAACATAACTAAAACCTAAACATGCATTCTACCCCCATGAACTTCATAAAACTTGCTTAAAACATACTATAAGCTAGAGATCGACTCTTACCTCTTGAAGATCGAGAGTAGAGGCGACCAAACTTGGGGTTGGGAGAGATTTGAGTTCTTGAACCTCAAAACTCCAAAACTTTGCTCAAAAGCTCAAATCTTCAAAACAAGGTTAAAACAAGTGAAAAACTTGAAGGATCTAGAGGAAAAGCATCAAAGATCGGTGAGGGGCGGCGGAGAGCTCACCTTGGCCGAAAATGGGGAAAAACTCACCCGCTTTCGGCTAAGGGACCCTTTTATAGTGGCTGGCCAGGCCACGTTCGGGGGCCGAATGTGCCTCCGCATGCATGCCATATTCGGCGGCCGAACTTGAGGTTCGGCGGCCGAACCTGGACTTCCCTCACTTATGCTTTCGGGGGCCTAAAGCACACCCGCAACGCATGCATGTTCGGCGGCCGAACTTGAGGTTCGGCGGCCGAACCTGAGCTTTCCTCCAAGGTTGTTTTCATGCAAAAACTCATTTCCTTTCAACTTAAAATATCAAAACATTAAAACCTTTCATGAAAACGTGGTTTTTACCCTTCTAGGGGTCTCCGACATCCGAGATTCCACCGGACGGTAGGAATTCCGATACCGGAGTCTAGCCGAGTATTACACTTACTCTATTACAGGAAAGAAGAAAGGGATGAGATAGGAGTGACTTATTAATACAGGAGAAAATAAAAGACCAAAGGTGTTTATAGAAATAAAATAAGTTCTCTCTCTTATGACTGTCTTAACTAATGGCAAAAGAGTCTTAAAATGGACGGAGTGACTATTTAGTTAATTAATTATAATGTGGGAGACAATTTAATGTATTTTTTAAAATGCGTGAACTAACTAATGAATTTCACTAAACTTGAAAGACTATATAGTTATTTTTTAAAAAAAATAAAAATAAAAATATTAATATTCTATATTTTTTTTATACAAGTCAAAACAAAAGAATCAACAAAAATAGCTATGTTAGGACTAAAGGCCATCCCTCGAATATCCCATCGCACTAGTTCAGCCACATCACAAAGAGTAGTCAGAAAATCTCAGTACTGAAGACCATCAACAGTTAAGTTTAGCTAGTCTAAACTCTGTTAGCTTCATGTTAACAATGTCCAATCTACACCTGCCAAGGGTGGCTTAACAAGTTCTGACATTTGGGAGACAATACTAAAGAACCTCAAGTTCTTGTTACCATCCACATTAGTAACCAAATCAAGCACTATCCTAGAATCTAATTCAATTTGCACTTGTTTAAACTCCTTATCCCAAGCCATCTTCAATTCATATAAAGAGCATGTAATTCAGATTGCATAGAGGTGCAAACATCAAATTGAACTAAGAAACCTTCAATCTAGCAACGTCTATAATCTCGCACAATACCACCACCCCCACTATAACCTAGGTTACCTTTGGAAGCACTATCCATATTTAATTTAACCTATTCCACAAAGGAGGAGGTCAAGCAACAACAATCAATCTATGCCCCAATCCGGTGGGCACATCATTACCCCAAGAACATTATGCCAAAACCAATGATCTATGAACAATGCATGAAATTGCTACAACGAGGTGGGCTTCCACACTTCATTCCACACCTCACGCGCCTTGCTACATTCCATAAATAGATGTCTTACAGTTTGTGGAGCATTACCAAAGCAAATACAATTATCATGATCCATAAAACTTCTCCTTCTCCTTTCACTTTTCGTCATTAGTTTACCAAGACAAAGCAACCGCACAAATGATTGTAATTTTTGGGGAACCTTCAATCTCTAAATAATACGCCATAAATAACAAGAAGCAACAACTGGATATTTCAACACTTTGAACGTAAATGAGACTCTAAACTAACTAGAAGAAGTCCTCGCCAAGTAAGCTGATCCTAAGCATTAATATCAGAGTTAGCAAGCTAATCCTGAGAATTAATATTTTAGATTAAAGATTATTAAGAAAATGAATGAATAAAAAAAATTTAATATTTATAATTTTCACATTTATATTCTAATCTTAAAATTTTAGATAATAAAGTCAATTCTTTCATATTTGTCTCAATGTTTTAGTTATTAGCCTTAATCAGTTGTAATAAAAAAAATTTTAATCTATTTATTATGTCATGTGGATTATTATTTTTAAAGCCTATTATATTAAAAAATTTAAATATTTACGTTAATTTATATTTATATTTAATATTTTAAATTTTAGATAATGTAACTAACCAAGAAGACTAAATTAAATAAGGAAAAGTCAACGATAAATTACAATATAGTTTTTAAAATTTTATTTGACTAATAAAATAGTTTTTAATAAATGTATTTTTATTTCGTCTATTTTTTATTAATTTTATTATTTAATTTTTATTCCATTTCTATATACATTTAGTACAAAAAAAATTATAGATTAAAATATATAATATTTATTTTATTTGATAATATTAATATGAAATATAATTTTTCATATATTAAAAATATGCACATGTTGAGCATAAAAATTCATTGAAATACTTTAATATTTTATATAGTGGAAAAAGGAAATCATTGAAACTTTCAGAAAGGTGGAAATCAACATACCCCTGCTAGATACTGTCAAGCAGATTCCCAGGTACGCAAAATTTCTAAAAGAATTGTGTACCAATAGAAGAAAGCTTGCTGAGAAAGAGAAAGTAAGTGTAAGTGAAGTTGTTACTGCTGTTATTAAAAGAGAGCTCCTACTAAATGTAAAGATAAATGTATGTTTGCTATTTCTTGCAAAATAGGGAATGTTGGAATTAAGAAAGCTATGTGTGATCTTGGTGCATCCATTAATGTCATGTCTCTTTCTATCTATAAATCTTTGAATGCATGTCCACTGAAAGATACAAGAGTTGTGATTCAATTAGCTGATAGATCTGTGTTATTTCTTGCAAAATAGGGAATGTTGGAATTAAGAAAACTATGTGTGATCTTGGTGCATCCATTAATGTCATGCCTCTTTCTATCTATAAATCTTTGAATGCATGTGCACTGAAAGATACAAAAGTTGTGATTCAATTAGCTGATAGATTTGTGTTATTTGTACTAAATATTTATTTAATATAATATATTTAATATTAAATTTACTTTCAATATAAAATTAAAATTAAAAAATTATATATTAATTAGTCAAATAAAACTTTAAAGATTATATTGTAGTTTATCGTTTATTTTTTTATATTTAATTTAATTTTTTATTATAATTACAATAAATTTAAAAAAATTGACTATATTATCCAAACTTTAAAGTTTGAAATATAAATATGAATTGATGTAAATATTTAAATATTTTTATCTAACAGTCTTTAAAAATAATAATCTATGTGGCTTTAAAAATAATAATTTATATGACATGATAGGTAAATTAAAATTTTATTATCAAAATTAATTGAGATTAATGATTAAAATTGAGATAATTATAAAAGAATTTACTATATTGTTCGATATTTTAAGCTTGGTACATAAACATAAAAATTGATAAATATTTAAATTTTTTTATTTAATAGGCCTTAATAATAATATTTTTATATAGATTATTAATGAAAAATATAAAATTAAATGGGTTTAATTATTTGATTGGTAATAATCTGATTTTAAATGAGATTTGAATAGTTTAGGATAAATTTTAATCAAGTTTAAATGGATAGATATTAAAAATAATAATCAAGTTTAGATTTAAATTGAATAATTTTTATAGGTATCTTATATGTTACAATCCCTAGTTATAATAATACTCTTATTTGAAATTAAAGATATTATAAAAATTTAATTCAATTTTTTCAATTGATTTTATTTTTTGTAATGAAAGATTTTTTTAATTTATAAAATTTTTATTAAAAGAAATTATATATGATTTTGTAAGAATTTATTTAAATTTTTTTTATATAAAATAAATTATATCAGACGAGAATAAAGTTTTAAGTCTGTGGTATTATATTATTATTCTTCAGTTGGTAATATTTCTCACGTTGGAATTCAGTCATATTTAAATTAACATAAAATGAAAATATACTTAATTTTAAAATAATTCAATTTTGTGAAAAAAATTGCATATTAAATTAAATGAATTGGTTATTTTAAGAAATAATTAAATATTAATAAACTCCCACCGCTTTACTTTAAATTTTATGGATTGAATTCATATTTTAGTCATTAATTTTAAACATACAGTAAACTTCAAGTTTAGGTACTCAATTATGTGAAATTTTTAAAATTTTGATGGAATTTGTAATGATCATTTATTATTATTTTGTTAATTAAATAAATAACTAAAGATTACTAAATGACTAAAAATATTAATTATTAAAAATAAGCAATTAAAAATATTATTTTAATAGATAATTACACTTTTTTCTTTTAGTATTTTTATATTGTCTTGTAAATGTTAAATTTTGAAGAATCTGTTACCTAACCTTAAACAATGAGATACTCCAATCCAATGGAATCAAAGAGAAGGGTAAGAGAATTGAGTGCGAGAGGGAACAAAAACTACTAGACAATTAGAATATATATATATATATATTAATTTATTTTGATTTTATTAATATATTGTTAGTAGATTTACAGTTTTGTTAATTATTATTATTATTATAAATTTACCGTTGAATAATTTTTTTTATAATATAAAATTATATATATTAATTTTACTCTTAAAAATATTCTAAATTAAATCAATACTAATTAAATTTAATTGAAATAACATTTAACCCAAACCAAAATTTATATCCTGTGAAAATAACCAAACTATATATATTGTCATTACTTTTACTTAGTAAAAAAATTTCATATAATAAAAATAATAATAATAATAAACAATATCTTGACTAAATCAAAATTAATAAAATTGATAATAGAAAATTAAAAATTAAAAATTACTAAAAATTAATAAAATCGTACTATTAAGAGTAAATTACACTTTAGTCCCTAAATTTTAATATAATTAATGAATCATTTCTTGTATTTTTAAAATCAAACACTTAAATTTTTTTATAATCAGTCCGTCTAAATGACAGATCTTTCCATTCATAATTCTTCAATAGGTCAAACGGAGAATAAATATTTTAGATACCTAAAATATTCTTGTGAACATTTAAATTCTTTTCGATGTGGGTGAATCATTTTATATTGTATAAATTATACTTTAGTCATTGAGTTTTAGCATAATTAACATATTAGTCGTATTTTTAAAACTGAATTCTTAAATCCTTCTATATTCAGTTCATCCAAAATTATGGTTTTTCCATCCATTATAAACATTAGTTTAAATCCAATGGGTGATCAAACTCCTCAAAGTTATAATTTCTTCCTAAAATATTTTTTATAAAAATCTATAATCTATTAAAAATTACTTGCTATCACTCAAAAATTATTGAAATTGTAAGTATTTTATAAAAATTTTGAAATTATCAAGTACTAGAGTATTTTAATAAATGGAAATTAAAGAATAAAAAGTGTTAAAATTTAGTTGAATATGATAATCTGGATTAAAAAATGGGAATTTAAGTGTTCTTTCAAATGAAAAAAAAAAAGATCAAAATATTTAAATTTTAATAGATGAGAGAAAATAAATGAAACTCTAACTCCAACTCCATATTTTTAATTTAAAAAGGGGACAATAAAGATATTTTCATACTTTTAATTGTAAGAAATGGATGAAAATATTATAATCTAAATGGACTGGTTATAGAGGAATTTAAGTATTCGATTTTAAAAATATAAAATCGGTTTCTTAATTATGTTAAAATTTAAAAACTAACATGTAGTTTACCCATTTAAAAAGGTAATAAAGACATTTTCACACTTTTAACGGTAAAAATGTATGGAAGGATCTCCTGTTTGGACAAACTAATTGTAGAGGAATTTAAGTATTCAATTTCAAAAATACAGAGATCGATGCTAATATTCTGAAATTCAGAAAATAGGGTTTACAATGGTTGCATAAGCTTGGCTAGAGAAGAAGACATTGCTTCCCTTTTATCCCTTTTCCTTTTGTCCGCTAGTGACATCTAACCGCTTCTCTGCTACAGGGCCACCTGTCTCTGTCACTCAGATCCGTACATACGGATGTGTTAAAGCCCCTCTCCACGCCAAACGGCCATTTAATTCCCCCCGGTGCGCATACGTGCAGGGCTGCGAGGTGACTGGACTTGCTCCCCTACCTCCTGTCACATCACCAAGCTGGGCTTTTCTTGTTCAGGCCCATTCATGTGGCCTGCCCGGCCTGCTTCATGTTACCGGGCTGAAATATGCAGTGAGGGACTAATTTGCTTGAGTCAAGCCTGATGGGCCCTAGGCTTGCACTCTTCTTCAGGGCCAAGCCTTGCCCCCAGGTGTAGAAAGCTTGGCGGTCATCAAGTGCCCTTTTACCTCCTCAACAGTTATTCCATGAGTGATGAGGAGGTAAATCTCTAGGCCCCATTATGACCGCGTGGCCTGAGAACGGCTCCGTAAAAAACGTTCTTTCCTTGCCTGTAACGACCCCAAAATGGACCGTCACCGGCGCTAGGATTCAGGCCGGCTTAAGGCCGCCAGAACCCGTAGCAAGCCTGCTATACCTTTTGTGTACCTGTAAATCTCATACATGATCATACATTTTCTGTGAAAATAAAAACTCTTTTCTCTGTACCAAGGCTTAACCTGTGCATGCACTATCTCTGTACTCTGTACCCCTGACTAGAGCTTGCTCTAGATGGGTTAACTCATACCTGTTAAGCCTGGTTTTTCACATACTCTGTAAAACATATGTATATACAGATCATGTACATAACAAAAGATTTACAACACAAACATCACTAAGTCAAGCACATTTCTAACTATTACACAACTATTACATCTCTTTAATATTACATGTCCACTCTAAGCTATTACAAATCTCTTTACTCTTTCTGTACTCTGCTGATCTCCTCTGTACACTGTACATTGAACCTGCAAGACTGGGGTTAAGGGAGTGGGATGAGCTCTATAGCCCAGTGAGTAGAACAGTAAAATATATCATTAAAACATGATCTCATGGAATGCACCACATCACAGACAATCCACATCAAGGGTAAACCTGTCACCACATAGTCCCGGTAACTCTGCCGTGCCAGGGCGTAGAATCGAGCACTTGGTCTTCCTGTCATATATATATATGTGTATATAACACCTCTGTACTTACCATTGCCAGGGCGTAGTCAAAGGCTCCTGGACTTTACTATACCTGCCAGGGCATAGTCAAAGGCTCCTGGACTTCTCTATACCTGCCAGGGCGTAGTCAAAGGCTCCTGGACTTCTCTCAGAGACTATTGGATCATTCAGCATTCACCCACATCAACAAATAACTATGCAATGCAACAAATTCGTAAATTCTAAGGCAAACAAACTACTATAAACTCATGATGCATGAACGATGCTAAAAGCATTTCATTATTCACGTAAAAACATTAAGTTTAGTTTAGTTCCACTCACCTCTGGCTATCTAGACTGACTCTGCAGGCTCTGAAAACTCTGTAGCAGGACTCACTGCTGCTCTCTCTGCTTCCTCTGGTCTGTACCTATACAGATGGACTCAAATGAGGGACCAAACTAACTCAAGAACAACTCTAATAAACTCCCCAAGAATCCCCCTTAAACTCACTCTAACATCCATGCAAAGCATGTAAAGGAAAACTGGACAGGACACTTTCGACGGCAGGTTCGGCGGCCGAAAGTCCTCTTTAGAGACGAAACTCATGCACCTTCAGCGGCCGAATCTCTACTTTCGGCAGCCGAACCCTTTCAGGGGCAAGTTTCGGAGGCTGAAAGGCACTCCAGAGACGAAAGTCTCTAACCTTCAGCGGCACCTTCGGCGGCCGAACTCCCCTCCAGAGCCGAAAGTCCAAAAGCTCGGGGGCAAGCTTGGGCAGCCGAAGCCACCTCCTCATGGGTTCGGAGGCCGAATGTACCTTCGGCGGCCGAACTTGAGTTCATCCGCAAGGCAGAAACTTGCTCTGCCTCTCGCTAAAAGCACATACCTCTTCCAATCTCAAACACCTCACTCCCTCAACTTGCATATACCCAAGGATATGCTCAAAGGGGTCAGAAACTACCTTAAAACCCCAAACACACAACACATACAACACAGAAACAAGCTTTACTCACAAAATCATCAAAACCTCATAAATAACCCTATTCATGCAACTCTCCCCCAACACCTCATAAAACCATCAGAAAACATAAAAACAGGCTCAGGATCTTCACTTACCTCTTGAAACCAAGAAGATGAACGATCCTAACGTGGAGTTTTGGAGCAACTCTCCTTCAACCTCTCCAAACTTCACAACTTTGAGTTTTTAGCTCAAAACCTTCAAATAAACACAAAAATCAATCAAATCTTTGCATGATGTAATGAAACCATGAAGAAAACTCTCAAAAGGACAGGGTCTCACCTCAGTAGGTCAAAGAAACGGTGATGTTTATCCTTTCAACCGACTGAGGGCCATTTATAGGTGGCTGGCCAGACCACCTTCGATGGCCACACGTGAAACCGAAAGCCATGCATGTTCGGCGGCCGAACCTCAACTTCGGCGGCCGAACCTGGCTTTTCTGCCTTGGTTCATTTCACTCAAAAACTCATTTCCTTAAGCTTTAAAACTTATGAACATATCAAAATAAGATAGAAAAACATAAATTTAACCCTTCTAGAGTCTTTCGGCATCCTGAACTCCATCGGAACGTAGAATTCCGATGCCGGACTCTAGCCGGGTATTACATTCTCCCCCCCTTAAGAACATTCGTCCTCGAATGTTCCGAAAACAAACAACTAACACATAAAAAGGAGGAAACTAACCTCAAAACAAAAATGGATACTGCTGAAGCATAGACTCCCGCGTCTCTCAGTTGCACTCTTCTAGATTATGGTGGTTCCACAGAACTTTCACCATCAGAATCTCTTTGTTCCTTAGCTGTCTGATCTGTGTGTCCAGAATCCGCACTGGCTGCTCTATATAGGTGAGATCTGTAAGAATCTCCACCTCAGGCTCACTCAGAACCTGATTCGGATCTGACACAAACTGCCGTAGCATAGAAACATGAAATACCGGGTGAATTCTCTCCATAGAATCAGGTAAATCCAGCTTATACGACACATTTCCGATCCTCTGCAACACCTCAAAGGGTCCAATGTACCGTGGAGCTAATTTACCCTTCTTCCCAAAACGAACCACTCCCTTCATTGGAGACACTTTAAGCAATACCCAATTACCTTCCTGAAACTCTAACTGCTTTCTGCGAACGTCTGCATAACTTTTCTGTCTGCTCTGAGCTGTTCTGATTCTCTCTCTGATCATAGGCACCACTCGACTGGTAATCTCTACTAACTCTGGCCCTGCAAGAGCCTTCTCTCCTATCTCTTCCCAGCAAACAGGGGATCTGCACTTCCTCCCATACAAAGCTTCATAAGGAGCCATCCCTATGCTAGCATGATGGCTGTTATTGTAGGCAAACTCCACCAGAGGTAGATGCTGCCTCCAAGAACCGCCAAAGTCTAACACACACAGTCGAAGCATATCCTCTATGGTCTGGATGGTCCGCTATGACTGTCCGTCAGTCTGTGGATGGAAAGCAGTGCTAAAATCTAACCTCGTGCCCATCGCACTCTGCAGACTTCGCCAAAATCTGGAGGTAAACTGAGGTCCTCTGTCTGAGACTATAGACACTGGAACTCCATGTAATCTCACTATCTCATCCAGATAGACCTGTGCCAACTTATCCACAGAATAGTTACTCCGAACTGGAAGAAAATGAGCAGATTTCGTGAGTCTGTCCACAATCACCCATATAGAGTCTATCCTGTTGGACGTTGCTGGTAAACCCACGACAAAATCCATAGCGATGTTCTCCCATTTCCATTCTGGAATCGACAGTGGGTTAAGCATTACGGCTGGTTTCTGATGCTCTAGTTTCACCCTCTGGCAAACCTCACAGGCTGTCACAAACTGTGCCACTTCTTTCTTTATGGCTGCCCACCAATAGACCCTTTTCAGATCCTGGTACATCTTGGTGGCTCCTGGGTGAACACTATACCTTGCATTATGAGCTTCCCTCATAATGTCTTCCTTCACACTGCTCCTATCTAGTACACAAAGTCGACTCCCATAACGGAGGATCCCTTTGTTGTCAAATCTGAACTCTGCACTGTTGCCTGACTGAACAGTCCTGGCAATTTTCATCAACTCTGGGTCCTCGTGCTGTTTCTGAGCTATCTGCTCCAGAAACACAGGTGTCACTCTCATCTGTGCGATCAATGCACCTGTACCAGACAACTCTAATTGTAACCCCTCTTCTAAGAGCTTGTAAAGCTCCATCACGACTGGTCTCCGCTCTGCTGCTATATGGGATAAATTGCCTAGTGACTTCCGGCTTAGGGCATCTGCCACAACATTCGCCTTACCCGGATGATACTGGATCTTACAATCATAATCACTGAGCAATTCTACCAATCTTCTCTGCCTCAAATTCAGCTCTCTCTGACTCAAGATGTACTGTAAACTCTTATGATCGGTGAAGATCTCGCATTTAACCCCGTAGAGGTAATGTCGCCACATCTTGAGTGCAAAAATAACTGCTGCCATCTCTAGGTCATGGGTGGGGTAGTTCAACTCGTGCTTCTTCAACTGTCGAGAAGCATAAGCAATCACCCTATCCTGCTGCATCAAAACACAACCCAATCCCACTCGAGATGCATCACAGAACACTGTGAAATTCTCATTACTCACAGGCAGAGCTAGCACTGGTGCTGATGTCAATCTCCTCTTGAGCTCCTCAAAGCTCTCTTCACACTGGTCTGACCAGACAAACTTCTGCTTCTTCTGAGTCAATTTGGTCATAGGAGCTGCTATCTTTGAGAAGTCCTGAACGAACCTCCTGTAGTAACCTGCCAGTCCCAGAAAGCTTTTAATCTCAGTCACTGTAGTGGGTCTGGGCCAGTTAGCTACAGCCTCTATCTTCTTGGGATCTACCTCAATACCCTCTGCTGATACTACATGTCTCAAGAAGGAAATGCTCTGGCATACAAACCATGCTCTCTCAGTGTCTGCAGAACTATCCTCAGATGCTGGGCATGCTCCTCTGCATCTCTGGAATACACTAAGATGTCATCGATAAAAACAATAACAAATTGATTCAGAAACTCGCTGAACACTCTGTTCATGAGATCCATGAATGCTGTAGGGGCGTTAGTCAACCCGAACGGCATCACTAAGAACTCATAATGCCCATATCTGGTCCTGAACGCTGTCTTTGGCACATCTGCCTCTCTGACTCTTAACTGATGATACCCGGATCTCAGATCTATTTTCGAGAAACAACCTGCTCCAGCTAGCTGGTCAAACAGATCATCAATCCTAGGTAAAGGATACCTATTCTTGGTAATGACCTTGTTCAACTGTCTATAGTCGATATAAAGTCTGAGGGATCCATCCTTCTTTCTGACAAAGAGCACTGGAGCACCCCAAGGTGAGGTACTGGGACGGATGAAACCCTTATCTACCAAATCCTGCAACTGCGCTTTTAACTCTTTTAACTCTGCTGGCGCTATCCTGTAGGGAGGAATAGAGATAGGTCTAGTACCAGGCAGCAATTCAATTTCAAACTCTATCTCCCTACCAGGTGGTAGTCCTGGAAGTTCATCTGGGAACACATCTAGAAACTCTCGGACTACTGGCAGCGAGGCTGGTTCCCTAACCTGACTGTCTAGCTCTCTCACATGAGCTAGAAACCCCTGACAACCCCTCCTAAGCAAACGACGAGCCTGAAGGGCTGAAATCAAACCTCTGGGTGTACCTCTCCTGTCTCCTCTGAAGACACACTCTGACCCATCCTGGTCTCTGAGACTAACTACTTTCTCTCTACAGTCCAAAGTCGTACCATATGTAGACAGCCAATCCATCCCTAGAATGACATCAAAATCAGTCAAGTCTAGAACCACAAGGTCAGCTGGAAGTCATCTACCCTCTATGAACACTGGACTGAAACGACAGACTGACACTGCCACTGATGGGTCACACTTGGGTCCACTGACCCAGAGAGGATACTCTAACTCAGAACTGATCAAACCCAATCTCTCTATGGCTCTCAAAGCAATAAAGGAATGAGAAGCACCGGGGTCCATCAAAGCATACACATCTGAACACCCAATGATGAGATTACCTGACACCACTGTGTTTGACGTGTTAGCCTCCTCCTGTGTCACAGTGAAAATCCGTGCTGGGGCTACTGGATTTCCACCTCGGGAACCTGCTGCTGAAGTAGAGGCTAATCCTCTCCCTCTACCTCTGCCACTACTCTGCGGTACGGCTGGAGCTGCTGGCTGTACAACACTGCCTGAACTCATCTGCTGGGATGGTGCAAAAGTCACCTGAGGACAATCCCGAGCAAAATGCCCTTCCTGTCCACATCTAAAGCAGGCTGAAGATCCCAACTGACAAGCTCCCCTGTGGGGTCTCCCACATCTCCGACACACTGGACTGCTTGTGCCAGAGCTTGAGCCACTACCTATTCCCATACCTGACTTAACTTTATTCCAGAACTTACTCTTTGTTCCTTTTGCTCTATCCCATCTCTTGCTGCCTGAAGTGCCTGAACTGGGGGCCTTAGAACCCGAAGCCTGTGCTTTTGACTGTTTCTGAATATTGGCACTAGCTTCCATTTTTCTGGCTGCGTCCACTATAGTGTGGAAACTCTCCTTTTCTGCTGGAAGAATCAAGGAAGAATACCTGGGATGCAGTCTCATAGTATATCTCCTTGCCTTCTTCTGATCAGTATCATAGGCTTGACCCACATACTGAAGCAAATCCAGGAACTTATCTGTG
Source organism: Manihot esculenta (assembly GCF_001659605.2). NCBI lineage: Eukaryota > Viridiplantae > Streptophyta > Magnoliopsida > Malpighiales > Euphorbiaceae > Manihot > Manihot esculenta. The sequence goes on from NC_035168.2 coordinate 24,881,766, forward strand.
AATTCATCAACACTCATCTCATCTGTCTGTCTCAACTGTTCGAATTCTATTACTTTCATCTCCCTGGAACTGTCAGGAAAATCCCACCCTGCAAACTCATTGGTGAACTCTCCCCATGACATTCTGTCCATTCTGGGTTCCACATAATTCTTGAACCATTCTCTGGCCTTCTTGCATTTGAGTGTAAACCCTGCCATCTCAATAGCTCTCCTATCATCTGCTCCCAATTCACTGGTTATCATCCTAACTGCTCTGAGGTAGTCAAATGGATCATCTCCCGTGGTATATTTAGGAGCATCCAATTTCAAGTACTCTGTCATTTGCACTTTACCTCCAGATGAGCTAGGTTGATGTCTGTCAACAACAGGGGCTACTAGTTCTGGTGATGGTGGTACTGGGTCATTTGGCTCTGGTTGTGCTGCACTTGGATGGTAGGGGAAGGTGGATACATAGGATATGGTGGGTAATAAGGAGGATAAGGCATATATGGCATGTAAGGAGGATATGGGACAAAACTAGAGTACTCCGACATACCTCCCATCGGATACTCTGGGTCCTGCGGAAAGGCTGGATCGCCAAAACCTGAGGCCTGAGCACCTCCCTGCGACTCTCCCATACCTTCCTCAAATCTGCCTATACCCATGCTGTCATCTCTAGACTGGTCACTCTCCATAGCCTCCCTCCTTTCCTCTGATCTTCCTCCCCTAGCTGTTCCCCTTCTGCTCTCGTCAACAGACCTTCTAGGGTCTATTGACGTACCTTCCCTGCTAGATCTCTGAGACCTTGCCCTTGGCAATGCAGGAGGACGAGCAGTTGGTCTCTCACTATCTGGTGGGACTCCAGTCAATCGAGCTGATCGACGAGTTCCTCTCATCTTTACTCTCTGGAAAACAACACAGAAGATAGCACTTTAGCACATAAACATCACATATCAATAAGGCACATGCATAACTCATGGTATTAAACAGATAGAACTCAACACCCTATCCTAGTGGACATGATTTCCTATTGTGCTTGACCTCCTCTAGCCTCTATGAGCCCGACACTCTCTCTATAGGTCCGACCATGTGAACCTAGGGCTCTGATACCAATCTGTAACGACCCCAAAATGGACTGTCACCGGCGCTAGGATTCAGGTCGGCTTAAGGCCGCTAGAACCCGTAGCAAGCCTGTTATACTCTTTGTGTACCTGTAAATCTCATACATGATCATACATTTTCTGTGAAAATAAAAACTCTTTTCTCTGTACCAAGGCTTAACCTGTGCATGCACTATCTCTGTACTCTGTACCCCTGACTAGAGCTTGCTCTAGATGGGTTAACTCATACCTGTTAAGCCTGGTTTTTCACATACTCTGTAAAACATATATATATACAGATCATGTACATAACAAAAGATTTACAACACAAACATCACTAAGTCAAGCACATTTCTAACTATTACACAATTATTACATCTCTTTAATATTACATGTCCACTCTAAGCTATTACAAATCTCTTTACTCTTTCTGTACTCTGCTGATCTCCTCTGTACACTGTACACTGAACCTGCAAGACTGGGGTTAAGGGAGTGGGATGAGCTCTATAGCCCAGTGAGTAGAACAGTAAAATATATCATTAAAACATGATCTCATGGAATGCACCACATCACAGATAATCCACATCAAGGGTAAACCTGTCACCACATAGTCCCGGTAACTCTGCCGTGCCAGGGCGTAGAATCGAGCACCTGGTCTTCCTGTCATATATATATATGTGTATATAACACCTCTGTACTTACCATTGCCAGGGCGTAGTCAAAGGCTCCTGGACTTTACTATACCTGCCAGGGCGTAGTCAAAGGCTCCTGGACTTCTCTATACCTGCCAGGGCGTAGTCAAAGGCTCCTGGACTTCTCTCAGAGACTATTGGATCATTCAGCATTCACCCACATCAACAAATAACTATGCAATGCAACAAATTCGTGAATTCTAAGGCAAACAAACTACTATAGACTCATGATGCATGAACGATGCTAAAAGCATTTCATTATTCACGTAAAAACATTAAGTTTAGTTTAGTTCCACTCACCTCTGGCTATCTGGACTGACTCTGCAGGCTCTGAAAACTCTGGAGCAGGACTCACTGCTGCTCTCTCTGCTTCCTCTGGTCTGTACCTATACAGATGGACTCAAATGAGGGACCAAACTAACTCAAGAACAACTCTAATAAACTCCCCAAGAATCCCCCTTAAACTCACTCTAACATCCATGCAAAGCATGTAAAGGAAAACTGGACAGGACACTTTCGGCGGCAGGTTCGGCGGCCGAAAATCCTCTCCAGAGACGAAACTCATGCACCTTCAGCGGCCGAATCTCTACTTTCGGCAGCCGAACCCTTTCGAGGGCAAGTTTCGGAGGCTGAAAGGCACTCCAGAGACGAAAGTCTCTAACCTCCGACGGCACCTTCGGCGGCCGAACTCCCCTCCAGAGCCGAAAGTCCAAAAGCTCGGGGGCAAGCTTGGGCAGCCGAAGCCACCTCCTCATGGGTTCGGCGGCCGAATGTACCTTCAGCGGCCGAACCCGAGTTCATCCGCAAGGCAGCAACTTGCTCTGCCTCTCGCCAAAAGCACATACCTCTTCCAATCTCAAACACCTCACTCCCTCAACTTGCATATACCCAAGGATATGCTCAAAGGGGTCAGAAACTACCTTAAAACCCCAAACACACAACACATACAACACAGAAACAAGCTTTACTCACAAAATCATCAAAACCTCACAAATAATCCTATTCATACAACTCTCCCCCAACACCTCATAAAACCTTCAGAAAACATAAAAACAGGCTCAGGATCTTCACTTACCTCTTGAAACCAAGAAGATGAACGATCCTAACGTGGAGTTTTGGAGCAACTCTCCTCCAACCTCTCCAAACTTCACAACTTTGAGTTTTTAGCTCAAAACCTTCAAATAAACACAAAAATCAATCAAATCTTTGCATGATGTAATGAAACCATGAAGAAAACTCTCAAAAGGACAGGGTCTCACCTCAGCAGGTCAAAGAAACGGTGATGTTTATCCTTTCAACCGACTGAGGGCCATTTATAGGTGGCTGGCCAGACCACCTTCGGCGGCCACATGTGAAACCGAAAGCCATGCATGTTCGGCGGCCGAACCTCAACTTCGGCGGCCGAACCTGGCTTTTCTGCCTTGGTTCATTTCACTCAAAAACTCATTTCCTTAAGCTTTAAAACTTATGAACATATCAAAATAAGATAGAAAAACATAAATTTAACCCTTCTAGAGTCTTTCGGCATCCTGAACTCCATCGGAACGTAGAATTCCGATGCCGGACTCTAGCCGGGTATTACATTGCCTTTACCCTTTTCAAATTCAAAACCCCAATTTTCTCCAGACTTTTCTTCTCGCTTTGCTCTCTGCGTGCTTCGACTCTTTCACTCTACAAAATTCTCTCTGAGGTACGTCCTTGCTCTCTAATGGTTGCTTTTAGAATTTCAGATGTCGTGAATCTGAAATCTAACATCACCCCTTCCTCACTTTCTAGTTTCTTTTTCTGGAAGTACCTAGATTCCCCCCTCTTTCGTATTAGGGCTCCTCTTTGTAACGAGAGAATTGTTCTTCCTATTCCTCCTCCCCCTGGTCTGATTGACCCCAGAGGGATCTTAGCTTAGTTTTCTTTGTCAAGCAACGCGAATTTGGCTTGACCTTTCCCTTTTTCCCATTTTTTGTTGAGGTCTTTTGCTATTTCGGGGTCTTCATGTGCTCTTTCGAGTCTGTTAGTCTGTGCTGGGATTTCTCCTCCTCGGCTGCCCTTGTTGTAACGACCCCAAAATGGACCGTCACCGGCGCTAGGATTCAGGTCGGCTTAAGGCCGCCAGAACCCGTAGCAAGCCTGCTATACTCTCTGTGTACCTGTAAACCTCATACATGATCATACATTTTCTGTGAAAATAAAACTCTTTTCTGAACCAAGGCTTAACCTGTGCATGCACTATCTCTGTACTCTGTACTCATGTACTCTGTACTCTGTATCCCTGACTAGAGCTTGCTCTAGATGGGTAACTCATACCTGTTAAGCCTGGTTTTCACATACAGGAAAACATATATACATATACAGATCATGTACAAAACATACATCACTAGGTCAAGTGTAACAACTATTACATCTCGTTAATATTACATGTCCACTCTAAGCTATTACAGATCTCTTTACTTTTCCTGTACTCTGCTGGACTGTCCCTGTACACTGTACACTGAACCTGCAAAACTGGGGTTAAGGGAGTGGGATGAGCTCTATAGCCTAGTGAGTAGAACAGTAAAACATCTCAGTAAAATATGATCTCATGGAATGCACCATATCACAGACAAGCCACATCAAGAGTAAACCTGTCACCACATAGTCCCAGTAACTCTGTGCCAGGGCGTAGAATCGAGCACCTGGTCTTCCTGTCATATATGTATATGTGTATATAACACCTCTGTACTTACCATTGCCAGGGCGTAGTCAAAGGCTCCTGGACTTCACTATACCTGCCAGGGCGTAGTCAAAGGCTCCTGGACTTCCTGTCTGAGACTATTGGATCATTCAGCATTCACTCACATCACCAAATAACGATGCAATGCAACATATTCGTGAATACTAATGCAATCAACCTATGGCATAAACATGATGCATGAGATATGCTAAAAGCAGTTTGTGGTTCAATAAAAGTCATAAGTTTAGTTCCACTCACCTCTGGCTATCTGGACTGACTGACTCTACAGGCTCTGAACCTCTGGAGCAGTACTCACTGCTGCTCTCTCTGGTTCCTCTGGTCTGTACCTATACAGATGGACTCAAATGAGGGACCAAACAAGCTTATGAGTAACTCTCTTAAACTCCCCAAGAATCCCCTTAAACTCACTCAACTATCCATGCAAAGCATGCAAAAGAAAGCTGGACAGGACACTTTCGGCGGCAGGTTCGGCGGCCGAATGTCCTCTCCAGAGACGAAACTCAAGCACCTTCGGCGGCACCTTCGGCGGCCGAATCCCCCAAACAGAGCCGAACATGCAAAAACACTCGGGGGCAAGCTGTGGCAACTAAGCCACCATGCAGGAGGTTCGGCGGCCGAATGAACCTTCGGCTGCCGAACCTGAGTTCATCCAGAACTCAGCTTCAACGGCAAACCATCTCCTCCTTCCCTTCAACACTTTCTAACATGCATCCTTCACGTATTCAACACACATATACTCAAGTATATGTTCATAGGGGTCCAAAACTAGCTAATAACCCCAAACAACAAAACAAACATAACACATCAACATGTATACATACATAAATCATCAAAAACTACCATGAATAACCTAAGCATGCTTCTCCTTCCTTTCACTCTTCAGAAAACATATAAACAGGGTCTAAAACTGCCCTTACCTCTGGAAACAGGAAGATACACACACTGAACAAAGGAAAAACAGATCAACCTCTCTTCAAACTCTCAAAATCTCAAAAGCGTAACTTTTGTTTCTCTCAACTCTCAACACCTTTGCAAGCACCTCAAACTGCTGTAAGAACAACCAAAAACATGTACAGATGAGTCATAAGAGACGTGGTCATTCCATGGCAACAATCTGAGGCCAACACGTGTCAAAAAAACATGACTCAGCTCACTAGCCAACTCAGCTTTGGCTGCCCAATCGCATGCGAAACCATGCAACATTCGGGGGCCGAACTTGAATTTCAGAAGCCGAACATTGGGCACTTTCGGCGGCCGAACTTACCTTCGGCGGCCGAACTTGGCTGAAGTCTCCATGAACTATTTTTTCTTCAAAACTCAAAACTATATAACTTATAAACCTTAAAACACATCATAACACTTAGAAAACAAAACTCCTACCCTTTTCTCGAATCCCAGCACCCCGGATTCCACCAGACAATAGGAATTTCGGTGCCGGATTCTAGCCGGGTATTACATTCTCCCCTCCTTAAGAACATTCGTCCTCGGATGTTCCTAAAACACACAATTAACACATGAAACGGAGAAAACGAACCTCAAAACAAATATGGATACTGCTGGAGCATAGACTCCCGCGTCTCCCAAGTGCACTCTTCTAGATTATGGTGGTTCCATAGAACTTTCACCATCGGAATCTCCTTGTTCCTTAGCTGTCTGATCTGCGTGTCCAGAATCCGTACTGGCTGCTCTATATAGGTGAGATCCGTATGAATCTCCACCTCAGGCTCACTCAGAACCTGATTTGGATCTGACACAAACTGTCGTAGCATAGAAACATGAAATACCGGTTGAATCCTCTCCATAGAAGCAGGTAAATCCAGCTTATACGAAACATTTTCGATCCTCTGCAACACCTCAAAGGGTCCAATGTACCGTGGAGCTAATTTACCTTTCTTCCCAAAACGAACCACTCCTTTCATTGGAGACACTTTCAGCAATACCCAATTACCCTCTTGAAACTCTAACTGCTTTCTGCGAACGTCTGCATAACTTTTCTGTCTACTCTGAGCTGTTCTGATTCTCTCTCTGATCATGGGCACCATTCTACTGGTAATGTCTACTAACTCTGGCCCTGCAAGAGTCTTCTCTCCTACCTCTTCCCAGCAAACAGGTGATCTGCACTTCCTCCCATATAATGCTTCATAAGGAGCCATCCCAATGCTAGCATGATGACTGTTATTGTAGGCAAACTCCACCAAAGGTAGATGCTGCCTCCAAGAACCGCCAAAGTCTAACACACATAGTCGAAGCATATCTTCTATGGTCTGGATGGTCCTTTCTGACTGTCCATCAGTCTGTGGGTGGAAAGCAGTACTAAAATCCAATCTCATGCCTATCGCACTTTGCAGACTCCGCCAAAAGCGGGAGGTAAACTGAGGTCCTCTGTCTGAAACTATAGACACTGGAACTCCATGTAATCTCACTATCTCATCCAGATAGACCTGTGCCAACTTATCCACAGAATAGTTACTCCGTACTGGAAGAAAATGAGCAGATTTCGTGAGTCTGTCCACAATCACCCATATCGAGTCTATCCTGTTGGACGCTACTGGTAAACCCACTACAAAATCCATGGCTATGTTCTCCCATTTCCACTCTGGAATCGGTAATGGATTAAGCATTCCGGCTGGTTTCTGATGCTCTAATTTCACCCTCTGACAAACCTCACAGGCTGTCACAAACTGCGCCACTTCTTTCTTCATGGCTGGCCACCAATAGACCCTTTTCAGATCCTGATACATCTTGGTGGCTCCTGGGTGAACACTATACCTCGCATTATGAGCTTCCCTCATAATGTCTTCCTTCACACTGCCCCTCTCTGGTACACAAAGTCGACTCCCATAGTGAAGGATCCCTTTGCTGTCAAATCTGAACTCTGCACTATTGCCTGACTGAACAGTCCTGGCAATTTTCATCAACTCAGGGTCCTCATGCTGTCTCTGAGCTATCTGTTCCAGAAACACAGGTGTCACTCTCATCTGTGCTATCAACGCACCTGTACCAGACAACTCTAGCTGTAATCCCTCGTCAAAGAGCTTATAAAGCTCCATCACAACTGGTCTCCGCTCTGCTGCTGTATGGGATAAACTGCCTAGTGACTTCCGGCTTAGGGCGTCTGCGACAACATTCGCCTTACCCGGATGATACTGGATCTTACAATCATAATCACTGAGCAATTCTACCCATCTCCGCTGCCTCAAATTCAGCTCTCTCTGACTTAAGATGTACTGTAAACTCTTGCGATCAGTGAAGATCTCGCATTTAACCCCGTAGAGGTAATGCCGCCACATCTTAAGTGCAAAGATAACTGCTGCCATCTCGAGGTCATGGGTAGGGTAATTCAACTCGTGCTTCTTCAACTGTCTAGAAGCATAAGCTATTACTCTATCACTCTGCATCAATACACAACCCAATCCCACTCGAGATGCATCACAGAACACTGTGAAATCCTCATTACTGACAGGCAGAGCTAACACTGGTGCTGTTGTCAATCTCCTCTTGAGCTCCTCAAAGCTCTCTTCACACTGGTCTGACCAGATAAACTTCTGGTTCTTCTGAGTCAATTTGGTCATAGGAGCTGCTATCTTTGAGAAGTTCTGAACGAACCTCCTGTAGTAACCTGCCAGTCCTAGAAAGCTTTTAATCTCAGTCACTGTTGTGGGTCTGGGCCAGTTAGCTACAGCCTCTATCTTCTTGGGGTCTACCTCAATACCCTCTGCTGATACCACATGTCCCAAGAAGGCAATGCTCCGTAACCAAAACTCACACTTCGAGAACTTGGCATATAAACCATGCTCTCTCAGTGTCTGCAAAACTGTCCTCAGATGCTGGGCATGCTCCTCTGCATCTCTGGAATACACTAAGATATCATCGATAAACACAATGACAAAGTGATCCAGAAACTCACTGAATACCCTGTTCATGAGATCCATAAATGCTGCAGGGGCGTTAGTCAACCCGAACGGCATCACTAAGAACTCATAATGCCCATACCTGGTCCGAAAAGCTGTCTTAGGCACATCTGCCTCTCTGACTCTCAACTGATGATACCCAGATCTCATATCTATTTTCGAAAAACAACCTGCTCCAGCTAGCTGGTCAAATAGATCATCAATCCTAGGTAGAGGATACCTATTCTTGATAGTGACCTTGTTCAACTGTCTGTAGTCGATACAAAGTCTGAGGGATCCATCCTTCTTTCTGACAAAGAGCACTGGAGCACCCCAAGGTGAGGTACTAGGGCGGATGAAACCCTTATCTACCAAGTCCTGCAACTGTTCTTTCAACTCTGTTAACTCAGCTGGCGCCATCCTGTAGGGAGGAATAGAGATAGGTCTGGTACCTGGCAGTAATTCAATTTCAAACCCTATCTCCCTATCAGGTGGTAGTCCTGGTAAATCGTCTGGGAACACATCGAGAAACTCTCGGACTACTGGTACTGTGGCTGGTTCCCTCACCTGACTGTCTAGCTCTCTCACATGAGCTAGAAACCCCTGACAACCCCTCCTAAGCAAACGACGAGCCTGAAGGGCTGAAATCATACCTCTGGGTGTACCTCTCCTGTCTCCTCTGAAGACACACTCTGACCCATCCTGGTCTCTGAGACTCACTAACTTCTCTCAACAGTCCAACGTAGCACCATATGCAGATAGCCAATCCATCCCTAGAATGACATCAAAATCTGTCAAGTCTAGAACCACAAGGTCAGCTGGAAGGCATCTACCCTCTATGAATACTGGACTGAAACGACAGACTGACACTGCCACTGATGGGTCACATCTAGGTCCACTGACCCAGAGAGGATACTCTAACTCAGAACTGATCAAACCCAATCGCTCTATGGCTCTCGAAGCAATAAAGGAATGAGAAGCACCGGGGTCCATCAAAGCATACACATCTGAACACCCAATGATGAGATTACCTGACACCACTGTGTTCGACGTGTTAGCCTCCTCCTGTGTCACTGTGAAAATCCGTGCTGGGGCTACCGGATTTCCACCTCGGGAACCTGCTGCTGAAGTAGAGGCTACCCCTCTCCCTCTACCTCTGCCACTAGTCTGAGGCATGACTGGAGCTGCTGGCCGTACAACTGGCTGTACCACACTGCCTGAACTCATCTGCTGGGATGGTGCAAAAGTCATCTGCGGACAATCCCGAGCAATATGCCCTTCCTGTCCACATCGAAAACAAGCTGTAGATCCCAACCGACAAACTCCTCCATGTGGTTTTCCGCATCGTCTGCAGACTGGAGCTGTGCCAGAGCTTGAGCCACTACCTATTCCCAGACCTGACTTGACTTTACTCCAGAACTTACTCTTTGTTCCTTTTGCTCTATCCCATCTTTTACTACTTGGAGTGGGGGCTTTAGAACCCGAAGCCTGTGCCTTTGACTGTTTCTGAATATTGGCACTAGCTTCCATTTTCCTGGCTGCGTCTACTATGGTATGGAAACTCTCCTTTTCTGCTGGAAGAATCAAGGAAGCATACCTGGGATGCAGTCTCATAGTATATCTCCTTGCTTTCTTCTGATCAGTATCATAGGCTTGACCCACATACTGAAGCAAATCCAGGAACTTATCTGTGAATTCATCCACACTCATCTCATCTGTCTGTCTCAACTGTTCAAATTCAATTACTTTCATCTCCCTCGAACTGTCAGGAAAAGCCCACCCTGCAAACTCATTGGCGAACTCTCCCCATGACATGCTGTCCATTCTAGGCTCCACATAATTCTTAAACCATTCTCTGGCTTTCTTGCATTTTATTGTGAAACCTGCCATCTCAATGGCTCTCCTATCATCTGCTCCCAACTCACCGGTTATCATCCTAACTGCTCTGAGGTAATCAAATGGATCATCTCCTGTGTTGTATTTAGGAGCATCCAATTTCAAGTATTCCGTCATTTGGACTTTACCTCCAGATGAGCTAGGTTCATGTCTGTCAACAACAGGGGCTACTGGTTCTGGTGGTAATACTGGTTCATTTGGCTCTAGGTGTGCTGCACTTGGATGGCTAGGGGAAGATGGATACATAGGATAGAGTGGATAGTAAGGATAAGGCAGATAAGGCATATAAGGAGGATATGGCACAAAACTCGAGCACTCCGACATACCTCCCATCGGATACTCTGGATAGCCAAAACCTGAGGTCTGAGCACCTCCCTGCGACTCTCCCATACCTTCCTCAAAACTGCCGATACCCATGCTGTCATCTCTAGACTGATCAATCTCCATAGCTTCCCTCCTTTCCTCTGATCTTCCTCCCCTAACTGTTCCTCTTCTGCTCTCGTCTACAGACCTTCTAGGGTCTATCGACGTACCTTCCCTGCTAGATCTCTGAGACCTTGCCCTTGGCAATGCAGGAGGACGAGCAGCTGGTCTCTCATTCTCTGATGGGACTCCAGTCAATCGAGCTGATCGACGAGTTCCTCGCATCTTTACTCTGGAAACACAACATATAACATACCACTTTAGCACATAAACATCACATATCAATCATACACATACAACACTCATGGCATATCATAGCAGATAGGACTCAAGACCCTATCCTAGTGGACATGATTTCCTATTGTGCTTGACCACTTCTACCCTGTCTGAGCCCAACACTGTCTCTATAGGTCCGATCATGTGAACCTAGGGCTCTGATACCAATCTGTAACAACCCCAAAATGGACCGTCACCGGCGCTAGGATTCAGGTCGGCTTAAGGCCGCCAGAACCCGTAGCAAGCCTGCTATACTCTCTGTGTACCTGTAAACCTCATACATGATCATACATTTTCTGTGAAAATAAAACTCTTTTCTGAACCAAGGCTTAACCTGTGCATGCACTATCTCTGTACTCTGTACTCATGTACTCTGTACTCTGTATCCCTTACTAGAGCTTGCTCTAGATGGGTAACTCATACCTGTTAAGCCTGGTTTTCACATACAGGAAAACATATATACATATACAGATCATGTACAAAACATACATCACTAGGTCAAGTGTAACAACTATTACATCTCGTTAATATTACATGTCCACTCTAAGCTATTACAGATCTCTTTACTTTTCCTGTACTCTGCTGGACTGTCCCTGTACACTGTACACTGAACCTGCAAAACTGGGGTTAAGGGAGTGGGATGAGCTCTATAGCCTAGTGAGTAGAACAGTAAAACATCTCAGTAAAATATGATCTCATGGAATGCACCATATCACAGACAAGCCACATCAAGAGTAAACCTGTCACCACATAGTCCCAGTAACTCTGTGCCAGGGCGTAGAATCGAGCACCTGGTCTTCCTGTCATATATGTATATGTGTATATAACACCTCTGTACTTACCATTGCCAGGGCGTAGTCAAAGGCTCCTGGACTTTGCTATACCTGCCAGGGCGTAGTCAAAGGCTCCTGGACTTCACTATACCTGCCAGGGCGTAGTCAAAGGCTCCTGGACTTCCTGTCTGAGACTATTGGATCATTCAGCATTCACTCACATCACCAAATAACGATGCAATGCAACATATTCGTGAATACTAATGCAATCAACCTATGGCATAAACATGATGCATGAGATATGCTAAAAGCAGTTTGTGGTTCAATAAAAGTCATAAGTTTAGTTCCACTCACCTCTGGCTATCTGGACTGACTGACTCTGCAGGCTCTGAACCTCTGGAGCAGTACTCACTGCTGCTCTCTCTGGTTCCTCTGGTCTGTACCTATACAGATGGACTCAAATGAGGGACCAAACAAGCTTATGAGTAACTCTCTTAAACTCCCCAAGAATCCCCTTAAACTCACTCAACTATCCATGCAAAGCATGCAAAAGAAAGCTGGACAGGACACTTTCGGCGGCAGGTTCGGCGGCCGAATGTCCTCTCCAGAGACGAAACTCAAGCACCTTCGGCGGCACCTTCGGCGGCCGAATCCCCCAAACAGAGCCGAACATGCAAAAACACTCGGGGGCAAGCTGTGGCAACTAAGCCACCATGCAGGAGGTTCGGCGGCCGAATGAACCTTCGGCTGCCGAACCTGAGTTCATCCAGAACTCAGCTTCAACGGCAAACCATCTCCTCCTTCCCTTCAACACTTTCTAACATGCATCCTTCACGTATTCAACACACATATACTCAAGTATATGTTCACAGGGGTCCAAAACTAGCTAATAACCCCAAACAACAAAACAAACATAACACATCAACATGTATACATACATAAATCATCAAAAACTACCATGAATAACCTAAGCATGCTTCTCCTTCCTTTCACTCTTCAGAAAACATATAAACAGGGTCTAAAACTGCCCTTACCTCTGGAAACAGGAAGATACACACACTGAACAAAGGAAAAACAGATCAACCTCTCTTCAAACTCTCAAAATCTCAAAAGCGTAACTTTTGTTTCTCTCAACTCTCAACACCTTTGCAAGCACCTCAAACTGCTGTAAGAACAACCAAAAACATGTACAGATGAGTCATAAGAGACGTGGTCATTCCATGGCAACAATCTGAGGCCAACACGTGTCAAAAAAACATGACTCAGCTCACTAGCCAACTCAGCTTCGGCTGCCCAATCGCATGCGAAACCATGCAACATTCGGGGGCCGAACTTGAATTTCAGAAGCCGAACATTGGGCACTTTCGGCGGCCGAACTTACCTTCGGCGGCCGAACTTGGCTGAAGTCTCCATGAACTATTTTTTCTTCAAAACTCAAAACTATATAACTTATAAACCTTAAAACACATCATAACACTTAGAAAACAAAACTCCTACCCTTTTCTCGAATCCCAGCACCCCGGATTCCACCAGACAATAGGAATTCCGGTGCCGGATTCTAGCCGGGTATTACACTTGTCTACTTTCTTCCGCTTGGTCTAGGATAGCCAAAGCTTCTATTATTTTGCCCCCCGAGGAGGATTGTCTATCTTCTCGGTTCATAAGGACTCCATTAAGGGTTGGGCTGAAAGTTTTGCTGTGGTGGAGCTGAAGGAAGGCCTCGGGGTGTCTTGGCAAGTAGACCTCCCCTAGAGGGATGTGCCCCCGAGCTGCAATGACTTTCCTCAACTGTCCCTTTCTGAACAGATCTGCCTTCTCAGATTAACCTCTATTTCTCGGAAGTATGATGTTGAGAAGTGCATGTTCGTGTCCAGTCTTCAGGACTGTTGAGAAGCGAGTATTTGCTTGTTAATGTCATGTCTTTCTCATGTTTTTGCTTTTTGTTGCATTTATCTCTAACTGTTTGGGCATTTTTGTTTTTTGCAGCTTCTGCCTTCCTAATGGAGCATATCAAGCCACCGAGGAACCTCACCTTGTCTCGGGAGAACATGAAGGCCGCCCTAGAAGCTTTCCGGGCTGGTCGATTTGTGACCGAGGCGACTAGAGAGGTCGTTCATGTCATTTCTCCCCGGGCAGCTAGCCGAACTGTTCCTCCTGCCCCTGCTTCGTCTCAGGCTTTGGTGCTAGTTTCCAAGGACTCTCGCTCCAGTGCTTCTAAGGCATCCGCTCGCGGCAGGATTCCCAGTTCTTCCAAATCACCTACTGCCTCCAAGCCTAAGTTGGCCTCCCTTCTAGCCTCTTAAGAGCCCATCATAATTGAAGAATCTGCGCAGGGCGGCTCTAAAGGAGGGGCTGAGGTCGTCCCTTCTGCTCCCCATTCTAAATAGGCAGCTGCCAGTGGTGGTATTACGATTGGAGAAGTTGCTAGTAAGCGAGCTCCACCTACAGAGGTCCCTCATGAAGGCCAAGCCTCCAAAAGGGCTCGCATGGCCAAGTCGCTCGAGGTCACTCTCCCTCCTGCTGAGAAAAGAAAGCAGTTCGCGAAACTGTTATTCTCTGCTCCTAATAACGAGCTTCTCAATGCTGTAGATATCACTTCTGGGTCTGCAGCAACCTCCGTTGCCGAGCTGTTGTGGTAGAAGATGTTCGACGAGATATCTAATGTCTCGGATCTCTTCCTTGCTCTCGCCAGCCATCTGGCCTGCTCCACTAGGCAATAGGTGGTCTTTCGTTTGCGGTCTAGGGAGGAGCTGGGGGATAGCCTCCGAGAGAAGCTCCTCATGGTAAGCCACTTTGTCATTTTTGAACTTGCTTTGTTTTTGTTATTTCTAACTTTGCTTGTTGTTTCCTTCTGCTAGGCGCTGGGCATCTATATGGAGATTGATGCTCGGGATCAATCCCTTCAGAGCTCAATGGACCAGTAGATTGATGAAGCCCGGCGCGAGGAGAATCTCGTGGCGACTGGTGATGCCCGCGGGCACATAGTTACCCTCAAGAGCCAGCTTGACGACCTCACACTCTGCTTGGCTGGGATGCGAGATGGGGCCAACAGGGCTTCCGAGCGAGCTTTTATGGCAGAGTCTCGGTGTGATGAGGCTTTGGCACAGTTGTCTTCTCTAGAGGATGCCTGCCAAGAGCACGATGAGGCCAGAGCTCAACGTGACGAGGCTTGGACCCAATGTGAGGCAGCTAAGGTGGAACATGATGAAGCCCAGCCCCATTGCGAGGTGGTGATGGCTCAGAGGGAGGAGGCCTTAGCCTGAGTTGTCATCCTTGAGTAGGAGCTTAGCAAGCACATCGAGGACCTGAAAGGCATGGCCTTAGTAGCGGAGGAGTCACGGCTTCAGCAATAGCAACTCAGGAGAGGTGTTCTGCTTTGCTGAAGGATGCCCAGCTTACGGAGGACAGGGTCCAGTTGGCCTGTGAGGAGTGCCTACAGGAGTACAGGGACTGTGTTGAGCTGAAGGCCAAGATTGAACAAGCCTGCAAAGCACGACTTGCAGAGTACAAGGACTCTGTTGAGCTTAAAGCCAAGGTTGAGCAGGCCTGCGAAGCGCGACTTATGGAGTACAAGGCTTCTGAGGCGATGAAAGAAGAACTATATAACTTAGCCTTCTGCATGTTTGCCTCCGGGTTCAATCAAGGCCTGAAGGCAGCCAGGGATGCCCCCTCGACCCCGTTGGCTCACCTTCGAGCTCCTAAAGTCGATTCTGACAGCAAGGAAGTGCGCTACGGGGAGGATTATAACCCATTACCTAAAGGAGCTCCTCCCCCGCCAATTGGGCCCCAAGGAGAGGATGCTGGACTCCAAGGGGAAGATAGTGTAAATAAACCCTTGAACAATCTTGTTAGTTCGGGCTCATCTTCTGTACATTTAGACAAATAAATGAATAAAGATTTTTTTTTTCTTCTCTGCACTTATGTTGTACTTCTTGCCTTTTTATTTCTTTGTCTCTTTACTCTAACGTTTGAATGTATGGCGATCTAAGAATGCGTAGTTGATAATGAATGATATTCCACCTCATCATATGCCTCTTTTATGCTTAGAATATTTTTTGCACATGTTGCGTTTTTGGCTTCGCCGACCTGCTTGAACCCTTTAAGACTTAAACCATTTTCTCCATCTGGCTTGTGGATTTCTTCTAACTTAACTTAATCATAAAAGCCTTAAGTTGGATGCCCACTTAGTAAATTTCAACTCACTTAACTTTATTTAATTAATGAACCAGGCTGTCTTTTCTAGGACTTCTCTAAACGAACAGGCCCGGGCTAAAAGCTCGGTGTCTGACTAAGCTTTCGACTCGCAAATTTTTCTTCTTTGTGAGGGCATGTTCGTCATTTATTGACAACCTCCTTAGTTTCACGAGCTCGGATATATAATACTTAGAAAAATAACTTTTTTGCATAATTCTATTCCCATTACAAGTCCGGACATCCTGTCTTTCTTGTTGTAGACTTCTGATAGACAGTGCGGGTTGAACTATGTGTCCCGCTGGGATGGGGAGCTCGGCCTCACTAGTCCGAGTTGGGAGCACGGCCTTTTGCTTTCGTTTATCCTTTTACGTGTTTTTCGTTGGTGGGCCTCTTTACATATGGAGCTCGACGCTCTATTATTTCCTCTACACTTAGCTTTATTCTGCTTGATTGTCTACATGTTATGAGTCCGTCCGAACTGTGAGCCTGTCTCTCCAATGAGTTTGGGAGCTTGGATCTTTGTTTTCTAGCTTTTAATTGCCTTGACCTTTGAGGTCAGATTTGCTTCCCTGCTTCCATGTTGAGCCAAATATAGGATGTACTTTAGTTTTTTTTATTTGTGTTTTCGTTTTGCCTTAGTCTTTTCTTGTGAGGGGAGGCTTGGAGCCACTATTTTTTATTGTGGATCTTTCTCCTTCCATCTCGGTTGGGCAGTGATGGCGTTCATTGTCTGGGTCCAGTCCCCTTTCTCTTTGGGATTTTATTTCCTTCTAAGCTCATTTTTGCATAGCTCAGCTCGGGGTTCAGACCCTTTGGCCTTACTATCGTTTTCAGGCTCTTTGGCCTTGCACGAGATTCAGGCTCTTTGGTCTTACTGTCGCTTCGTCCTCTCAGATCGGTTTTGTGGTGCTGGCAGTCATTTTTTGACGCTAGCCACCTACCTCACTAAGGGCTTCACTTGGGGTTCAGGCTCTGATAGCGGTTGTCGAAGCCATAAAAAATAAACCTATTATCAATCAACAAATAATTTGTAGATAGTGGCAATAGAGTCGAACCACAGGGATTTGACACTACGGATTTTCCTAATAATGACTAAGGTAAACAAATAAAGTAAAAAGAGGGGGGTTTGATTTGATGAATTAAAACTAAATAGCGAGAGAAAGCAATAATTTAAAAAGATGAGAATTCCAATGGGAGAAGGATTCAAGTTGAAGGATGGATCTATTTCAGTTTGTTTAGAATTGATCATTGACTCTTTAATACTCCTATTTATTTCAATAAATTAGTTTAGGATGTGGAAGACGCTTCTCACAATCCATAGTTCTAGTTTGATCAGGAAACATTCGCTAATCAAACACTAGTTAACAAGTTGCCAAGGAACGTCCTTGGGGAACTGCCTTAAGACTTAGAGAAACCTAATTCTATCCTTGCCAACCGCATGGTCAAGTTTAGATTATGCAGCCGATTATACTTGAGTTTAAACAACCTAAGCAATTATGGACCTAAATCATTCAAACAATATATTACTCAAGCAATTAAAAGCAATAGGCCTTAATTGATTCTAAAGGCAAAGTAATAATAATAGAAAGATCAAGTTGCATAAATATTGAAAATAAAGAAGAGTTTAATAATGGAGATTTAAATCTCCCAATTCATTACAAACCGAATTTTTCCAACTTCAACTAGAAAAGAAAAGTGTTTAGCCACTCATGGTGGACAAAATATACAAAAAGAAAGGAGAAAAGTAGAAGAAGAGAGGCTGCTGGAATTATGCAGTGTTACCGATGAGATTCTGCAGAAGATCTCATGATTCCTTGCTGGTTTGGGGCTGTCTCTTTTTATAGGTGAAGAGTCCTAGTCCAATTAGGATTTGAAATCCTAATTTGACTTGGTCTTTTATAGTCTTTTATTCCTTCTTTGCTTTTGTATTTAATTATGAATGAATTCTTCTTTTTAAGAAAGTCTTTCTTGAGAGTGACTCTTGGAGATGTCCTAGGATTGATCTTGAAGTGTTTGAAGTAGGATAGAACTTCAATGCTTTTGAAATTTGAAATTTGCCTCTTTCTCGCGCTGCTGTCCGCCTCTGCTTCAGTTTGATTTGGGCAGTTGATTTGCCCAAATCACTTGCCCCAATCGCTCGCGCAAGTCACTCCCAGTTTTCTGCTTCAGCTCCCTGTGAGTGATTTGGCCAAATCACTTCGACCCAATCACTTTTTCAGCTTTTTCTGCACTTTTTCTCCAACTTTTCATTTTCTTCCTTTTCTGCAAAAACATGATAAAGATCATAAATTAAGCTAGAAAATGTGTAATTAAACAATAATAAAGATAATAAAAATGTGGCTAAATTATGTTTGATTAGGCTCTTTGGCCTTACTGTCATTTCATCCTCTCAGCTTGATTTTGTAGTGCTAGCAGTCATTTTCCGAGGTCAGCCACTTACCTCACTAAGAGCTTCTATCCCTCTCAGCTCGGTTTTATAGTGCTGGCGGTCATTTTCCGAGGCAAGTCACCCACCTCATTGAGGGCTTCTATCCCTCTCAGCTCAGTTTTGTGGCGCTGGCGGTATTTTTTCGAGGCCAGTCACCCACCTCATTGAGGGCTTCTATCCCTCTCAACTCGATTTTATGGTGCTGGCGGTCATTTTTCGAGGCTAGTCACCTACCTCATTGAGGGGTTCAAGTGCCTGTTCTTCTTTTTAAAGATGTAATTGAGACACATAGTGATAAAATAGTATTTCTTATTTCATTCATGTTTTTCATAGTACAAATGTTCTCAGAGCACAGGGTATTATACAACTTTTTTTAAGGGAAGTATATCTTTAGATGTTGGATATTCCAAGCATGGGGCTCTGAGTTCCCTTGTAGATCTTCAATCCGATATACTCCAGGCTTGACAACTTTAGTTATTCTGAAGGGGCCCTCCCAAGTCGGTGCTAACTTCCCTACTGCTGCCTTTTATCCCGTGGCTTCTAATTTCCACAAAGCTAGATATCCAACCTTCAGGCTTCTTTCCCTAACCCTCTGATTATAGTAGCGAGCTGCTTTCTATTGGTAAGCGGTTGTGCACACTTGGGCTTCTTCTCTGATCTCCTCTAGGGCATCCAAATTGCTTCTTAACTTTTCACCATTGGTGTCTTCATTGTTGAACTAGACACAGTGAGAAGGGATTTGCAACTTGATAGGGACTACTGCCTTGGTGCCAAATGCTAGTGCAAATAATGTTTCCTTCGTTGGTGTTCGAAGGGTAGTCCTGAATGCCCATAGGATGCTATTGAGTTTGGCCGCCCAATTCTTCTTTGCTCCATCCAGTTGCTTTTTAATCCAAAAAGGGTAGCTTGGTTTGTGACCTCCATCTGGCCATTGGTTTGAGGATGGGCTACCGAGAAGAACTTGTGCCAGATGCCCATGTTCCTTGTGAAATCTTTGAAGGTCCTACAGTCGAACTGCTTGCCATTGTCTGAAATAAGCGTCCTTGGTATCCCAAACCTACAAATGATATTGCTCCAGACGAAGTCTATCATTTTGCGTGCTGTGATGGTGGGTACGACCTCAGCTTCGGGCCACTTTGAGAAGTACTCCACTGCTACTATTACAAATTTCTTTTACCCTATGGTCTTAGGGAAAAGACCCAGGATGTCTATGTCCCACAATGAGAAGGGCCAAGGGCTGGATATGCTAGACTAGGGAGTGGCTGGGATCTTGATGGCATTGGTAAACCTTTGGCATATGTCGCACCTTCTGACAAATTTCTCTGCTTCTTTTTTAACTGTGGGCTAATAGTAGCCCTGTCTAAAAATCTTGTTTGCCAACGTGCCTGCCCCTTTGACTCGTGGTTGTCGAAGCCGGTCAAAAATAATTTTTTCGGTTATCAACAATATTAATACTGTAGATAGTAGTAAAGGATCGAATCCATAGAGAATTGAAAACTTATCTATTTTTATCAGCAAGACTAAGAGGATTAACTGAAAGCGCAACTGAAAGCAAGTAACTGAAAGCAGAATAAAAATAAAGTGCAATAAAAGTAAAATGGGGGGTTTTGAGATTGATTTGATTAGCAACTACTGAAAGCAATTAAATAAGCAGAATATGAAAATAAAATGGAAATCTAATATGAGAAAGGTCTAGTTGAAGAGTTGGATCCAATTCAGTTGTTTGGATTGATCATTGAAACTTATGTTCTTTTGATTGATTCAGTAGATTAGTTATGGGGATGGAAAACACTTCTCACCACCATGTCTCTCCTTATGATTAAACCAATTAGGAAATATCCTCTAATTAATTACTAATTAACAAATTGCCAAGGAACGTCCTTGGGCCTTAGGCATCAAAACAATTGTTAATTGCATGAATAAAGAGAGAGATCCAATCCTAACTACTCAAACGCATGAGATGTTGCTAGATCATACAATTTCTTAGTTGTTACACCAAGTGTTCTTATGTTTGAACAATTCCAGTAATTACGGACTTAAAATTATCCAAACTAACTATTAATTACTTTGCAATCAAGAATCAAGTGGCCAATTTGATCAAAACAACAAAGCAATAAAAGATTCAAGTACCAAATTGTATGAATATTGAACAAACCAAAGATAAACAGTTTATGTTCAGATCTCACAATCCATAAAACAACTTAAGTTTCAACCAATCTTCAACTAGGATAAAAGGTTTCAGCCACTCATAGCTGAAACAAAAACCAAAAATAAAGAAAAGAAGAAAGGTAGAAGAAGAAGATGAAGGGAGGTGGTCGGCCTTCTTGCAATCCGCGGATGAGTGAGGCATGAAGATGAGCAAAGAGGTCAAGAGGCATGTAGAAGAGCTTCTTAAAATAGGATTAGAGGCTGACCTTGCTGCTCTAGAGGTACTTGCTGTCCAAGTTGTGTCCGAAAAGGAAAGAATCGCGTTGCAAATTATTCAAAAGGAAAGAGGCGCGCGACATGCTCTTCAGAAGGAAGGTGTGCATGCGGCAAGGCTTCAAAAGGCAAGAGTGTGCTGTCCAAGACTTTACTTGCTGCCCAAGTGTCTTCAAAATGCTGCCCAAGAGTACTTGCTGCCCAAGTTGTGTCTGGAAAGGAAAGAATCGTGTTGAATGGACTGCAGAGGGAAGGTGGCGCACGGATGCTCTTCAGAGGGAAGGTGGGCGTGCGGCATGCATGTGCAGAAGGGAAAGTGAATCTGTCCAGTCTTTCCTTTTTAGGTGGAGCCTTCGTTTGAATTTTGAATGCTGAATGCAGAAGAGGCAAGTGCATCTTATGAAATCTTACTGCCTAAATAGGAATATATGACTGCTACAATGTGTGCACATCTTTGAATAAGGAAAGAAGATCTGCATTTTGAATTTCAAATAGTCTTCTAACTGAGCTTTCCTTATTTGCTTTTGCTTCTGCACTTTCCTTCTTTGAAAATTTTTCCTTATTTGAAAACTTTTCTTTTTGGCACTTTCCATATTTGTCACTTTTTAACAGTTTTAAGAGCATTTTCTCCAGATTATCTCTTTACACATAATATCTGCAAAACATGATTAAAATCACAAAATTAAGCAAAAAAGATGTAAATAAACATCAAGAACATAATGATAAAATGGACTAAAATATGCTCTATCACCCCTTGTGTGCTCCACAGACTCTTTGATGTATCTCCTCAATCACCTTGGCTGCTTCTTTTGGACCCACACATCGAAGCCACGGGCTGGATTTCCCCCTCCGGTATAGAGTCCCCCTTACTGCTTGATAATTGGCAGCTCGGGCTGCAATTTTTCTTGCTTCAGCTTTATCTTTAGAAAGCTTCCCTTTCTCTAAGTACTCTAAGTACGGGGTCATCCAGTTCTGCCTTTCTTCAATCTGCATTATTGCAATAGGCCTTTCAAAGGCGGGGATGCTGATGTGCTGTATGTATACTTCGTCCGAAAGCTGCTTGACTCGCGGTTGTTGAAGCCGGTCAAAAATAACCTTTTCGGTTATCAACAATATTACTACTGCAGATAGTGATGAAGGATCGAATCCACAGAGTTATTGAAAACTTACCTATCTTCCTTATCATGAACAAGAGAATTAACTGAAACAAAAATAAACTGAAAGAGAAGTAAACTCAAACGAGATAAACTGAAAGTAAATAAACTGAAAGTAAAATGGGGGGGGGAGAGTTTTGAGATTGATTTAAGAGATCTAAAACTGAAAGCAGTAAAAGAAGGCAAATAATTAAAATAAAAGAAATCAATAATGAGAAAGCTCTAGTTGAAGAATTGGATTCACTTCAGTTGTTAGGATTGATCATTGACACTATGTTTCTTTGGTTGTTTCAATAGATTAGTTATGGGGGTGGAAGACGCTTCTCAACACCATGTCTCTCCTTAAGATTAAACTAATTAGGGAACGTCCTGTAATTAATCACTAATCAACAAGTTGCCAAGGAACGTCCTTGGGCCTCAGGCAACAAACAACTGTCAATTGCATTAAGAAATAGAGAGAGCCAATCCTAGCTACCCAAACGTATGGTGACAACGCTAGATCATGCAACTTCCTTAGTTTTTTACACCAAGTGTTCTTGTGTTTGAACAATCCAAGCAATTACGGACTCAAAATTATTCAAACTAACAATATATTACCTTGCAATCAAGAATCAACTGGCCACATTGATCATAATAACAAAGTAATAATAGAATCAAGCATGAAATTGCATAAATATTGAATAAACCAAAGATAACAATGTATGTTCAGATCTCACAATCCATAAAACAACCAAAGTTTCACCTTATTTTCAACTAGAAAAAAAAGGTTTCAGCTATTCATGGCTGAAACAAAACCAAAAATAAAGAAGAAAGGTAGAAGAAGATGAAGAGAAGAAGGACTTGGAGGCTTGGGGGCGTCGGCCTTGTGTGATCCGAAGAGAAGAAGTGCAAGAAGAAGTGCGACTGGCCTTATGTGCTTCTTAAATAGGATTAGATGCTGCCCTAGGTCATACTTGCTGCCCAAGTTGTTAAGAGGCTGCCCAAGTGGCTGCCCATGTAAGGCTTGCCGCCCAAGTGTGTCTAAAAAGGAGAGGTGCGCGGCTTAGTGCTTTAAAAGGCAAGAGGCATGCGGCTAGGGTGTGCAGAAGGGAAGAGATGCTGTCCAAACTTTCCTTTTTAGGTGGAGCCTTCTTTTGAATTTCAAATTTTGACTACTGAATGCATGAGAGGCAAGTGCATCTTCTTGAGATCTCGCTTCCTGAATAGGAAGAACTGACTGCTGAGGCATCTATACATCTTTAATCAAGGAAAGAAAGATTTGCAATTTGAATTTCAAATAATCTGTTGACTGCACTTTCCTTATTTGTTTTTGCTTCTGCACTTTCCTTATTTGAAAACTTTCCTTATCTGAAAACTTTCCTTATTTGGCACTTTTT
Organism: Manihot esculenta; assembly: GCF_001659605.2. Taxonomy (NCBI): domain Eukaryota; kingdom Viridiplantae; phylum Streptophyta; class Magnoliopsida; order Malpighiales; family Euphorbiaceae; genus Manihot; species Manihot esculenta. The sequence goes on from NC_035168.2 coordinate 24,905,095, forward strand.
GGTAATTTTAAGAGCATTTTCACCAGATTGTCTTTTTACACCTATTTTCTGCAAAATAAGATTAAAACCACAAAATTAGGCAGAAAAGATGTAAATAAACATCAATAATATCATGATAAATGGGTCTAAAATATGCTCTATCAAATACCCCCACACCTAGCCTTTTGCTTGTCCTCAAGCAAATAAACATAGTCAAACAAGCTCTCTTTGCTACTTGATCCTTATTTCCACTTAAACTCTTACTCTAGACCCCTATTTTGAATCATTGCAGTGAAGAATGTATGCATCAAGGTTACTCACCTTCTTTCCTTGTTTCCCTTCATCTACCATGGCTAGTATTTGTTCTACTCAAGAGAGATTACACATGCACATATGGTTTGTTCAATTAAGATTTTTTTCTAGCTTTCAGAGTGATTTGCCCTTACCTTGAAGTACTCTATTCATCCTTTTGCACTTAAGTTTTGCTTGAAAAGGTCACCAACCTATTGATGTGAAGGTATATATTTTCAGTTAATCACCTGTTCAAGTGGCTACTAGCTCTGTTCATAGTCAATGACCATTGGAACAGTTTTCAATTTGTGCATTGAAGTTCAAGCCTTGGCCGAATCTCATTTTCTCAAAGAATTTGGGCAAATCAACACCAATTGCTAAAACAAGTCATGTTAAGTTCATCCACACAACTTTCAATTCATTCTCTCTAATGAGTAATATATATTTTTCACCATGGTAAGCTCAAAGATTCAATTCGAAAGACAATTCCCAAAAATGAATACAACTCACTGCAATTGATTCAACTTAAGTTTAAAGAGTAATTACATCAATGGAGTCATGGAAAGAAAGCTCATCCAACATAGTCTATCAGTTCAAGTAAAGCAAATCAAAAAGAAGAAGACTGTAGTTGTGTGTGTGTTTGAAAGTAAAAATGAAATAAAAATTCAAACTGTGGCTAGCTATTCTCACGCAGAACTGAAAGAAGACAAACTGAAAGAAGAAAACTCAAGACTAAAAGGAAGAAAAAAAAGAAAAAAAATCACAGAACTGAAAGAAGAAAGGGAAATCGCAAAACTGAAAGAAAAATTGATTCAGAGATATGCACCCCCACACCTAAATCATGCATTGTCCTCAATGTATAGGAAATATTAAAATGCAAAAGAAAACTGAGTACTCCCCTGGTGTGGTGTATATGGTGCGATCACTTAAGCAGACTGAATGACGAACAGATGTTCGTCTGGGAAGTCTTCCTTGACTGGACATGGCGCAGAGCTAGAAGGAAGCCGGCTCAGGTGATCAGCTACTAGATTCTCCTTTCCTTTCTTGTTCCTTATTTCCAGATTGAACTCTTGTAACAATAGAATCCACCGAATGAGTCTCAGTTTGGCCTCCTTTTTCTTGATCAGATATCGCAAGGCTGCATGGTCAGAATAGATGATGACTTTAGACCCCAGAAGGTATGGTCTGAACTTCTCTAAGGCAAATACAATAGCTAAGAGCTCTTTTTCTATTGTTGAATAGTTGCTTTGGGCAACATCCAATGTGCGAGATGCATAGTAAATCACGTGGGGTGAGTTTCCCACACATTGCCCCAAGACTGCCCCCACTGCATAGTTGCTTGCATCACACATGATTTCAAAGGGCAAGTTCCAATCAGGTGCCTGAATTATTGGGGCAGTCACAAGCAATTCCTTTATCAGATCAAATGCTATTTTACAACCTGCATCAAAATCAAATGTTACATCTTGTTGGAGCAATTTACATAATGGCTATGTGATTTTGGAGAAATCTTTTATGAATCTCCTATAGAATCCTACATGACCAAGGAAAGAGCGGATTTTTTTAGCATTTGTAGGATAAGGCAGATTTTTTATTGTGTCTACCTTGGCTTTATCCATTTCAATCCCTTTAGCTGAAACAACATGCCCTAAAACCATACCTTGGTTAACCATGAAGTGGCATTTCTCATAATTAAGCACAAGATTTGATTCAAAGCATCTCTGTTGGATCTTTTACAAGTTGGCAAGGCATTCTTCAAAGGAGTTACCATGCACTGTGAAGTCATCCATGAACACTTCAATGGTTTTCCCCTCATAGTCAGAGAATATGCTCATCATGCATCGCTGAAAGGTGGCAGGTGCATTGCATAGTCCAAATGGCATTCTTCTAAATACAAAAGTGCCAAAAGGACAGGTGAAGGTGGTCTTCTCTTGGTCTTCTGGAGCTACTGAAATTTGATAAAAACCTAAAAAACCATCAAGACAATAATAATGGGACTTACCTGCAAGCCTTTCCAGCATCTGATCAATGAAAGGTAGTGGGAAGTGGTCTTTCCTTGTGGCTGCATTCAGCTTCCTATAGTCCATGCATACTCTCCACCCATTCTGAACTCTAGTGGGAACAAGTTCTCCTTCAGCATTTGGAACAATGGTGATCCCAGTCTTTTTGGGGACTACATGCATAGGACTTACCCATTTGCTATCAGAGATTGGGTAGATGATACCTGCGTCCAGAAGCTTGACTATCTCCTTTTTCACTACCTCCATCATAGATGGATTCAGTCTTCTTTAAGCATCTCTAACTGGCTTGCATTCATCTTCCATGTGTATTATATGCATGCATGTGGCAGAGGAGATACCTTTTATGTCATCTATGGTCCATCTTATGGCTCCCTTGTGCTTCTTCAGTATTCTCAGGAGGCTTTCTTCTTCAGTCTGGCTTAATTGATTGGACACTATCACTGGATGTGTCATTTTAGCTCCCAAGTACATGTATTTCAAATGGCCTGGAAGAGGCTTCAGATCTGATTCTGAAATTTTCTTACCTGTATTTTGCGGACTGGGTGAGCAAGGGGGTATCTGCGATTTATGTCTGGCTGAACTGGACTCAGTTTGCTCTTCTTGGGCTTCTCCTTTCTACGTTGGATGAAGTGCAGAGATGAAGAGGTGCGATCCGGACTGCAGAGGTGCGATGGGGCTTCCTTCATTCTGTGTAATGCCCCTTCCCTTTGCTTCATGCGTTGGTTTGCAGCTCATCTGCTGGATGCTGTAGACAGTCTCTTTCAGTACTGGCTCTTTCTGGGTCTCTTCCCTGCAAAGATCATTGTTCAGAATATCATCATGATTCTCATAAAAAATTTCCCGACTTAAACAATCAATAATATCAAGACCATAAACAGGGGACATATCATGGGGATATTTCATGGCATCATAAACATTAAACTTAATCACTTTCCCTTCAAATTCCATGGTGAGAGTGCCATCATGCACATCTATCTTAGTCCTGGCAGTGCTTAAGAAAGGACATCCAAGTAGGATGTCTGAAGAAGTGTTACAATTGTCTTCCTTTGTATCAATCACATAGAAATCTGCCGGCAAGACAAGTCCATCTACTTGTACTAGAACATCTTCTAGAACTCCTTTTGGATACACCACAGATCTATCAGCTAACTGAATCACTACTCTTGTGTATTTCAGTGCACCTGCATTCAAAGAATTATAGATGGCGAGAGGCATGACATTAATGGATGCACCTAGATCACACATAGCTTTCTTTATCCCAACATTCTCAATTTTGCAAGAAATAGCAAACATTCCTTTATCTTTACACTTGGTTGGGAGTTCTCTTTTTATCACTACAGTAACTACCCCACCTACACTACTTTCTCTCTCTCAGCAAGCTTTCTTCTGTTGGTACATAGTTCTTTCAAAAATTTTATGTACCTGAAAATCTGTTTCACAGCATCTAGCAGAGGTATGTTGATTTTCACTTTCCTGAAGGTCTCAAGGATCTCTTCTTTTTCTTTTTATGTCCTTTCAAATCTTTTTGGAAAAGAAGGTGGAATTTTGAAACTTATCTGTTGATCTGCATTCTGCTTATGTGCAGGAATGGTTTCAGATGGGGGTCGCCCATTCGGCTTGGAGAGGTGGTGCGCAGGTGTTCAGCTGAAACACCTGGTTCTTGCGCAGATGGCTCTCCTTCATCAGTCTTGGCATCTTGAAGCACTTTCCCACTTCTTAATGTGATGGCATTTACATTCTGTCTGGGATTAGTTTCAGTTTGAGAAGGGAGCTTACCTTGGGATTCAGTCTTGCTCATGGATGTGGCCAGTTGTCCAAGGTGCTGTTGGATGCTTTGCATAGAACTTGCTAATGTCTCCATCATCTTCTCAAGGTGCTGGTTGGAATTTGGAGGTGCTGGTTGGGCTTGATTTCTTTAGTAATTTTGGTGGTTTTGGTTGTAGTTAGCCCTTCCATAGCTGAAATTAGGGTGGCCTCTCTAGCCTGGATTGTAGGTGTTAGAATATGGATCATGTCTTACCTGGTTGTTGTATCCTCCAATGGCATTCACTTGCTGGTTATCTTCTTGAAGAGTAGGACACTGATCAGTTGGATGTCCCACATATGCACAAATCCCATATGGCCTAGATGGTTGAGGTGCTTGAGCCTATTGAGCTAGTCCTATGGCAAAATCTTTCATAAAAGAGGTCAGTTCAAAAAGCTGGGAGGAAATAGTAGATGTACTTACCTCATTGGCTCCTCTCTGCAGTTACTTTTCTTCTCCATATTGCCTAGATGAGGCTGCAAGGGTGGAGATCAACTCTCTCATCTCTCTAGGTGTTTTGTCTGCAATGGAACCTCCACAGGCTACATCAATGAATCTTCTTTCTAATGATAGCAATCCTCCATAGAAGAATTCTATGAGTGCCTTATCTGAAATATCATGTTGAGGACAACCTGTACACAATCTTTTAAACCTTTCCCAATAATCATACAAATCCTCATATGGTTTCTGTCTAATGCTACTAATTTCTCTTCTTATGCCAATGGCTTTAGAAGTTAGGAAGTATTTGTTCAGAAAAGCTATTACCATGTCATCCCAAGAAGTGATAGATCCAGGTGGTAGATAAAATAATCAATCTGTAACGACCCGAAAGTCGGACCGCTACCGGCGCTAGGATCCAGATCAGCTTAAGGCCGCCGGGACCCGTAGCAAGCCTGACATACAACCTGTAAACCTGTATAATCCCATACATGATCAACAACATGCATAAAAATTATAAACTTTTCTTTCATGCATCCAACTCAACCTGAACATACATGTACATAGTCCTGATCATAATCGTGATCCCTCTGTGGGATCTCAACAATGCCTTAATGGGCAATACAACATGAGATGAGTTGGCTAACATCTGTATCATCAAATATCTAAGATCATGCATCAACAAGGGATTATAATACTCATAGGGTCAAGCACATCTATAACCTCAATATACCTCATTACATCACATACTGTAATCTCTTACATTACATCATAGTACAATTGTCATGTCCACAATCTAACTATTACATAGACATACTTCCAAAACTCTGGCTAACCTCCTGGTCTACCCTGTACCTACACATCTGGGGTTAGGGGAGAGGGGTGAGCTACAAAGCCCAGTGAGCAGAATAGTGAAATCATATATTAAAATTTCGTGCTTTCATGGAATGCAACACATCACAACAAATCACATCTCGGATGGTATTGTCACCTATAGTCCTCTACATAGTCCAACTGTGCCGGGACGTAGAATGGGTACAACCGGTCTTTCTCTTAACATAACATATCATACAGTCCAACTGTGCCAGGGACGTAGAATGGGTACAACCTGGACTTCCTCTTACATCGTGCCAGGGACGTAGAATGGGTACAACCTGGACTTCCATACTATATCATGCCATAACATCATCATATCATATGAGGACTAAAGGATCATCCAATAACCAATCCACATCATCATCATAAATGCAATGCAACATATTCGTGAATACTAATGCAACAACCTACTATATCTCATGGCATTCATGATGCATGGATCATGCTCAAAATTCATATTTCATTTATTTTAAAACTTAAGGTTTATTCCACTCACCTCTGGCTAGCTCTGACAAACTCTGTAGCAGCTGGCTCACTGCTGGGGTCCTCGGTTCCTCGGGTCCGAACCTACACAGGTGGACTCCAATGAGGGACCAAACAAATATAAACATAACTCTAACATACTCCCCAAAAACCCCCTAAAACATCATGAAATTATCACATAAAAACATGCAAGAAATGGCTGAACAGGGCACTTTCGGCGGCAGGTTCGGCGGCCGAAAGTCCCTCCAGAGCCGAAAGTCAGGCAGGTTCGGCGGCACCTTCGGCGGCCGAAACTCCCAAACAGAGGCGAAACTCATGCATGTTCGGCGGCACCTTCGGCGGCCGAAAGTCCCAGACAGAGACGAAAGTCTCTTTTCGGGGGCAACTTCGGCAGCCGAAAGGCCTGCCTCCCCAGCCATGTTCGGCGGCCGAAAGCTCCTTCGGCTGCCGAACCTGGTTTCTGCCAAAGGGCAGAAACTTGGCTCCCTTATGCATTTTTGCCTCCAAACTCACCAATCATGCATAAACTTGTTCTAAAACATGCATACATACCATATATCACACCTAGGGGTCTCAAACTAGCATATCCCCCAACTACAACACTTCAAACACACAAAATCACACACATTGTTCATCAAAACATCAAAACCCATAAACTCATCAACAAGCCTAAACATGCATCTCTACCCATAAAACAACTTAAAACTTACTTAAAACACATAAGGAGCTTAAGATCGGCTCTTACCTCTTGAAGATCGAGAGGGAGACGACCTAAACTTGGAGATCCACAAAAATGAGCTCCTGAGTTCCCAAAGCTCCAAAACTTGTTTCAAAAGTTCAAAACCTTCAATGCAAGCTTAAAACTCAAGAAAAATGGTGGGGATTTGAAGGAAGAACACTAGATTTGGAAGAGGGAGGTCGGAAGCTAGCTGTGGCCGAAAATGGGAGAAAGCTCGCCCATTTCGGCTAAGTGACCCTTTTATAGGTGGCTGGCCAGGCCACGTTCGGGGGCCGAATGTGCCTCCGCAAGCATGCCATGTTCGGCGGCCAAACTTGACTTTCGGCGGCCGAACCTGAACTTCCCTCACTCATGCTTTCGGGGGCCTAGCGTGCCTCCAAAACGCATGCATGTTCGGCGGCCGAACTTGACTTTCGGCGGCCGAACCTGGGTTTTCCTCCAAAGTCTTTTCATACGAAAACTCATTTAAAAACATACTTAAAATTATTAAAAACGTGAAAACATATCATAAAAACATACTTTTACCCTCCTAGAGGTTTCCGACATCTGAGATTCCACCGGACGGTAGGAATTCCGATACCGGAGTCTAGCCGGGTATCACATTCTCCCCCCCTTAAGAACATTCGTCCCCGAATGTACCTCAACTAGCACACATAGCATGGCATAGAACATAACATACATACAAGGCACATAAACACAAAGAGATCTAACCTCAAAAGAGATGAGGGTACTGCTGGAGCATAGACTCCCGTGTCTCCCAAGTGCATTCTTCCAAGTTGTGGTGGTTCCATAGGACTTTCACCATCGGGATTTCCTTGTTTCTTAACTTTTTGATCTGGGTGTCTAGGATCCGTACTGGCTGTTCAACATAAGTGAGATCCTCTTGGACCTCCACATCAGGCTCACTAAGAACCTTGCTCGGATCTGACACAAACTTCCTCAACATTGAAACACGGAAAACCGGATGGATTCTTTCCATTGAAGCAGGTAAACCCAGCTTGTACGACACATTCCCAATCTTTTGCAAGATTTCAAAGGGTCCGATGTATCGTGGGGCTAGTTTACCTTTCTTCCCGAAGCGAACCACTCCCTTCATTGGAGACACCTTGAGCAATACCAGATCCCTCTCCTGAAACTCTAACTGTCTCCTGCGGACGTCTGCATAGCTTTTCTGCCTGCTAGCAGCAGTTTTGATCCTTTCTCTGATTATGGGTACGACCCTGCTGGTAATCTCTACTAGCTCAGGCCCTGCCAAGGCCTTTTCTCCAACTTCTTCCCAGCAAACAGGTGATCTGCACTTCCTCCCATACAAGGCTTCATATGGAGCCATCCCGATGCTAGCATGATGGCTGTTGTTGTAGGCGAACTCCACCAAGGGTAGATGTTGCCTCCAAGAACCGCCAAAGTCCAGCACACACATTCTGAGCATATCCTCGATAGTCTGGATGGTCCTTTCTGACTGTCCATCAGTCTGGGGGTGGAAGGCAGTACTGAAATCCAACCTAGTACCCATGGCATTCTGCAGACTCCGCCAAAACCTGGAGGTGAACTGGGGCCCTCTATCTGACACTATCGAAACAGGAACCCCATGCAGCCTGACGATCTCATCCACATACACCTGCGCCAACTTGTCCACAGAGTAGCCACTCCTGACAGGAATGAAGTGAGCAGATTTGGTGAGTCTGTCCACAATCACCCATATGGAGTCCACTCTGTTGGACGCCGCCGGTAACCCCACTACGAAGTCCATAGCTATATTCTCCCATTTCCACTCTGGAATAGGTAGCGGGTTAAGCATTCCAGCCGGCTTCTGATGTTCCAGCTTCACCTTCTGACACACTTCGCAGGCTGACACAAACTGTGCCACTTCTTTCTTCATAGCTGGCCACCAATAAACTTTCTTCAAATCTTGATACATCTTGGTGGCTCCGGGGTGAATGCTGTATCTTGCATTATGAGCCTCTCTCATAATGTCTCCTTTTAGCCCTATGTCATCTGGTACACATAGTCTGCTCCCATAGTGGAGGATCCCCTTGCTGTCAAATCTGAACTCACTGTCATTGCCTGACTGGACAGTCCTGGCAATCTTCACTAATTCCGGGTCCTCATGCTGTTTCTGAGCCACCTGCTCCAGAAACACGGGTGCCACTCTCATCTGGGCCACCAAGGCACCTGTACCAGACAACTCCATCTGTAGACCTTCCTCAATGAGCTTGTAAAATTCCTTCACCACTGGCCTCCTCTCTGCCGATATGTGGGATAAACTGCCTAGTGACTTCCGGCTTAGGGCGTCTGCCACGACATTTGCCTTACCCGGATGGTACTGAATATTGCAATCATAATCACTCAGCAGCTCTACCCATCTCCTCTGTCTCAAATTCAAATCTCTTTGACTCAGGATGTACTGCAGGCTCTTATGATCTGTGGAGATCTCACATTTTACCCCGTAGAGGTAATGCCTCCACATCTTGAGTGCAAAGATGACTGCTGCCATCTCAAGGTCATGTGTGGGGTAATTCAACTCATGCTTCTTCAGCTGCCTAGAAGCATAAGCAATCACCCTCTCATTCTGCATTAGCACACAACCCAGTCCCACACGGGATGCATCACAAAAGACCGTAAAGTCCTCATCACTAGATGGCAGAGCTAAAACTGGTGCTAAAGTCAACCTCTTCTTAAGCTCTTCAAAACTCTCTTCGCACTGGTCGGTCCACAGAAACTTCTGATTCTTCCTGGTTAACCTGGTCAAAGGAGCTGCTATCTTTGAGAAGTCCTGAACGAACCTCCTGTAGTAACCTGCCAAACCCAAGAAACTCCTGATCTCTGTCACCGAAGTGGGTCTAGGCCAGTTAGCCACAGTTTCTGTCTTCTTGGGGTCTACCTCTATACCATTCTCTGACACTACATGCCCCAAGAACGAAATGCTCCTCAGCCAGAACTCACATTTAGAGAACTTGGCATACAAGCCATGTTCCCTCAAAGTCTGTAAGACCAACCGCAGATGATGGGTATGCTCCTCTGCATTCCTGGAATACACCAAGATATCATCTATGAAGACAATAACGAAGTGATCCAGGTATTGGCTAAACACTCTGTTCATGAGATCCATGAATGCTGCAGGGGCGTTGGTCAACCCGAACGGCATTACAAGGAACTCAAAATGCCCATATCTGGTCCTGAAAGCTGTCTTCGGCACATCTTCATCCCTTATCCTCAGCTGATGGTACCCCGATCTCAGATCTATTTTGGAGAAACAACCCGCTCCTGCTAGCTGGTCGAATAGATCATCGATCCTTGGCAGAGGGTACCTATTTTTGGTAGTGACTTTGTTCAACTGTCTGTAGTCGATACAAAGCCTAAGGGATCCATCCTTCTTTCTGACAAACAAGACTGGTGCACCCCAAGGTGAGGTGCTCGGTCGGATGAAGCCCTTTTCTACCAACTCTTGCAACTGTTCCTTCAATTCTTTCAACTCGGCTGGAGCCATCCTGTAGGGAGGGATAGAGATCGGTCTAGTTCCAGGCACCAACTCTATCTCGAACTCTATCTCCCTAACAGGTGGTAAACCTGGAAGCTCGTCTGGAAAGACATCTTGAAACTCTCTGACAACTGGCACCGAGGCCGGCTCCCTGACCTGACTGTTTAGCTCTCTCACATGAGCTAAGTACCCTTGACATCCCTTCCTAAGCAACCTACGAGCCTGAAGAGCTGATATCAGACCTCTAGGCGTGCCCCTCTTGTCTCCTCTGAAGACGACCTCTGACCCGTCCTGATCTCTGAACCTGACTACCTTGTCCCTGCAGTCCAAGGTAGCACCATGGGTAGATAGCCAATCCATCCCTAGAATGACGTCAAAGTCTGTCAAATCTAGAACCACAAGGTCGGCGGAGAGGCATCTTCCCTCAACAAAAACTGGACTGTACTGGCAGACTGACACTGCCACTGACGGGTCACACTTGGGTCCACTAACCCATAGGGGACACTCTAACCCAGAGACTATCAGACCTAACCTCTCAACGGCTCTCGGAGCAATAAAAGAATGAGATGCACCCGGGTCCATTAATGCATACACATCAGAACACCCAATGACGAGATTACCTGACACCACGGTGTTGGATGTGTTAGCCTCCTGCTGAGTCATGGTGAAGATCCTGGCTGGAGCTGATGGACCTTCACCTCGGGAACCAGAAGAAGAGGCTGCCCCTCTCCCTCTACCTCTGCCACTGCCCTGAGTTGTGGCTGGAACTGCTGGCTGTGCCACACTACCAGAAGCTGTCTGCTGGGGCTGGCCCATAAAAGGTGCTCTAGGACACTCCCGAGCTATGTGTCCCTTCTGTCCACATCTGAAACATGTATTAGTCCCAGCTCGACACACTCCCCTGTGCGGTCTTCCACATCTCTGGCATTCTGTACCATCTGAGCCTGAGCTCGAGCCACCGCCAAATCCCAGACCGGATTTCAACTTGTTCCAAAACTTATTCTTCTTCGGCTTCCTGGTGGTGTTATCCCACCTCTTCTTACCTGAGCTCTGAGAAGAGAAACCTGGTCCTCCTCTGCCTGGGGTCTTAACCCCTGAAGACTGGGTCACTGACTGCTTCACTGACCCCTCAACTATAGCACTTGCTTCCATTCTTCGAGCCATATCCACCACAGTGTGGAAACTTTCTCTCTCAGCTGATTGAACCAACGAGGAGTACCTGGAATGCAGCTTCATAACATATTTCTTGGCTTTCTTCGTATCTGTATCTAGAGCTTGCCCTGAAAAAGGCAATAGCTCCAAGAATTTATCCGTGAACTCCTCTACACCCATGTGCTCTGACTGCCTCAGTTGCTCAAACTCAATCATCTTCAGTTCTCTCGAACTGTCTGGAAAAGCCCATCCAGCGAACTCATTCGCAAAATCTTCCCATGTCATACCGTCTAGTCTCGGGTCCACATAACACTTGAACCATTCCCGTGCCTTCTTGCACTTTAAAGTGAACCCTGCCATCTGAATGGCCCTGCTGTCACTTGCCCCTAGCTCATCAGTTATAGTCTTTACCACTCTCAGATACTCAAAGGGGTCATCCCCTGACTTGTATTTGGGAGCATCTAGCTTGAGGTAATCTGTCATCTTCACTTTGCTCCCATCGGCTGAGCTAGGTCTAGGAGGTTGAGTAACTGGGGCTGCTGGTTCTGTAGGTGGTGGAGGTGGAGGTGCAGCATTCCCCGAGGTGGGGTTTGCCGGGTTTGGATAGAAGGGTTAGGGTGGATAAGCTGGGTACTGTGTGTAAGGTGGATAGAAAGGTGGATAAGGCATGTAGGTAGGGTAGGGGTTAAAGCTGGAGTAATCCGATGTACCTCCCATCGGATACCCTGAACCCTGTGGGAAGGGTGGATAATGGGGTGGAAAACCATACCCCGAGGCCTGAACGCCTCCCTGAGACTCCCATGTCCCTTCTTCCTCCATGCTCACATCCAGGTTCCCATCCCTCCTCTGATCCTCTTCCATAACCTCCCTCACATCTGAAGAACTTCCTCCTCTATCAGTCCCCCTTCTGCTAGCATCAAAAGACCTTCTAGGGTCCCTTGACACTCTTTCTCTGTTGGCTCTACAAGACATTGCCCTAGGCAATGTGGGAGGACGGGCGCTCGTGCCCTCATCCTCAGGTGGCACTCCAGTCAATCGCGCAGATCGACGAGTTCCTCTCATCTTGTTTTCTGAAAGACAGTAACACATCATACGAGCATTAGCATCATATGGTTCATGTGGGCACACATGAACCCTCATCACATACCTCACATAGCATAGCATATCATTAATGCACATGCACAAAGTCATGGCATTTCACATCATCATGCAAGACAGGACTCCACATCCTATCCTAGTGGACATGACCTTCCTATTGTGCTTGACCTTCTATAACATCTATGAGCCCGATACTCTAGGTCCGATCCTATAAACATAGGGCTCTGATACCATTCTGTAATGACCCGAAAGTCGGACCGCTACCGGCGCTAGGATCCAGATCGGCTTAAGGCCGCCGGGACCCGTAGCAAGCCTGACATACAACCTGTAAACCTGTATAATCCCATACATGATCAACAACATGCATAAAAATTATAAACTTTTCTTTCATGCATCCAACTCAACCTGAACATACATGTACATAGTCCTGATCATAATCGTGATCCCTCTGTGGGATCTCAACAATGCCTTAATGGGCAATACAACATGAGATGAGTTGGCTAACATCTGTATCATCAAATATCTAAGATCATGCATTAACAAGGGATTATAATACTCATAGGGTCAAGCACATCTATAACCTCAATATACCTCATTACATCACATACTGTAATCTCTTACATTACATCATAGTACAATTGTCATGTCCACAATCTAACTATTACATAGACATACTTCCAAAACTCTGGCTAACCTCCTGGTCTACCCTGTACCTGCACATCTGGGGTTAGGGGAGAGGGGTGAGCTACAAAGCCCAGTGAGCAGAATAGTGAAATCATATATTAAAATTTCGTGCTTTCATGGAATGCAACACATCACAACAAATCACATCTCGGATGGTATTGTCACCTATAGTCCTCTACATAGTCCAACTGTGCCGGGACGTAGAATGGGTACAACCGGTCTTTCTCTTAACATAACATATCATACAGTCCAACTGTGCCAGGGACGTAGAATGGGTACAACCTGGACTTCCTCTTACATCGTGCCAGGGACGTAGAATGGGTACAACCTGGACTTCCATACTATATCATGCCATAACATCATCATATCATATGAGGACTAAAGGATCATCCAATAACCAATCCACATCATCATCATAAATGCAATGCAACATATTCGTGAATACTAATGCAACAACCTACTATATCTCATGGCATTCATGATGCATGGATCATGCTCAAAATTCATATTTCATTTATTTTAAAACTTAAGGTTTATTCCACTCACCTCTGGCTAGCTCTGACAAACTCTGTAGCAGCTGGCTCACTGCTGGGGTCCTCGGTTCCTCGGGTCCGAACCTACACAGGTGGACTCCAATGAGGGACCAAACAAACATAAACATAACTCTAACATACTCCCCAAAAACCCCCTAAAACATCATGAAATTATCACATAAAAACATGCAAGAAATGGCTGAACAGGGCACTTTCGGCGGCAGGTTCGGCGGCCGAAAGTCCCTCCAGAGCCGAAAGTCAGGCAGGTTCGGCGGCACCTTCGGCGGCCGAAACTCCCAGACAGAGGCGAAACTCATGCATGTTCGGCGGCACCTTCGGCGGCCGAAAGTCCCAGACAGAGACGAAAGTCTCTTTTCGGGGGCAACTTTGGCAGCCGAAAGGCCTGCCTCCCCAGCCATGTTCGGCGGCCGAAAGCTCCTTCGGCTGCCGAACCTGGTTTCTGCCAAAGGGCAGAAACTTGGCTCCCTTATGTATTTTTGCCTCCAAACTCACCAATCATGCATAAACTTGTTCTAAAACATGCATACATACCATATATCACACCTAGGGGTCTCAAACTAGCATATCCCCCAACTACAACACTTCAAACACACAAAATCACACACATTGTTCATCAAAACATCAAAACCCATAAACTCATCAACAAGCCTAAACATGCATCTCTACCCATAAAACAACTTAAAACTTACTTAAAACACATAAGGAGCTTAAGATCGGCTCTTACCTCTTGAAGATCGAGAGGGAGACGACCTAAACTTGGAGATCCACGAAAATGAGCTCCTGAGTTCCCAAAGCTCCAAAACTTGTTTCAAAAGTTCAAAACCTTCAATGCAAGCTTAAAACTCAAGAAAAATGGTGGGGATTTGAAGGAAGAACACTAGATTTGGAAGAGGGAGGTCGGAAGCTAGCTGTGGCCGAAAATTGGAGAAAGCTCGCCCATTTCGGCTAAGTGACCCTTTTATAGGTGGCTGGCCAGGCCACGTTCGGGGGCCGAATGTGCCTCCGCAAGCATGCCATGTTCGGCGGCCGAACTTGACTTTCGGCGGCCGAACCTGGGTTTTCCTCCAAAGTCTTTTCATACGAAAACTCGTTTAAAAACATACTTAAAATTATTAAAAACGTGAAAACATATCATAAAAACATACTTTTACCCTCCTAGAGGTTTCCGACATCCGAGATTCCACCGGACGGTAGGAATTTCGATACCGGAGTCTAGCCGGGTATCACACAATCCTTGGCATAATCATCAAGTGAAAAGGGAAAAGCTCTCAGCTTAACATGATCTTCAGAAATACCTTGAGGTCTCATAGATGAACAGACAATGTTGAACTCTTTCAAGTGCTTGTATGGATTTTCATTTTCTAAACCTCTAAATTTAGGAAGGAGATGAATCAAACCTGTTTTTAGTTCAAAGGGAACTGTCAGAGGTGGATAGGTGATGCAAAGTGGTGCTTGCTCACCTATAGGTACTGCCAACTCTCTCATGGTTCTTTCTCTTGGCATAGGTGCTCTCATGGCTGGATTTTCTTGTATTATTTCATCACGGACAGCATGTTCATTATGGACAGCAGGTTGTGCCACGTTTTCAGCCATCTCTGGAGTTGGATGGTGTGGTTCAGTGGTTTTAGAAGGTTGTTCTGCGCAGAGGACTCCTTCAGGTGCGATTTCGGCTTCAGCTGTCTCCCAAAGTCGAGTTGCTTGCTTTCCTAATCTCCTGATTGTGCGCTCAATTTCTGGATCGTAAGGTAGAGTTTCCCTACGTTCAGATTTGGTCATGAAAGAAAAATAAACAAGTTAGATCAACTCACTGGCAACGGCGCCAATTTTTGACTCGCGGTTGTTGAAGCCGATCAAAAATAACCTTTCCGGATATCAACAATATTACTACTGCAGATAGTGGTGAAGGATCGAATCCACAGAGAATTGAAAACTTACCTATCTTCCTTATCAAGACCAAGAGAATTAACTGAAACAAAAATAAATTGAAAGAGAAGTAAACTGAAACGAGATAAACTAAAAGCAAATAAACTGAAAGTAAAATGGGGGGGAGAGGTTTTGAGATTGATTCAAGAGATCTAAAACTGAAAGCAGTAAAAGAAGGCAAATAATTAAAATAAAAGAAATCAATAATGAGAAAGCTCTAGTTGAAGAATCAAATTCACTTCAGTTGTTAGGATTGATCATTGACACTATGTTTCTTTGGTTGTTTCAATAGATTAGTTATGGGGGTGGAAGACGCTTCTCACCACCATGTCTCTCCTTAAGATTAAACCAATTAGCGAACGTCCTCTAATTAATCACTAATCAACAAGTTGCCAAGGAACGTCCTTGGGCCTTAGGCAACAAAAAACTGTCAATTGCATTAAGAAATAGAGAGAGCCAATCCTAGCTATCCAAACATAAGGTGACAACGCTAGATCATGCAACTTCCTTAGTTTTTTACACCAAGTGTTCTTGTATTTGAACAATCCAAGCAATTACGAACTCAAAATTATTCAAACTAACAATATATTACCTTGCAATCAAGAATCAATTGGCCACATTGATCATAATAACAAAACAATAATAGAATCAAGCATGAAATTGCATAAATATTGAATAAACCAAAGATAACAATGTATGTTCAGATCTCACAATCCATAAAACAACCAAAGTTTCACCTTATCTTCAACTAGAATAAAAGGTTTCAGCCACTCATGGCTGAAACAAAACCAAAAATAAAGAAGAAAGGTAGAAGAAGATGAAGAAAAAAAGGACTTGGAGGCTTGGGGGCGTCGGCCTTGTGTGATCCTAAGAGAAGAAGTGCAAGAAGATGTGCAACTGGCCTTATGTGCTTCTTAAATAGGATTAGATACTGCCCTATGTCATACTTGCTGCCCAAGTGGCTGCCCATGCAAGGGAGAGGCGTGCAGCTTAGTGCTTCAGAAAGCAAGAGGTGTGCGGCTAGGGTGTGCAGAAGGGAAGAGATGTTGTCCAAACTTTCCTTTTTAGGTGGAGCCTTCTTTTGAATTTCAAATTTTGAATATTGAATGCATGAGAGGCAAGTGCATCTTCTTCAGATCTCGCTTCCTGAATAGGAAGAACTGACTGTTGAGGTGTCTATACATCTTTAATTAAGGAAAGAAAGATCTGCAATTTGAATTTCAAATAATCTGTTAACTGCGCTTTCCTTATTTGTTTTTGCTTCTGCACTTTCCTTATTTGAAAACTTTCCTTATCTGAAAACTTTCCTTATTTGGCACTTTTTGGCAGTTTTAAGAGCATTTTCATCATATTGTCTCTTTACACCTATCTTCTGCAAAATAAGATCAAAACAAAAAAATTAGGCAGAAAAGATGTAAATAAACATCAATAATATAATGATAAATGGGTCTAAAATATGCTCTATCACTGCTCTAATTCTTTTTCAGATAACCGGCTGAGCAGGTCTGCTTCTTCATTCTCCTCTTGAGGTATCCTCTGGTATTGCACAATAATTCCTTTCTCGCCGAGCTCAACCTCTATAGCTTTCACCTTCGTTAAGTACTTCTGCATGGTGGGGTCCCTTGCTTGGTATACCCCCGTTATTTGATTGATCACCAGCTAGGAGTCACTACTTATTTTGAGATCGGTTGCCCCACTTCCACTGCTATCAGCATCCCATTTATTAGGGCTTCATATTCTGCAATGTTATTGGAAGCTGCCAACTCCAATCGCAGGGCGTAACAGACCTTGAACCCTTCTGGGACTTTTAGCAGTATTCCAACGCCGCTGCCCTCAGCATTAGATGCCCCATCTACAAACAACCTCCAGTTGAATTCCCATGAGGGTTGTTCTTCGTTTTCTCCTCCTTCCATGCCCGACGATTCTCTACTGAGCTATGGCTGCTCTTCATTGAAGGAACACTCTACTATGAAGTCAACAAGAGATTGAGCTTTGATGGCTGTCCGAGGTCGATATTCAAGACAATATGGGCCAATTTTGACAGACCAGGCGAGCATCCGACCTGACATTTTTGGTCTATGAAGAATTTTCTTCAAAGGCTGATCTATCATCACAACTCCCTGATGGCTTTCAAGATAGACTCTTAACTTCCTTACTGCCAACAGCAAGGCGAATGCCAACTTCTCTATGTTACCTATCTGACCTCGGCGTCTTTGAGCACCTTGCTGACATAGAAGACTAGCTTTTGCTCTCCTCCTTCTTCCTTTACTAGTACTGCACTTATGGCTTGCTCTGAGGCCACCAGGTAGATCAGGAGTTCTTCCCCGGCCAGTGGACTGCTGAGCACGTGTGGTGAGCTGAGGTATTGCTTGAGGCTTTTGAAGGCTTGTTGGCAATCCTCTGTCCACTTGAAGTTTGAAACTTTTCTCAGCTTCTTAAAGAATGGCAGGCACCTTTCTGTGGACTTTGACATGAACCGGTTGAGCGCTACCACCCTTCCTATGAGCCTCTGCACATCTCTTACGCAGGTCGGCTCTGGCATCTTCAGTATGGCTTCTACTTTCTAAGGATCTGGCTCTTCCACTGACCATGTAGCCCAGGAATTTCTTTTCTCTGATGAAAAAAGCACACTTTGCTGGGTTCAGCCTAATTTTATACTACTCCAGTACTCCAAATACTTCTTTCAAGTCTGTCAAGTGCTGCTGAAAGGTCTGACTCTTTACCACCATTTTGTCTATATACACTTCTACATTCCACTCTATCTAGCCTTTAAAGATCTTATTCATCAGTCTTTGGTATGTCGCCCCTGCGTTTTTCAGCCTGAAAGGCATGGCCCTGTAACAATGTAACGACCCGAAAATCGGACCGCTACCGGCGCTCGGATCCAGATCGACTTAAGGTCGCCGGGACCCGTAGCAAGCCTAACATACATCCTGTACACCTGTTAAATCCCATACATGATCATACATATACATAGAACAGTAAACTTTTTCTTTCCTTTACCAAGCTTAACCTGTGCATACTCATCATCATAACATAAACCTCACACTGTTGCCCTCATCAAATGCTCCAATGGGGTAACATAACATACATTAAGCTTGGTTTACATAAAGCATCATTAACACATTACATGGATCATGTATATAAAAAGGGACTAACCATACATATTAGGGTCAAGCACAACTCAAAACCTCAATAAACATCATTACATTACATGACTGTTCAATACTATTCATTACATCATATTCTTTCTCATGTCCACTTACTAACTATTACATACATAAAACCTTCCTACTCTAGCTGACTTCCCGAACTGTCTAGTACCTGCAAACCTGGGGGTTAAGGGAATGGGGTGAGCTAAAAAGCCCAGTGAGCAGAACCATAAAACATTATCATAAATCATGCTTTCATGGAATGCATCATAACACATACAATTCACATCAAGGATGGACTTGTCACTAATAACCCTCTCAATCCAATGTGCCTGGCCCTCGACGGAGCTTCGCAGGACTTCTATAATCATCACATAATGCCAAGACGCGTGGACATGGGCAGCCCTGGACTTTCATTAATCATCATACATAAATAAATGCCAGGACGCGTGGACATGGGTAGCCTTGGACTTTCATTAAACATCAGACATATTGAGGGCTAATGGTTCATCCAAAATCCATCCACATCAACAGCAATTTATGCAATGTATCATATTCGTGAATTCTAATGCAACACATCCTAATATATATACATGGCATTCATGATGCATGAAACATGCTAAAAACTTTCATTATTTTAAACATAGTTCAGTTCTACTCACCTCTGGCTGACTTTGATCTACTCTGTAGTAGCTGACTCACTGCTGGGCTCCTCGGTTGCTCGGGTCCGATCCTACACAAGTAGACTCGAATGAGGTGCCAAACATACACTAGCATTACTCTAAACAACTCCCCAAAAACCCCCTAAAACACCTCAAAACATCCATGCAAAACAGGCAAAGGAAGGCTGGATAGGGCACCTTCGGCGGCCGAAAGTTCCCTCCAGATCCGAAAGTCATGCATGTTCGGCGGCAGGTTCGGCGGCCGAAACTGCCTTCCAGAGCTGAAAGTCCAACTTTCAAGAGCAGGGTTCGGTAGCCAAAAGCTTGCCTCCGCAGGCAGGTTCGGCGGCTGAAAGTGCCTTCAGCTGCCGAACCTGAGTTCTCCCAAAGTGGCAGAACTCAGCCATTCAATGCACATTGCCTCCCAAACTTTTTCAATCATGCATTTAGCTATTCTACAACATGCATACACATGCAAACAAACATATAGGGGTCTCAAACTATCCTAAACCCCAACAACAACACATATAACATACATTAACCACAAACTCAACATAAATCCTATCAACAACCAACCAACACCAACATGCATTTCTACCCCCTAAACCATCATAAAACTTGCTTAAAACATACAAGAAGGGTAGGATCTAAGCTTACCTCTTAAAGATTGAGAGGAGAAACGATCCTTAACTTAGAGGTAGGAGAAATCTAGCTCCTTGGGGCTCCAAGCTCCACAACTTGATCTTAGTTCCAAAAACTTCAAAAACCAAGTAAACACTTGTTAAAACTTGAAAGATTTGAGGAAAATCATCAAAACCAACCATGGGAGGGCATGGACTCACCTCTGGCCGGAAATGGGGAGGAAAACTCGCCCATTTTCTGCCATGGGACTTCTTATAGGTGGCTGGCCAGGCCACCTTCGGAAGCCAAAGGTGACTCCGAAACTCATTCATGTTCGGCGGCCGAACCTGGATTTCCCTCTATGGTTATTTTCATTCAAAACTCAATTTCTTTCTTACTTAAAATTATAAGATACCTGAAAACATTTTATAAAAACAAAATTTTATCCTTCTAGAGGTTTTCGACATCCGAGATTCCACCGGACGATAGGAATTCCGATACTGGAGTCTAGCCAGGTATTACATTCTCCTCCCCTTAAGAACATTCGTCCCCGAATGTTCACCAAACAACACATGCATAGCATGAAACACCAAGAAGCACATAACCCTATTACACATACCTTAGAAGAGATGGGAGTATTGCTAGAGCATGGACTCCCGTGTCTCCGAGGTACATTCCTCGATGTTGTGGTGATTCCAAAGGACTTTTACTATCGGGATTTCCTTGTTCCTCAACTTTCTGATTTGCGTGTCTAGGATCCGCACTGGCTGCTCAACATAGGTGAGATCTTCTTGGATCTCCACATCAGGCTCGCTAAGAACCTTGCCCGGATCTGACACAAACTTCCTTAACATGGAAACATGGAAAACCGGATGGATTCTCTCCATAGAAGCAGGTAAATCCAGCTTATACGATACATTCCTGATCTTTTGCAAGATTTCAAAGGGTCCGATGTACCGCGGAGCTAGCTTACCTTTCTTCCCAAACCGAATCACCCCTTTCATAGGAGACACCTTGAGCAATACCAAATCCCCCTCTTGAAACTCCACTTGCCTCCTGCGGACATCTGCATAACTTTTCTGTCGACTGGTAGCAGTTCTGATCCTCTCTCTGATAATGGGCACCACTCTGCTGGTGATCTCTACTAACTCTGGGCCTGCCAAGGTCCTCTCTCCTACTTCTTCCCAGCAAACAGGTGACATGCACTTCCTCCCATACAAAGCTTCATATGGAGCCATCCCTATGCTAGCATGATAGCTGTTATTGTAGGCAAACTCCACCAAAGGTAGATGCTGCCTTCAAGAACCGCCAAAATCTAGCACACACATTCTGAGCATATCTTCAATTGTCTGGATGGTCCTCTCCGACTGTCCATCAGTCTGAGGGTGGAAAGCAGTGCTAAAATCCAACCTGGTACCCATAGCGCTCTGCAGACTCCGCCAAAACCTGGAGGTGAACTGGGGTCCTCTATCAGACACTATTGAAACAGGAGCCCCATGCAACCTGACTACTTCATCAACAAATACCTGCGCCATTTTATCCATAGAGTAGCCACTCCTAACAGGGATGAAGTGAGCAGATTTGGTCAGTCTGTCCACAATCACCCATATGGAGTCTAATCTGTTGGATGTTGCCGGTAACCCCACCACGAAGTCCATAGCGATTTTCTCCCATTTCCACTCTGGAATCGGCAGTGGGTTAAGCATTCCAGCCGGCTTCTGATATTCTAGCTTCACCCTCTGACATACTTCGCAGGCTGACATGAACTGTGTCACTTCCCTTTTCATAGCTGGCCACCAATAGACTCTTTTCAGATCCTGGTACATCTTGGTGGCTCCAGGGTGAACACTGTATCTGGCATTATGAGCTTCCCTCATAATGTCTCCCTTTAGACCCACGTCATCTGGTACACACAATTTGTTCCCATAGCGGAGAATCCCTTTGCTGTTAAATCTGAACTCATCATTCTTGCCTGACTGAACATTCCTGGCAATCTTCACTAACTCTGGGTCCTCGTGTTGTTTCTGAGAAACCTGCTCTAGAAACACAGGTGTCACTCTCATCTGGGCTATCACTGCACCTGTACCAGACAATTCTAACTGTAGACCTTTATTAATGAGCTTATGAAACTCTTTTACCACCGGTCTCCTCTCTGCTGTGATATGGGATAGACTGCCAAGTGATTTCCGGCTTAAGGCGTCTGCCACAACATTCGCCTTACCCGGATGGTACTGAATCTTGCAATCATAATCACTAAGCAGTTCTACCCATCTTCTCTGTCTCAGGTTCAATTCTTTCTGACTCAGGATGTACTGCAAGCTTTTATGATCTGTGAAGATATCACATTTAACCCCATAAAGGTAATGCCTCCACATCTTGAGTGCAAAGATTACAACTGCCATCTCTAGGTCATGTGTAGGGTAATTCAACTCATGCTTCTTCAGCTGTCTAGAAGCATAAGCAATCACCCTTTCATTCTGCATCAACACACAACCCAGTCCCACACGGGACGCATCACAAAACACTGTAAAATCCTCGTTACTGTTAGGCAAAGCTAACACCGGTGCTGACGTTAACCTCTTCTTTAGCTCTTCAAAACTCTCTTCACACTGGTCGGTCCACCTAAACTTCTTATTCTTCCTGGTTAATCTGGTCATAGGAGCTGCAATCTTAGAGAAGTCCTGTACGAACCTCCTGTAGTAACCTGCCAAACCCAAAAAGCTCTTGATCTCTGCCACTGTGGTGGGTCTGGGCCAGTTAGCTACAGCTTCTACCTTCTTGGAGTCCACTTCAATTCCATTCTCTGACACAACATGCCCCAAGAATGAGATGCTCCTCAACCAGAACTCACACTTGGAGAACTTGGCATACAAGTCGTGTTCCCTCAAGGTCTGCAAAACTGTCCTCAGATGATGGGCATGCTCCTCTGCTTTTCTGGAATACACTAAGATGTCATCGATGAAGACAATAACAAAGTGATCCAGATATTGTCTGAAAACTCTGTTCATGAGATCCATGAATGTTGTAGGGGCATTGGTTAACCCGAACGGCATCACAAGGAACTCATAGTGCCCATATCTAGTCCTAAATGTCGTCTTCGGCACATCCTCTTCTCTTATTCTCAACTGGTGGTACCCGGATCTCAGATCTATCTTAGAGAAACAACCTGCTCCTGCTAGCTAGTCAAATAGATCATCAATCCTAGGCAACGGATACTTGTTCTTGGTAGTGACTTTGTTCAACTGCCTGTAGTTGATACAAAGCCTGAGGGATCCATCCTTCTTTCTCACAAACAGCACTGGAGCATCCTAAGGTGAGGTACTCGATCGGATGAAGCCCTTATCTACCAGCTCTTGCAACTGCTCCTTAAGCTCCTTCAACTCTGCTGGTGCCATCCTGTAGGGAGGAATAGAGATTGGTCTGGTTCCAGGCATCAATTCTATTTCAAAGTCTATCTCCCTAGCAGATGGTAGTCCTGAAAGTTCGTCTGGGAAGACATCTGGAAACTCTCTGACCACGGGCACGGAGGCGGGCTCCCTAACCTGACTATTAAGCTCTCTCACATGAGCCAAATACCCCTGACATCCCCTCCTAAGCAACCTACGAGCCTGAAGAGCTGATATCAGACCTCTAGGTGTACCCCTCTTGTCTCTTCTGAAGACGACCTCTGACCCATCCTGATCTCTAAACCTGACTACCTTGTCCCTGCAGTCCAAGGTAGCACTATGGGTAGATAGCCAATCCATCCCTAGAATGACGTCAAAATCTGTCAAATCTAGAACCACTAGGTCGGCTGGAAGGCATCTATCCTCAATAAACACAGGACTATATCGGCAGACTGTCTCTGCCACTGATCGGTCACACTTGGGTCCACTGACCCATAGGTGACACTCTAACCTAGAGATCATCAACCCCAACCTCTCAACTGCTCTCGGAGCAACAAAAGAATGAGATGCACCAGGGTCCATTAATGCATACAAATCAGAACAACCAATGATGAGATTACCTGACACCACGGTGTTGAATGTTTTCGCCTCTTACTGAGTCATTGTGAAGATCCGTACTGGAGCTGATGGACCTTCACCCCGGGAACCTGCTGAAGAAGAAGCTGCCCCTCTCCCCCTACCTCTGCCACTGCCCTGAGTCGTGGCTGGAGCTACTGGTTGGGCTACACTACCAGAACCCGTCTGCTGGGACTGTGCCCCTGAAATTGCTCTAGGACACTCCCGAGCCATGTGCCCTTCTTGTCCACATAATATATCTGGAATGAAGCTTCATAATATATCTCCTTGCCTTCTTCTAATCTGTGTCAAAGGTTTGCCCTGCGAACAGCAACAGCTCCAAGAACTTGTCTGTAAATTCCTCCACACTCATCTCATCGGTCTGCCTCAACTGTTCAAACTCTATCATCTTCAATTCCCTTGAGCTGTCAGGGAAAGCCCATCCTACAAACTCATTTGCGAACTCCTCCCATGAAAGACCATCTAACCTCGAGTTCACATAATTCTTGAACCAATCTTTGGCTTTCTTACATTTTAATGTGAACCCAGCCATCTGAATGGCTCTGCTGTCATCTGCCCCCAACTCATCTGAAATCATCTTGACCGTTCTGAGGTACTCAAACGAATCATCGCCTGTTTCATACTAGGGAGCACCCAACTTCAAGTAGTCAGTCATCTTGACCTTGCTCCCCCAATATGATCTAGGTTTAGGTACTTGGGCTTCTGGGACTATGGGTTCTGCTGGTGGTGGAGGAGGTACATCATCCCCTGGGTTAGGGTTTGTTGTACCTGGATAAAAGGATGGGAGTGGGTACATAGGGTACTGTGGGTATGGTGGGTAGAAAGGTGGGTATGGCATGTAAGATGGGTAAGGGTTAAAACTGGGGTAATCCGATGTACCTCCCATCGAATGTCCGGGATTCTGTGAAAAGGGTGGGTATTGGGGTGGCTGAACATATCCCAAGGCCTGAGTGCCTCCCTGCGACTCTCCCATGCCCTCTTCAGACATGCTTACACCAAGACTGTCATCCCTCCTCTGCTCCACATCCATATCATCCCCCTCAGCTGACACTCCTCCCTGCATTGTTCCTCTTCTGCTTGCATCAAAAGACCTTCTAGGGTCCCTTGACACTCTTTCCCTACTAGACCTGCATGACATTGCCCTAGGCAATGCGGGAGGACGGGCACCCATGCCCTCATCCTGGGGTGGTACTCCAGTCAATCATGCAGATCGACGAGTTCCTCTCATCCTGTCTTCTGAAAAACAGTATACATCACATATACATTAGCATCATATGGTTCATGTGGAACACATGAACCCGCATTACATACATAGCATAACATTAATGCACATGCACACTATCATGGCATTTCACATCATCATACAAGACAGGACTCCACATCCTATCCTAGTGGACATGATCTTTCCTATTGTGCTTGCCCTTCTATAACCTCTATGAGCCCAACACACTATAGGTCCGACCATATGAACCTAGGGCTCTGATACTAATCTGTAACGACCCGAAAACCGGACCGCTACCGGCGCTAGGATCCAGATCGACTTAAGGTCGCCGGAACCCGTAGCAAGCCTAACATACATCCTGTACACCTGTTAAATCCCATACATGATCATACATATACATAGAACATTAAACTTTTTCTTTCCTTTACCAAGCTTAACTTGTGCATACTCATCATCATAACATAAACCTCACACTGGAGCCCTCATCAAATGCTCCAATGGGGTAACATAACATACATTAAGCTTGGTTTACATAAAGCATCATTAACACATTACATGGATCATGTATATAAAAAGGGACTAACCATACATACTAGGGTCAAGCACAACTCTAAACCTCAATAAACATCATTACATTACATGACTGTTCAATACTATTCATTACATCATATTCTTTCTCATGTCCACTTACTAACTATTACATACATAAAACCTTCCTACTCTAGCTGACTTCCCAGACTGTCTCGTACCTGCAAACCTGGGGGTTAAGGGAATGGGGTGAGCTAAAAAGCCCAGTGAGCAGAACCATAAAACATTATCATAAATCATGCTTTCATGGAATGCATCATAACACATACAATTCACATCAAGGATGGACTTGTCACCAATAACCCTCTCAATCCAATGTGCCCGGCCCTCGACGGAGCCCGCAGGACTTCTATAATCATCACATAATGCCAAGACGCGTGGACATGGGCAGCCCTGGACTTTCATTAATCATCATACATAAATAAATGCCAGGACGCGTGGACATGGGCAGCCTTGGACTTTCATTAAACATCAGACATATTGAGGGCTAATGGTTCATCCAAAATCCATCCACATCAATAGCAATTTATGCAATGTATCATATTCATGAATTCTAATGCAACACATCCTAATATATATACATGGCATTCATGATGCATGAAACATGCTAAAAACTTTCATTATTTTAAACGTAGTTCAGTTCTACTCACCTCTGGCTGACTCTGATCTACTCTGTAGCAGCTGACTCACTGCTGGGCCCCTCGGTTCCTCAGGTCCGATCCTACACAGGTGGACTCGAATGAAGTGCCAAACATACACTAGCATTACTCTAAACAACTCTCCAAAAACTCCTTAAAACACCTCAAAACATCCATGCAAAACAGGCAAAGGAAGGCTGGACAGGGCACCTTCGGCGGCCGAAAGTTCCCTCCAGATCCGAAAGTCATGCATGTTCGGCGGCAGGTTCGACGGCCGAAACTGCCCTCCAGAGCCGAAAGTCCAACTTTCAGGGGCAGGGTTCGGCAGCCAAAAGCTTGTCTTCGCAGGCAGGTTCGGCTGCCGAACCTGAGTTCTCCCAAAGTGGCAGAACTCAGTCATTCAATGCACATTGCCTCCCAAACTTTTCCAATCATGCATTTAGCTATTCTACAACATGCATACACATGCAAACAAACATATAGGGGTCTCAAACTATCCTAAACCCCAACAACAACACATATAACATACATTAACCACAAACTCAACATAAATCCTATCAACAACCAACCAACACTAACATGCATTTCTACCCCCTAAACCATCATAAAACTTGCTTAAAACATACAAGAAGGGTAGGATATAAGCTTACCTCTTGAAGATCGAGAGGAGAAATGATCCTTAACTTGGAGGTAGGAGAAATCTAGATCCTTGGGGCTCCAAGCTCCATAACTTGATCTTAGTTCCAAAAACTTCAAAAACCAAGTAAACACTTGTTAAAACTTGAAAGATTTGAGGAAAATCATCAAAACCAACCATGGGAGGGCATGGACTCACCTCTGGCCGGAAATGGGGAGGAAAAATCGCCTATTTTCGGCCATGGGGCTTCTTATAGGTGGCTGGCCAGGCCACCTTCGGAAGCCAAAGGTGACTCTGAAACTCATACGTGTTCGGCGGCCGAACCTGGATTTCCCTCTATGGTTATTTTCATTCAAAACTCAATTTCTTTCTTACTTAAAATTATAAGATACCTGAAAATATTTTATAAAAACATAATTTTACCCTTCTAGAGGTTTCGACATCCGAGATTCCACCGGACGGTAGGAATTCCGATACCGGAGTCTAGCCGGGTATTACAAACAATAAGTCTCGTCTTCAGTTATGAACGAGGTCTTCTCCTCATCTGACCTGTCCATTGGAATTTGATGATAACCAGACATAGCATCTAGAGACGACATATAATCAAAGTCGGCCGTGTAATCGACCATTTTATTACTGTCAGGAAGGGGATAACAATCTTTTGGACAAGCCTGGTTCAGGTTGGTAAAGTCTATACACATTATGTATTTGCCATTAGCTTTTTTGACTAACACAGGGTTTGCTAACCACTGTAGGTATATAACTTCCCTAATGAACCCTATCTCCTCTAACTTCTGCACTTCTTCTCTAGTGGCCTGTTGTTTCTTCTTCCCGAACACCCTTTTCTTCTGTTTTATTGGCTTCGCTCCAAGGAGGACATTGAGCATGTGGGTCATCACCTCGGGATCTATTCCAAGCATGTCAGAGGGCTTCTAGGTGAAGCTTGAGGCATGTCCTTGAATTAGGGACATTATTGCCACTTTCTGATCTTCGTTCAGGCTCGCGTTGAGGCTGAAGACCTTGTCTGTCTCTTCCTTTGTTAGTAGGAAGGTCTCCAGCTCTCCAATGGGCTCCGTCCTAGCTTCCTTCTTTTCATCCCAGACCTCCATGACCTTCGAGTTTATCCCCTCAGCTGCTATGCTTGGTTCTGCCACTGTGGCTAGATACACTGCCCTTGCTTCCTCCTGTCGTCCCCAAACTACCCCTACCCCTGCCTCTGTTGGAAACTTCATGGTCAGGTACCTGATGCTGGTCACCACTTTGAAGTCATACAGCACAGGCCTTCCTAAGATCGCATTGTAGCTTAATGGGAGCTTCACCACCAGGAAAACTGCGTAGTGAGTCTGAGACAAGGGCCGGTTCTCCCAAGGTTAGGGCCACCTTTAATTTCCCCTCTACGGTTACCAGGGTCCCCCCAATCCCCTTCACCGGGGCTTGATATCTTACCAGCTGCTCCTCTAGTATCCTTATCTGCTAGAAAACCTTGTAGGGCAGCGGGTTCACCTTGCTCCCCATCATCGACTAGGATCTTACGGACCCTGTAGTTGTGAATGATGGCCTCGATGATAAGAGCATCGTCGTGGGGAGTTTGAATGTCGTGAGCATCCTCATGGGAGAAGGAGATGGTCACTGGAGAGTGCTCTACCACTTACAAGACCTCGTTGCTGCTCCCCTCCCCATTTTGGCTTATTTTCCTTCCTCTCATGCTCATTCAGCCTCTAGTCCCTCCTACAATCATATTGATGGTTCTGCTGGAGCCGTCATTCACGGGCCCTGCCCCATGTCTACGGGGCCTTTCTGTTGTAGAGTTCTGCTGGGGCCTCTCTCCTTTTGGTTTCTTCACAAAGTTTTGGAGATGCCCCTCTTTATCAGCCTTTCTATTTCACTGATCAACTGGTAGCAGCTGTTGGTATCATGGCCATGGGTCCGGTGGTATTGGTAGTACTTGTCAGGATTCCTCCGACTAGCATCAGTTTTCATGGGCTTAGGCCATTGGAGGAAGTCCTTATCTTGTACTTCCATGAGCACTTCAGCTCTAGATGCGTTGAGGGGAGTGACTGCTTCAGGAATTCGGGGTTGATATGCCCTCTGCTCCCTCCTGTCCCAGGGCTGCCTGTACACCTCAAGCCCCTTATTATGTCTTCTTTCTGGTCTCTCCGACCTCCTTTCTTCTGCCGCCTTTCCTCTATCTCCAGCCTCCCTGGTGAACCTACGGGTTGTTAAGGTGTCGTCCTGTCTTATATACTTCTCGGCTCTCTTCATCAGTTCTGCCAGGGTAGTGGGTAGCTTTCTACATAGCAACCCAAAAAACTCAAGAGATGTGGTCCCCTTCTGCATGGCCTCCACAGTGCAGCTCTCATCAAACTCCGGGATCTGCAAGGCCTCCGTGTTAAAACAGGCCACGTACTCCCTCAAGGACTCATTCTTCCTTTGCCTGACTGTCTCCAAGAAGCTGGTCTTCCTTTCAGCCGGGACCCCTGCTATGAACCGGCTGATGAAAATATTGGCGAGGTCCCCAAAACTTTTAATGCTTCCTACCTCCAAGCTATTGAACCAGGCCCTCGCTGGTCCTATGAGGGTTGCGGGGAACACCTTACACATTAAAGTATCTGATAGAGTCTGGAGCTCCATGAACGTTTTGTAGTTCAGGATGTGCTTCCGAGGGTTCCCTGCTCCATCGTACATTGCCATGGGTGGCATCATAAACTTCTTAAAGATGGTCTCCTGTTGGATCCACCCTGAAAATGGTGATGATGTAGGTAGGAGGGTTTGACTGTGGTTTTTTGCCCCCAGCTCAGCTAAGAGCTGCTCCTTCATTTTCTGCAACTTCTGATCTACATTTGCCTCCTCTTGTCACGGCCTCTTCTCCAGGCGATACCCCTCTCCCCATTCCTCGCTCTCTATCCTCCTTGCTGTCCCTGCAAAGTAGCTCTCCACTTCATCATTCTCAATGAGTTCTCTCACCCTTCTCCCTCGGGCTCTGGCTGCCAGCTCCTTCGCTCCCTTCTCCGGTCCTCCTGCTACTTTGTTGAGGGATCTGGTAGTTGAAGGTGGGTTGAGATTCGGTGGTGTAACGACCTGGAAACCGGACCGCTACCGGCGCTAGGATCTAGATCGACTTAAGGTCGCCGGGACCCGTAGCAAGCCTAACATGCATCCTGTACAACTGGTATAATCCCATACATGATCAAACATAAACATAAAAATTTTAACTTTTCTCATACCAAGCTTGACCTGTGCATGCACTAAACCTGTAAACATAAAAACCCCTTACTGGAGCCCTCATCAAATGCTCCAGTTGGGTCAACATATCATACATCAAGCTTGGTTCGTCATTTCTTAATATAAAAACATTACATAAAGATCATGTGACAAAGGGATTATCCAAACACTCGGGCCAAGCACAACTCTATCTATTACATTACATTTTATCATTTTGCATTTTATTACACATATTTACATTACATCATGTCCACTACTATTCTACTACAAAAACATAACCATAGCCATGACCCGCTGACCTCCTGAACTATCTCTGTCCCTGCAAACCTGGGGGTTAAAGGAAAGGGGTGAGCTATAAAGCCCAGTGAGCAGAACAGTAAAACAATTTATAAAGATATGCCATCATGAAATGCATCACATCACAAGTAAATCACCTTAAGATGGTATTGTCACCATTAGCCCCCCATATATCCAATAAATGCCCAGCCCTCTACGGAGCTCCTCAGGACTTCTTCTTAACATAACATAACATGTCCAACTATGCCAGAGGCGATTAGGCCACACTTGGTCTTCTCTTACATATAACATATCATATCTAGTCCAACTGTGCCAGGGGCAATTAGGCCACACCTGGTCTTTCCATCTCATATCATATCATGTCATAACATCTCATGTCATATGGTATCATACTGAGGGCTAGAGGATCATCCAATATCCATCCACATCATCATCATCAAATTATGCAATGCAACATATTCGTGAGTTCTAATGCAAACAACCTATTACATAACATGGTATTCATGATGCATGAACATGCTTAAAACATTTGATTTCTTTAATATAAAGAGAGTTATGTTCTACTCACCTCTGGCTGACGCTTTACTACTCTGGAGCAGCTCACTCACTGCTGACCACCTCGGTTCCTCAGGTGCGATCCTACACAGGTGGACTCAAATGAGGGACCAAACAACTCTAACATAACACTAAACATCTCTCCAAATATCCCTCTAAAATACCTCAAAACATGCATGCAAAACAGGCAAAGGAAGGCTGGACAGGGCACCTTCGGCGGCACATTCGGCGGCCGAATGTTTCCACAGATCCGAAAGTCAGGCACTTTCGAAGGCAAGTTCGGCGGCCGAAAGTCTCCTCCAGAGACGAAAGCCAGGCACTTTCGGCGGCACCTTCGGCAGCCGAAAGTCCCTTCTAGAGCCGAAAGTCTATTTTCGGGGGCAAGGTTAGGCGGCCAAAGATTGCTTCCACAGGCAGGTTCAGAAGCCGAAACCACTTTCGGCGGCCAAACCTGGGTTCCCCAACAAGGCAAAACCCGCTTCCGCCTCATGCAATCCGCCTCCAAACCTCCCACACTCACATCCAACACTTCCAAAACATGCACAACGCATACAACAAAGCATATAGGGGTCTCAAACTAGCCTAAACCCCCAACAAACATCACATAAACATGCATAACAACACACAATACCTCATAACTCACATAACCCTAACATTTTTACATCTAGCTTCAACATGCATCTCTATCCCAAAATCCTTCATAAAACTTACTTAAAACATTGTAAAAGATGAGGATCTACACTTACCTCTTGAAGATCGAGGGTTGGTGCAACCCAAAGTTGGAGATGTGGAGAATCCAAGCCCCGAAGATCTCCAAGCTTCAAAACTTCGTTCTAAGCTGAAAACTCTTCAAAACAAAGATAAAACTCATGAAAACTTGAGGGATTTGAAGAAAAAGCATAAAAACAACCAAAGGAGAGCATGAACTCACCTATGCCCGAAAAGAGAGAGAAAACTCGCCCATTTTCCGGATAAGGGGCCTTTTATAAGTGGCCGGCCAAACTCCCTTCGGCGGCCAAATCTGCTCCTACAACTGCCCCACGTTCGGCGGCCGAACTTGGGGTTCGGCGGCAGCAAAAGGAAGCCACTTTCGGAAGCCTAACGTGCCCCCTAAACAGCCCCATGTTCGGCGGCCGAACTTGAGGTTCGGCGGCCGAACTTGAGGTTCGGCGGCCGAACCTGGGTTCTTCCCTCCTTGGTCTTTTCTTTCAAAACTCAATTTCTTTCTCATTCAAAACCTTAAAATACTTTAAAACATTTTAGAAAACCTTTATTTTACCCCTCTAGAAGGCTCCGACATCCGAGATTTCTGGATTCTAATGGAGGTTTCTCCGGAAAGTTGGAATTCCGATGCCGGGGTCTAGCCGGGTATTACAGGTGGCGTGGACCCCTTCAGCTACAGGGGTATGTTTAATGGGGTATTGAGACCCCTTTGCTGCAGCATCTATCCCAGCTAGTGGCTGGTGCTCTATAGCTGAAGAGCCATGGCTTGAAGTTCTTGGTCAGATAGGGTGGCTCTGGGTACATTCCTTGCCGAGCTCGGCGAGGGATTAAATGGCACTGGTGGTTGGTTGGAGGCCATTGTAGGACTGGAGAAAGAAAATTGCTTACCTTCTTAAGCAGAGTTCAAGTCATTTGGAATGTTATTAGTGTGGTTTTCGTTGTGGTTTGCCATGTGGATCTCAATGGGTATTACGAGAACGGAACTCCGGTGATGAGCAGATCTTCTTCATTCCCACAGACGACGTCAATTGATATTTTGAGATCTAGAAAATAGGGTTTACAGTGGTTGTGTAAGCTTGGCTGGAGAAGAAGATATCCCTCCCCTTTTATCCCTTTTTCTTTTGTCCACTAGTTATGTCTAACCGCTTCTCTGCTATAGTGCCACCTGTCTCTGTCACTCAGATCTGTACGTACGAATGTGTCAGAGCCCCTCTCCACGCCAAGCAGCCATTTAATTCTCCCCGGCGCGCATGCGTGCAAGGCTACGAGGTGACTGGGCTTGCTCCCCTACATCCTATCACATCACCAGGCTGGATTTTTCTTTTTCAGCCCCATTCGTGTGGCCTGCCCTGCCTGCTTCATGTTACCGAGCTGGAATATGCAGTGAGGGACTGATTTGCTTGAGTCAAGCCTGATGGGTCCTAGGCCTGCACTCTTCTTCAGGGTCAGGTCTTGCCCCCAGGTGTAGAAAGTCCGGCGGTCATCAGATGCTAAAACTCCAACACTAAAATGTAATTTATCCTATTATTAAAATAACCAAATTTTATTAATTTGGTAACTATATATATATAATAACACAAAAGTAAAATTATAAGATTTTTTATTGATTAAAATTAAAATAAAAAATTCTAAAATGAAATAAGTATCACATAATTATAGTTTTGTTTATCATATAATTCTATAATATGACATTATTTTAAAAAATAAAACTACACTACAAGAAAATCAACTTTTTGAGAAGGGTGTTGGTTTTTACAACGAATTTTTAGCTTTTGTGACTAAATTTTTCTTCGCAAAAAGGTTTTTTTCTTATAATGCTAATTTGCATAAAAATATTACACCAAATTATTGCATGAATTTATATAGTTAAAAGGAAAATATAATATAAATTCTAAATATATGAAATAATAACATAAGATTTGAAAAAATTAATAATAATCAAAATTAAAAAAATATGAAAACTAAAAATTAGTAAAATATAAAGTAAATATATCATCCAAAAATAAATGTATGTCTAAATTAACTAATCTAAAATTTGTAAAGGAAACGAGTATATACATAATTTGGACAGGAAGAAAATTAATTTGAGATTATATAACAAATAATTATTAGATTGTGTTCCATTTAATTTTAAAAATAACTGCAGTTAAACTTTAAGGTTGAATGTAAAAGACTTATTTTGCGCCTTAAACTATTTGTCAATAGTCAAATAAGCTTTTAAATTTTATTTTTGTTCAAACAAACCGTTTAACTATTAAAATAATTCAAATAAATCCTTTTAACTTTTATAAAATATATCAACTATGTCTTAAGAATATACATATGCTCTTTAAAGTTGAAAATGGATAAATAAAGAGAATTTACTTCAATTTAAAAACACCTAGAGTCATGCATGAAATTTTCTCTAGTACATAAGATTTTCATAAATATATAACATCATGTTAAAGATTTTGGTGTAATATAGAGAGAATTGATGATTTTGCCTTTTTATTAAATGATTTAAAAAACTCTCCGAGAGACATTCTAATAAATGTTGTTGTTCATAAAAATATTTGTATTAGAAGTAAGGACTTGTTTTGTATATTTTAAAATTTTAAAGATTTTATTTACCTTTTCTAGAATTTAAATGGCTTGTACGTCCTTTAGGAGCATATTTATCTATAATTAAAATTTAAAAATTTTATTTAATTTATTCAAATAATTATAGGATTTATTTGGATATGAAAAAAATTTAAAATAAATCTTTACCATTTTGATGTTTCAATTTTAATTATAATAAAGATGTTATAAATTATTAGGACTAATAAAAAAAACTTGAAGGAGGCAATTAAGGAAAAGTTAAAATTTCTTATAACTATTTAGTAACTTTTTCAATCAATTTTTGGAGGGGGCTGATAAAAAATTGAGGGGAAAAAGCACCCATATGCATCTAAATTTTTTTTATCAAAGATAATAAGGCTAAATTTATCTATTAGACAAAATAAATTCATAATTTTTTAATTAAGTTTATATTTAGTCCTGTATTAATAAAATAATATACTTTCAGCAATAAAATATTATTTTTTTTCTAATTTCTAATTTATAAAATACTTAATTAAATTTAAAAAATATACATAAAATTTTAAAGAAAACCATGAACATTTAATGATAGACCCAGAAATTCAAACGTCATTTTTTTTCTATAAGCTCAATAAATATTTCAATTTCTTCCCACAAATTAGAGTTTCTTTCCAGTAAATAATGCAGATACAATATGTTCCCATCTAATTTCAGTGAATAAAAAAGTGAAATTTGGAGTCCGAAAGCGAAGAAGCGAAGGCAGTATGTGTTGAGGGAGAAAGGTAAAACCTACAAATACAATTTAGGTTGCCAAGTCTAGGTTTCGTTGATACAACCTGCAAAATCAAGAAAATCTTGTAAAACCTCAAGAAAGAACAGTCATGGATATCATGGGTTATTATTCTTCATGAGCTCAAGCGTCATCTGGTTCCCACAAAGAGTATAGTTTGGAAGATAAAACTGAGTTTATTTAAACTTCCATAAAAACTTTAAAGAGTATATTATCTTCCTGCTCTCTAATCTAAAAGATGAATTTGTTAGGAGCATTGTCGCCAATCTATACTTATCTTCAACAGTGAAGGACCCAATAAACTCTAATCCTTTTGAACTACAAGTTATCATTTTTTTTTTTCTAATATAAACAAATGAATTATTCTGTTCATACTGGATTTGCTTATTAAAAAATAAAATGTTTCTTGCCAGTAGCCACAAGCTATCCTTTAAAAGAGCCATGAGAGTAAAATCTACTAAAAAACTAAACAAAAAGCTTTTACCATCCCATGGGGTGGGAGTGGAAATAGAGCTTGCGTTGTTCGAAAAAGACAAGAGAATAAGTTGGACACGATTCCAGTGAGGAAAAGCCGTCGGACATGTGTTGAGAACCTTTTGTTCAGCTACTACCTGACAGCGAATGTTGGCCCGAACTCCAATTGGGCACTTTGTTTGGGCTTTAGCCCTTTGCTTCACTTCTCGGCTACAAAAGCCCAATGAAGCCCACTTTCTAATTAAACATCTTCCAGTGCTAGGACTTAATTTTGCAAGTAGACTTGTCTTTATCATTTTTACCATATAATTATTCCTGTTTTAAATTCATAATTTTTTATTTAAAATATATTTTTTAGTTTAATTTGAATTTATGTTTTTTTTTAAATGGATTTGAATTTATGTTATAATTAGTAAAAAAAAATGAAGAATTTAATAATACATAAATTCTAGTGTAAAATTAAATTACATTGAAATTTCTTTACCAAAACATAATTATTGTAAATCATATTGTGAATGTATTACACATTTTTAGCATTTAATATTTGTTTTCCTTTTCATTCAGGTGATGTAGGAAATAAGGGATTATTTAATTATATTTAAAATTGCATATTTTGATGATTTAATTAAAATTTTTAAAATATAAGTATATTATTTCAAAATCAGTTGGAATTATATCCGATTATGAAATTTAAAATATAAGTATACTTTTTGTGTACAAAATCTATATATATATAAATAACGTCTATTACTCTAAAAAATCATAATTTTACAAATTTTTTTATTTATAGTTAAAATTTTTAATTTTAAATTAGAAAACCTTACTTTTTAAATTTGTTATAATTGTAACAACTTTTTAAATTAATTTTGATAAGGGTTAAATTAGTTCATATGATACAGCATGTATCATTATTTTTATTATATAAGTAATTTGATTAAATTTTGATTAAAATCTTAAACTCCTAATTATTTAAAATTATCAATTAAGGTTGTTATTTAAATAGTAGAGAATTAAGCATTTTAATTATATAATTTAGTAATTTTATATAATTAAGAGTTTAAAATTTAATTCTAATTAATTAAATTGTTTATGTTGTAAAAATATTGATATATGTAAATGTAAATTAATTTAAATTTGATTAAAATTAATTCAAAAAGTTATTATAATTATAACAAATCTAAAAATTGAGATTTTTTAATTTAAAATTAAAATTTTTGATTGTAAATGTAAAATAATATGCATATAAATAATAAATCCATTATTTTTATGAAATTTGCAATAATAACGCTCACTAAAAAAAAAATCTATGTATGTGAGATGTACATATAAAAAATTGAAAAATGCTAGTATATCGGGGATTATATACACTGTCTTAAATTAAAGAGTGATTTACAATTTAGTTCTTGGATATTGCTATTATTAACAAGTCAGTCTCTGTATTTTTAGAAACCTATTAAAACGTCCTTATGTTTTATTTCCGTCAACAAAATAGACTTTCCGTCATATTTTCTGTTAAAATTAGATAAAGGAGGTGAGAGAAAATTTTTAAAATCCAATTTTACCTTCAAATAAAACCATTTATTTAGTCCTTGTATATTGTAATTATTAACAAGTTAGTTCTTATATTTTCAAAAATCTATTAAAATATTTTTATATTTTTTCATATCTATTAAAACGTCCTTGTTATTTTTTTCCATCAATGAAATAGTCCCTATCTTTTCTCACATCTATTAAAACATTCTTATCATTTATTTAAGTCAACGAAATAGTCCCTCCTCATCGTTTCTTTCTGTCAACGAAATCGTCCCTCCTTATATTTTTAGAAATATATTAAAACGTCCTTATTGTTTCTTTTTATCAACGAAATAGTCTCTATCTTTTCTCAGATCTATTAAAACATCCTTATTATTTCTTTTTATCAACAAAATAGTCCCCATCTTCCGTAGAAGAAGAAGAAGAAGAAGAAGAAGAAGAAGAAGAAGAAGAAGAAGAAGAAGAAGAAGAAGAAGAAGAAGAAGAAGAGAAGAAGAAGAAAAGAAGAAGAGAAAAGAAAGAAGAGAAGAAGAAGAAGAAGAAGCAGAAAAAGAAGAAGAAGAAGAAAGAAGAGAAGAAGAAGAAAGAAGAAAGAAGAAGAAGAAGAAGAAAAGAAGAAGAAGAAAGAAGAAGAAAGAAAGAAGAAGAAGAAGAAGAAGAAGAAGAGAAGAAGAAAAGAAGAAGAAGAAGAAGAAGAAAAAAAGAAGAGAAGAAGAAAAAAAGAAGAAGAAGAAGAGAAGAAGAAGAAGAAGAGAAGAAGAGAAAAGAGAAGAAAGAAGAGAAGAAGAAGAAGAAGAAGAAAGAGAAGAAGAAGAAGAAGAAGAAGAAAGAAGAAGAAGAAGAAGAAAAGAAGAAGAAGAAGAAGAAGAAGAGAAGAAGAAGAAGAAGAAGAAGAAGAAGAAGAAGAAGAAGAAGAAAAGAAGAAAAGAAAAAGAAGAAGAAGAAGAAGAAGAGAAGAAAGAAGAAAAGAAGAAGAAGAGAAGAAGAAGAGAAGAAGAAGAAGAAAGAAGAAAGAAGAGAGAGAAGAAGAAGAAGAAGAAGAAGAAGAAGAAGAAAAAGAAGAAGAAGAAGAAGAAGAAGAAGAAGAAGAAGAAGAAGAAGAGAAGAAGAAGAAAAGAAGAAGAAAAGAAAAGAAGAAGAAGA